>NW_012148174.1:1090444-1092585 GCF_000956105.1 Propithecus coquereli | reverse complement strand
TATCACTAAGTGAAGACAGGGTCACGGAAGGTAAAATAGATTCAAGGAGGGAAGAGAGAGCTGAGTATATGTAGAGCTGGAGGCTGATCTAACTACGAAGCTTGGCATCAGCACAGTTTATTTCCATCATATTCTTCCAAAAAGTCAAGTGGTTTTTCTTCCACTGTGTCACCCTTTCCAAGGCTCCTACAGAAATACTCCATGAACCGTAATACAGACCCAACTGGAATGCTTTTGAGTTTTTCTGATGAGACATTTGTTACACGATACAAGATTTTAAACCTCACTAGCAAGGAACTAGAATGAAATGCTTACTCTAAGAAAAGGTCATGAAGGCCTCATATGCTTACTTTAAAAATATAAAATGTAAAACATTTGCAAGGATACATTCTTTCACTTAGCAGACACTGTGAGGCAAGATGAATAGGAAAAAATATTCAATGACATTTTGAAATTTACTCAAATAGCAATAACTTTAAAAAGGGTAAATAAAAATAGTTATACGGCCTTATCTGAGCACAGTGTTCTAGAATGACCTAATCTTCACCGCAGACATGCAGATTAACCTGCACCCAAGCCAACATTGCAGACATTTGGTAAGGTATTTATCTCCATTCTGCTTAAGAAACAGCTACATATAAAAGAAGAGAAATAATTTATTTCTTCAGCATTTCCAAGATAAATTTTCTGTGCCATAAGTTTCTTTAAGGGATAAATGTCTTTTAAACAGAAGGGGAAAAAAATGAATAAATTGAGTATGGATTCATGAGATATATGTCCAATGAGTTTATTAAAAAAAAGGAATATTTACAAACATGAAAATACGTCCCCTACATTGTGCTAAAGCAAAAGAAAACACAAAGTACATAATAAGAACTTCCTAACCTTGAGATTCAGTTGAGTAATTGAAAAAGGCTGCAAAGATTTCTGAGCAGATATTATAAAAACAAATCTATTCAAGCATCTCTTCAGCATCATTGGAGAGTTTTGTTTTTTTTTTTCCACCCCACCTCCTTTTCCCACCTGTTTGGAAAGATATGTTTTGGCAGCACGTCTAGGACTTAATATCATTTCCAACCACATACAAATTGAATTCCGGCCTCATAGCGTCGAATCTCTGGGGAATAAAATCTGGCCACATGCAAAGAACATAAACTGTTCCTTCACAAGATGGCAGGTATTTGGCACACGGTTTGGGTTTTGTTTAAACAGGCTGATTAGCAGTATCACGTTGGCAAGGTCGTTGTTTATAATCACTCTATTTCATTTGCCTATAAAAAGTAGAAGCACACATTCCTTTTATAAGCCTGGTATGAATCAATAGGGATTTTTTTTTTTCCTCAAGAAAATACTGCAGAGCTAAAAGCAAGGGGAAAAGAGATAAGTGCGTGGGATTTTAAAGCCCACCAACATTGCTGCAAGAAGAAGGTTTCTGCTAACAATTACCCCATTAACCATGCTCAAACTTTGGTGGAAAAAATAATAGAGACACCAGTAAATCTCTCTGTATTTCCTGCCTAAAATCAGTGGAGATAAATGGACTCACATCTAGGATTATTACTGTTAAATATCCCTTTGAATCCTTCTTGCCAAGGGAGTCTTAGCACAGTCTCAGGAGAACTGACACATTTAGCTATCTTTGAGAAAGCAGTCAGTTAATTAAACTTGTTTGATGATTGACGTTTGACAATCGAATATTTGCATTCAGATATGTTTTTAACATAAATAATGTCATTTTTATTTCCACAAGGGCAGGGCTATAAGGAATCTGTTCTCTGTATCCTTTTACTCCCTTCATATCTTCCCTTCTAACCCAACCCAAAGAGTCTTAAACCGTATTCTCAACTATTTGATGCTCTCGATTTTTCCATGTGTTTTCTCAATTCTAACCCTGACTAATGTTTTTAGAATTGTTATTCATTATCCCTTTTATTCCGAGTATGGGAGGCAAAGGGCTTAACGGCATGAACTGGGGTACCAGGCAGTACTGGGTTCGAGGCCACCGAATCCAGCTTAGCATTGTCATCTAGAACTCACCTTCCTTGCTTCTGAGGCTCCAGAGAGATAATAGCACACACGTGCTTACAACAATTGTGATTTTTGTGTTTTCCCTGCCTAGCCCTCTTCTGGGTTTGCATAAA
>NW_012148174.1:1083944-1090079 GCF_000956105.1 Propithecus coquereli | reverse complement strand
TAAAATAGTAAATACTATAGTATCTATTACAAACTTCAACAGCAATAACCAAAACTTACTCAAGGATCATCATATACCAGGCATTGTCCTAAGTACTTACAATATTAACTCGATGTTCACGAAACTTCCGTGAAGTCATTACTATTATTATTATCTGATGAAAAACAAGCTGAAGTGAGTGGCCCTGGGTCACACAGCTAGTACGTAGCAAAGGTGAGTGTTCTGCCTTTGGACAACGGCCTTACATTTAATCATTTCGCTACACTGAGTTCAACTCGGTGGCCAGGAATACGGAAGTCACCTTTAACTTCTCATTTTCCTTCATTTCCTTTCCTGGGTTAGCACCAAATTCTGTTCTTTTTAACTCCTGCTTACTTATCAAATGGATCTCTTCAAATTCTCATTTTCTCACCCTTATGATTGCTACACGCTTTGCTTCTTTGCTTCTAGTCCTTTCCAATTTATCTTCTCTAATCCTGCCAAAAGGATCTATCTGACATGAAAGTCTGATGCGTTGCTTCCTTGCTTCAACGGTTCCCAAAGACTTTCAGGACAGAAACAAGCTTCACCAAACAGGCATTTCCTACCTCTCCCAACTCAACTCCTGTCACTTTTCTACCCACATGGAATGTTCTCGGAAAACAGCAAACCCAAATTAAGTCTAGGCTGTGTCCAGGGCTGAAGTTCAGGCATGTGTGATATCTTAGCAGGGTCCCTTGAGCAAAAGATTTATGAACTTTCTGTGAGCATTCAAATCTAGGGCCAAAAAAAAAATTAAGAATTGGCCAAGATCTGTGATAGGAGATTAGGAGCCAAGGTAAGTTTCAAGGATAACATCATGAGTCAAACTTTGGAAATACTGAATTTGAGGAGCCAGTGAGCTCCTCAGTCTGACAGCAAATGAACTTGACCTAGTGACGAAGCCCTAATGATAGCAGCTGAGGAGTTATTTCAAATATTAGAGCGCATTGACCATCTTTTACACTATTCTCTTGAATTGACTACCTGTAACAACTGAAGAAGCTGCAAAATATTAGCTAAAAGTATTTCTTGTTCAGAGCAGAGAAAGTTACCCTCCCCAGGCCCATTTTGTCGCAGAATGCTTCCCACCTTGCATACTATGAGAATTCAGGGTGTCTCTGGTGATGCCTGGTCTTTCTGCAGCTGGGAAGAATGTGGCAGGTGACGGGGAATCGTGGAGTTTCAAGAGGCGGCAACAGATGACACGGTATCTGCCGCACCAGCAATGCAGTGGCGTCCAGTGGGACGTGGACAGGCCACCCAGAGCCCAGCAGAGGAGCCTGCCGTGCCTTATAAAGCAAGTGCAGAACTTGTTTGGAACAGAGTTTCTTATAAACACATCTGAGACGATACTTGAGCAACCTCAGACGTAACTAGGTTGCCGCGAGGCATTATCAATTAAAGAGTCTGGAAGCCTACGGCACTTACCATAACGGAGCGAGAAGCAGCAGAATTTAAATGTTACTGTTAAGTGACTTCTTTGGTACCAACAAGGTTATAGGGGCCTAAGAAAATGCAAATGATGCCAGAAATATTAAACACTGGGCAATTTTCTGAATACACTTGACCTGCTTACTGCTTCACTAACCTGTTGTGTTGAAAATATTTTGCAGTCTGTGTTGTGGGACCTTGGAAGGCAATGACCACCTAACCTGAAACCGTGCTTAGGACATAGTGTGCACCTAGCAATATTTGCTGCACTACACTGAATAAAAATGGAGAAAGAAAGTAAATGAATTCAACTTGTGAAGAAATTCTAATGTAGCAGACGCATTCATTTATCCATTTATTCTTGTATTCATTCAAAAACACTCGCCGACGGCTAGGCACTGGGCTAGATTCTGGGCACGTCATGGTATAAAAGAAATAATTCTCACCCTCAAGGAGACCACTGTGCCAGGAAACAGTGGTGGCAACTACTAATTTGGGTTATTTATGACAGGACACACACTCTGCTAGTGTCTTTGGATGAATTATCTCATTTAATTCTCACGATATAGTAATATATCATTAATAAATAATTTGTATCATTTACCCCATTTTATAAGAAACAATATCTCAGAGATTAAAGTGATTTACCAAAGTTATACGGCTAGAAATTACCGGAATTTCAATTTTGGGGTCTATGTTAGGTAAATGCTAGTGTTCCTCAATTTTCCATCCTTCGGCTCTGACGTTGACAATTTTTGTCAGTTTGGTGTTATTTAAGTTTAAATAGGTTGGCCTGGGCTTTTCTAGAACACTGATGTCTATGCAATCCATGGTTTATTATTTATTTTTTTATAATATGCATTAAAATTCCTTAAATATAAAGTTTGTCCTTAGACCACCCCCATTATCTTGGGTGTCACCTTGTTTGGACACATTCTGGGATACGCTGCCCTACTCCATACTATCCCATGTGAAATGAGAGGGCTGAAAGGAAAGGGGTGACAGCAGCCGTCAACTGTGCTCTCCACTGCTTGTTAGGGTCACTCCTCCCTCTCACCGTGGGCTGAAGCCGCTGTTTGACAGAACTAAGAGGAGGTCGTGACCCATCCTGGGGAGGGGTCCCCACTACCGTCACCTGCTGAGGCTTAGCCTAAATTTTCCAGGTCCAGACACCAAGTTCAAAAGCTGAGGGATTTGACTGTCACTTCCTTCTGTCTTGTACTGTTGTTGCTTTGTTCTGTTTGCTTAGAGACGGGGGTGCTAGTGGTTCTCGTACCTCTTTGAACACACTGGGAAAGGCGAAGCAGGTGGGTTCTGTTACAAGAAGTGAATTCGCAAACACCATGCAGATACCAGCAACTTTTCTGCCCACCTGCTATTGCTTATTATTACGCAATGAATTTTCAATAATCGGAGTATTTTTAGCAAGTCATCTGCTTTGAAACTATGTTGGTAATCATAGCTGAGGGCAGGCTATAGATACGCACTGTTCTTTTTTTAGTGAGAAAACATTACCCTATGTAAACTCCTGGTGACCAGCTTCTGGCCTTGCGAAATAAGCATAAAAAACATAGAGCCCTCCACTCTCAGTCAGGTGGCGTGGGTGCTAAGCTTCTTGCTTTTCATTAGAATTGTCAGGAAAAGAGCTGACGAACGCCTCTCTTGTGAGACATATGTACTGGCCTCGGAAGGTGAGATGCAGGGTACTATTTATTCAGGTGAAAAAATACAAAGCTTTGCGTGTTGTTCAGTGGTGATCAAACAAAGAAGATTCCAAAGAATGTACAGCCTGTGGGACTTTCAGAACTCAACTGTTGTATCTCCAGTATTGAGTGAGCCAGAAACACCCAGGTTTTTAGGGTAGTGGCAGTTTTACCCACGATAATTTTTCAAATAGAAGATTTTTATGATTTTTAATATTAATAAAAACAATAGTCAGAGAAATAATAGAAATGATTTCCTGAACGACTAAATGTAGCTTTCTATGGCAGCCATAAGAGCAATAATTTATTGAGTTGAATGAATCAATTTTTACAAATTATTTTTGTTGCAAAATTTCAATGATGGAAGCTAATGCTCTAGGATTTGCATACCCTTCAGGTGACTAAAAATGGTCA
This sequence comes from Propithecus coquereli, assembly GCF_000956105.1. Lineage (NCBI taxonomy): Eukaryota > Metazoa > Chordata > Mammalia > Primates > Indriidae > Propithecus > Propithecus coquereli. Next base: position 1,086,510 of record NW_012148174.1, on the reverse strand, counting down.
CTGAGGCCCATCATGTCAAGATGCTCAGGATGTCATCATCAAATTACTTACAAAGCATTTACATGCTTACTAGTTGATAAATATAAGATCCAAACCCTTATCTCAAACATTTACCAAGGTAATGCCTCACCTCAATGTAAATTCCCCCTCTGTGTATCTTTAACACTTTCTATAATGACAAGCTCATAATTTTATCTTCCAGGAGCCTCAGTTTTCTTACTTATAAAATGATGATATTAAGATAGGTCATTTACAAAGCTCCTATTAGGCATGAAATTCTGAGATGCTACTATAAATAACTTCAAGAGTTCCAAGGCTGCAGAGATCATGGGTGGTCGAGCTGGGGTTTGACCCGGGAATGTGAAAAATGGGGCTTTCATAAACAGAAAGAGGGAGGAGCACATTCCAGGGAAATGGAATTAAGTGAGCTCAGACTAGAGGACATGGAATATTATCAGAAGTCTAGCGACGGGATGGACTGATTTGAGTGGAGACTCACATTGAAGAGCAGCAGGAGAGAAAGTCGGCTGTTAGGTTGGCCCAGGTGGGGCGGAATGCCTTGATTGTCCAGCTAGGGGTTCAGGTTTTTATTTTAGAGACAAATGTGTTTTCTAAAGAGAAGAGTAACTTTTGCAAAGTATGTGCCACTGGGATTTATAAATCTGATATATTAAATGTATGGGTGTATGAGAGGGAGTCAGTCCGGTTTTAAAGCTGTAGGAATATAGGGACAGGTAAAGAAGGAATGTTACTCAGGTGGTTTCAGTTAGAAATGGGGGAACTAAAATGTTATACCATGCACATGTCTCCAAAACACTGTAGGTTTTACATGCATCTTTGGAGAGAATGTCCATATATTCATTTTGCAGGGCAGATGCTGCATATCACAGGAGAACTCTGGGCTCGAGAGAGGCCGTCTTCCTGGGTAAGTGCCAAGATACGATCAATAATTATATTCTATCGAAATCTTCTTGCTCCTTGCCATTAAGAGTTGCAGCCATGTGCCACTACGTTGCCATGAACCCCACAGGTGATCGATAGCAGTAAAACACACCAACAGTGAGATTTGGGGTGACATTTCTGTGTTCAATGGCGTAACAAAATCTTTTCTTCACATACACTTGTATGATGATAATGAACGGAAGAGTTGTTTAGTTCTCATGATTTTTTTAAGAAGTCAGAAAATAATAACGTGCAACACAAATAAAAGCGTTATTATAACATAGTCTCAAAAAGGAGGCAAAAGGAAAGATCACAACATTAGAGGAGCGTGTGAGCAATTGGAGAGCTGGAGGTTGTCAAAAGTGCATTTCACTAGACCAGGCAACAGTCTAAAAAGTTCCTCTAGGATTTGATTCCAATAGCATTAAAACATTGTTTTTCATTAAAGTTCACATGGATTTATTTAATCTTCAGCATACAGGCCATACTTGGTTGGTTGGTGCAAACATGCGATTAAATTGTAAAAATGGTTCTTAGCGTGTTACCTCTGGGGTCCTTTTCTCACTGAGTTCCCACAAGAAGATGAAAAATATCAAGGACCTGAATCACTCAGTGTTGCTCGTGCCAGACGCACTATGTAGATCCCAGGGCAGGCGTATTTAATGAGGGAGCCGATTGCTGCCTTGGCTCTAATTTGGCCTTTCCCAGTGTCCAATATGTTCCTCGCAAATGAACTGGTCCGCGGGGAGCTTCAAAAAGTCAGGGCGTGTGATGAGAAGGAACAGGAAAAATTCAGCGTTATGACAGCTTTCTGCAAGCTTTATTTTTCACAAAGTTATGTCAATGGAATCCTGTGGCTTAAATTAACCAGATCATAGGCACCTTAATTAATCAAAAAGTGTCCCTTAATACCAACTCTCTCTCTGTGACACAGACACACGCACCCACACACACGTGCGCACGCACCCACACACTACCGTTCCACCGTGGGGTAACGTATTTCTGCATCGTCCTGCATATGGTCCAAATTAGCACCTGCATAGTTCAGTTATGAAATGAAAAACAGCTCTTTGCTTGACCTGTAGAGTTTTCGTGTACAAGGACCTACCCCGCAGCGTTGTGTCTTCCCTTATCAGATGTGTGTGGTATGACATAATGAACGTAATGCTTCAGCGCAACTGGCGGGATTTCAATTCCCAAGCCTGGGGTCACGTTCCCCTGCTCGCTGTTTCGAAAGAGACGCTATGCGTTGGGTAGCTGACGCTGAAGCCCTGGGTTTCTTTCCCTCAGAGATCTCAAACCCAATCTGAGAAGCTAGTCACCCAAATTTAATAACAGCCTCAAAATTTACCCACTGAACAAGGGCTTCTTAGAGTAAGTGATGAAAACTCCAGAGAAACGTGAGGTGGTTGTGTGGGGCCAGCCCCAGAGTCTCTATTATCTCAAGTTTTGTGAAGGATGATAGCATCGCACAGAGTATGTCATTCTGCCGTCAAGAATACGTTTCCTGTTTGTTGTCTTGATAAAGCAACATCCAGATCAAAACTTTAAATGATTTTCTAGTATATTTTAAATTTTATTTAATGCTATATTTTAAATCACTATGTGTGCATAATAGTTGTAA
>NW_012148174.1:1081520-1082344 GCF_000956105.1 Propithecus coquereli | reverse complement strand
GCCACCTGACTTAAACCAGAAGCAAGAGAATCAAGAGAAGTTCTTCAAACGGAGATGAGGGAGATGGTTTGCATGCCAATCAGGGGAAGAAGGTGACAAAGTGTCAAGTTTCTTTGTGAGATACATGAATGGTTTCAGAAAATGAAGTTGGCAGCTTCCCACTTTTCCCTCTGGGGCCCCGTGTTTATAATTCCAGTAGCTAACATTCACATAATCACAATTTCGATTTTACTTTGAGAATATTATTGGGCTTCTTTTGTGCCTGATCATCAGAACAGCTGCGTCTTCAAGCCGCAGTGTCTACTCAATGTTCCAAACATTTTAAGAAAATAAAATGAGAATCGTATCTGGTACCATTATTAAAATAAAAAAAAAATTCTCATGCCCATGGAAGATGAGAGGATTGCTTTCTTATTTGCTCTTCAAGAACAACATATGCAAAGCATTTGTGAAGTCAACACAGCTGCGGGACCCGCTTACCATACTGTGTATTCAGTGTCCTTTCTAGCTTTTATAGATGCAAGTTTAAGACACATGAAATATACTTCCTGTCATGATACCAGAATGTTTGTTTTTAAAATCAGTATTTCAGTAATATTGCATCTGGAACCAATGGAAGATAGCTTATCTCAGTATTTTTTCAGTGTCACCTTTACTTCAGAGTAAATCATGTCTTTCTATCCATCAGACATTTTGCTTAGCAAAAAGTTAGATTACTGGGAAGGACAAATTCATAACTGATAAGTTACCAATAATTTAATGAATAACACCTATTCTAGTAAATCAGTCTCACTGTAAACCTTGACTGCCTTTCATTTATTCTG
>NW_012148174.1:1077188-1081470 GCF_000956105.1 Propithecus coquereli | reverse complement strand
TTCTAGCCTTTAAATTGGGACAAACGCAAGATGCACACATGTCTGAAGGGTCTCGGCTCAATGCACAGAGAAAAAAAGCTTTGAGACTGTGTAAACAGACTTAATAGAACATACAGGTGATAAATATTTACTCAGAAAAAGAAAAGTGTGATTTTGATTGTAATATGAATTTTTTGTGTGTGTGTGTGTAATATGAATTTTTAATGACGTAAAAGATTAGTATTCCTGACAAATGGTGGCTACGCCTTATCCATTGGGTAAAGAACAAGAAAATGGATTCCAGTGTGAACAGAAGAGATCTACTTTCAATAACAGACTGACTTTCTATATCTCATGAATTAAACCAGCATGTAATAGGTAGAAAGATTAGAAAAAATAGACATCTCAGAGTAAATAACGGAAATAAAAACAAACAGACAAAGACAGTCTTAAGACGCCCCCAAGCGAACAAACAGAAAGGGTCGCGTACACCCGGAAGCTTGCACCCCAATTCGTCAGTCGTAGAACAGAAAGGCTATAACCAGTTTGGCAAAGATTAAGAAACGGACAAAAGCAATAAGGAAGAATGGGTTTAGCTCTCATATAAGACTATATTTAAGACAATTGAGACTTCAGCTTAGAAAGTAAAATTTAAAAATAGGATCGAAGCCTATGAAATTCTGAAAGTTATAAAAATAGACTTACCTGCCAAATATTAAGGTACTAGAACTAATATGCACTCCTTGAAACTCAAAAAGGGAAGTTTTATAGTATAGAAAATGAAGTGCACCAGATTTCCATAACAATAGAGAAGCATTTTAAACAAATATTTATTGAGCATCTGCTATGGATAAGGTACTGTGTAAACAGTACATGCTCAATAAATATTCCAGAAATTTTGTTGTATCTCAAATCCAATCATATCTTCAGAAATGCAAAAACCATACACAGTTTAAGTATGTTATAATGTTACTGGTTGCCAAAGCAGTTGCTATTCCTATTTTCCAAAACTAGCATTATAAAAAGGTTACAAAATACTTACTTTGAGCAGTCCTGTGTTTAAATTAAAACTGCATCTATGAGTTTCTGAATCTTTCATACTAGCATATTCAAAACCCATTTTTAAATGATTAGAGAATCTTTTAAAAATTTATCTTAAGGCTGTTAAAATGTTGTGGGAAAATGTCTAGGAAAAAAAGCTGGATTTCCTTTCTCCCTGCCTTCTAACCATTCTCCCAAACAAAACAAATTCAAGAAGTAGAATATAAGAAAAAGAAACATTTTCTAAGTCCACGAACGAGATTTATAACTTTAGGACGAAAAATAAAACCTTCAAGAATCAACCTGATGCTTGTAGTAGAACGAAGGGAACTTCCTGTCCCCATCTCTTTCACTGTGAGTGTTTCCTGTCCGTTCTCTGATGATTTACAAGACGCTCTCCAGGACGGCCGGTCCACAGGTAGGCGTCCACTCGCAGTTTTAGATCCTGTCCTAGAGAGCGGCGGGGGGAGCTGCTTCTAGTCTGCCATCTTGGCCCTCCCCCCACATTGGCCTAAAAGTAAATTTAAATTACCACAAGACTATTCTTATGGGTGAAGAAATTAGAAGATGATGCCTGTGATACTGTCCAGAGAAAAGGAAGGCAGGTCCCACAGAACAAATCTGAAAGCGCTTATTGGAGAAGAATAAAAGGGACCTTTTCCGTATATCCCACTGAATTCTATTCATTCAATAAGCCAGTTGCTCTCCTCTCCCTTCCATATGCATCCCAGTATAACCTTGTATCACCCTTCTCCGCCAGTTCCTATGGTTCTCGATTTCCAAGGCCTGCTCCAAAATTCTGGAAGTTTCTGTTGGGCTAATGTTCTCCAGTTCTTGAATTCTCAAGGGCTGCCTTTGCCGGATGCTCTACGAACGCAGACGTGAAAATCAGCCCTGCTTCAGTTTGCGCACACCAAAGCGCTTCTCACACAAAGCATTTGTGCGTTTAGGGGACTTTACGGATTGTTTGGTCGTCACTGGTCAGGATCACATCGTGCATCGTACGTACTTCCCCATCTGTTAAATTACTCTTGGCTAATCCTACGCCACGTTACATTCTCTAGTTTGATCCGTTTTTATATTTCTCTCTTCCCTTTCGACACTTCGGAAATATTTCTGTCTATCTCTCTGCCTCTGTATCTCTAGGTCCTGGGCAACTAAAGAAGAGCGTGGCCCTAGTTCTGGTTCCGATACCCGAGCAGCAATGTCTTCTGTTCCCCGGCTTCCAGCATTCCAGCCCCAGACTTTCCAGTTCTGCAGGCTTTCCACCGCCTTGCCTTCATCGGCCTCTCACAATTTTTTTGCCTTTGGCATTAACTCCTGGCGATTTCTCTTGTTTACTTGACTCACTCCTCTCTGCACACCTGGGTACAACTCATCTTTCATCCTTTGTTAAACTTCCACCTCATCAATCTCCTGATGGATGGAACATTAACAAACACATGCACACACAGAATCCACAGGGAGACTCTCTTGCATAGGAAGGGGTACATGTGATACACATTCGATAGAGAAGGGGAGATTTTTCATAATCGTAACGTTTGCTAGGAGTAGGTAGGGAATGGGATTAAAACACCATCATGCCAAGTTGCCAAAGATTACACTTTTCACAAAATTTTGGAGTTGGGACATATCTCAAAGGTACTCCATTTCAAAGCCTTCAGTATAAGAATGAGGAAACTGAGGTCCAGAAAAATTAAACAGCTTGCTGATGACCACACAGCGAGCTGGAGGTTAGAGCCAGAGGTTTCCAACTTCTCTGCTGCTATTCCAAGGTTGTTTCCATTGCACAATACTGTCTTTCTTCTTTTTATTTTATTTTATTTTCAAAGAAATTAACTTTTTTTTGAAAGGAGACTACATTTACCGACATATATCTTCTAAGGACTCTATTATTATACAATTACCTTCTTAATTATTATCCCAATATCAAAATTTCTAACAGCAAATTATACAATCGCTCTAGGTAATAAATAGGTGGTTTTTTACTGATTAAGGGAATACTTAAACTTCAACACATACTTTAAGTTTTTAAGGTTTAACAGATGTATTTTGAATACATATTTTGTAGGAGTCCATAAGCTTTTCAGTTCTAAAAAATGACCTATTTTTTAGGGTTCAAATATTCTGTTCTTCCAAAGAAATGTCCAGGCGTTTTCTTCTATAGCTTCAAATTGTCTACACCCAACTCCTTGATTGCTCCATGCCACCCCAGACAAAGCTGGCATGATGGAACTAGTTCATGTGTTACTACCTTCCCCAAAAGTAAGTTAAAAACCGAGTCCACGACCAATGCTGACCTCTAATACAGTATCTAACCCACAGAGGCTTTGAAAAGGTCATGTGTTTTCCCATTTGATTAACTAGCAGTTTATCTTCTGTAAAAGCAAAGAAAAACCATTTATACAGCGTAACACAGAATATTATTAAAGTTAAGAGAAGAAAGAGATTATGTCCAGTTTGGCTAGTTAGACAATTCTTCATGGACGATGTAGAATTTTAGTGGTCTAGGAATGGTAAGATTGTATTTTGGGGAGTGGGGTTTGTCCTTGTGGGACAGAATCACTAGTAAAGGCATGGCCACAGGAAATGACGGTTTAGGTATGAAAAACAAAAGCAGTTCTATTTGTGTCTAGTACAGAGCAATGGAAGGAAGGAAAAAAATAAGAACTGATCATGGAGAATTTCGAATGCTAGACTAAGGAAATTGGAATTACTGTATGTGACCCAGTATAAAGCTGGGTTCTCTTTGTTTGGAGATATTTTCATAAAAATTCTGAAGTTATATTGCAAACAATAGATTAGAATTTAAGAAGAAATTTAAGGCAATAAGTAATAAGGTATATTTAGTGTTAAATTTCAAAAAAAATTGGAAAATTTTAAATTTTCTTAAAAGATTAAAGAATAGAGCAAATGTTTGGCTGGACACACACAAGAACTGAGTAAAAGTGATTTAAAACAAATGAAAAGTCACAAAATTTTAGTATTGTCCTAATAAAAAGCAAAATGTGGAAAGGAACACACTATTTTATATGGCTTTGACAAGAACAAATGATTGTCATCAACAGCTAAAAATAGGATTAATCACTTTGAATTGTAATCATAAAAGAGACAAATAGAGTTTTTTTCAAAAAATTTGAAAAGGAAAAATTTCTCTAGCTTTTGCAAGAGGTGGGCAGGAATTTCCAGAGTATACAGGAAATTACTTAAAATATATCTCAAAGGTCCCATAACAATAATAGTTCATCTTATTTAGTATCAA
>NW_012148174.1:1070640-1073513 GCF_000956105.1 Propithecus coquereli | reverse complement strand
GTATCCCAAGAATGGAAAGACAAGCACCACATGTACTCACCATCAAACTGGTATTAACAGATCAACACATAAGTGCACATATAAGAATAACATCTATTGGATGTCGGGCAGTGGGGAGAGCTAAGGGAGGTGGAGGGGATGGGTATTTGCATACACAAAGAGCGCAATGCGCACCACCTGAAGGATGGACATATTTGAAACTCGGACTTAGTCGGGGGGGGCAAGGGCAACATACGTAATCTAAACATCTGTACCCCCATAATATGCTGAAATAAAAAAAAAAACAAAAACCGTGCGTAACCACCACAGTTTAGATATCGCCGGCTCTGCTGCTGCCCCTCCTCACCCTCCCTGATCACACCCACTTCCCTCTCACCCAGGGGTGACTCCTATCCCGAAATCTGCTTTGCATTCCTTGCTCTTCTCTATAATTTTGCCAGATGTATAAATATATATTTCACAAAATATTATTCATAAACATTTTAAGCTTGGTGAAACTTTATCTCATTTCGAGAATCCACTTGGTGAAATTTTTCTGGCACCGCTGACGTTCTGTTAAACGCACCCGCTAGCAACAGTATTTCCTCATCTAAAACGCGCAGTGTCATTTCTAATGAGAAGCGTCACTGGCACCCGTGTAGTCAGCTTTAATTTCTCATCAGATAAAAATTTTGTTGTGACAAATAGAGCCTCACTTGTCGTCTTCCTGAGAATTTTCTCTTCTATGTTTTCGAAACTACCCAAATGCATTGATTTTGAGTAGAGTATGCCCTGGTTTCTGATTGTAAAAGTAATAATCTTCCTTTTGGGGAAAATTCATTCGCCTTGTGACATTTTCAAGGCCTCACCCTTGCCACTTAAGTGAATCCTCAAATTCATAAACATGTGGACCATTCATGTAAGCTCTTTGACTTTGTCCCAAATGAATAAGGTGGATTAATATTTCATCATTTACCTGCATGCTTCACCCACTTACTACATCCCCACCACACACATGCATGCGCACACAGAAACATGTACACATGCCCACACACACAAACATGTGCACATGTGCACATGTGCACATCAGTTTAAACCACACTTTCTAGGTGAAGTCTCCCTTATCTCCTGAGAAATAAATTTCCTGTCCACTCATCTCCTTTGTATTAATGTGATACTGTCCTGTTGTTTCTTGAAAGTCTAGGCAGAGACTTAATCATTTTTGTACAATCTAGTGTATCTGAAACATCTTTGGACAGAGAAACATTTCTGGGTAAAAACGTACATATATCCCCAATACACGAAAATATGCTTTAGAAGTGCTTGGTTAGGTTTGCGATTATAATTTCGACTTACTTTTAGTTAATCAGGAAAAGCAACCAGGCTGTTTTGAGAGACATTTTAAATAAGGGAATCTGAGTAACAGTTGCCATCCTGTCTCTCAGCTATATCTTTCACTCGTTTCTGAATTTTCTTTAGGGAGTACAATACCAGGAAAATCGTTACTCCTACCATTAAGTTGTAAACAGCAGTACACTTTTAAAACCTTGTACACACGGAGTGCAATGCGCACCACCCGAAGGATGGACATATTTGAAACACGGACTTGCGGGGGAGGACCAAGGGCAACATACGTAACCTAAACATCTGTACCCCCATAATATGCTGAAATAAAAGAAAAAGAAAAAAAAAAAGTAATCAGCTGTGAAAAAAAAAAAAAACCTTGTCTCAAGATTTTTCAAGTACATTGCCGCAGAAGCATGAAAGAGCAGTAGCAGGAACTGTCAAAGTTGAGTTGCAGAAGTCCTCTTAATCTGACACAATTGGACGTGGTTAGCCAATTTGTCAAAGGAACAATTAAGAGAAGGACCATGAGTAGGATAACAACAATTTTTTAAATGTAAACATACAAATGTCCGTGTAGTTGCTGTTTTTAAACTACGGATAAGGCCTTTTCTATGCAAGTGGTTGCTCCTCAAAATTGCTTATAAACTTTCTCAAACAAACTCTTCGATGCATCATCTATAAATTCTAGTATCAGTTTCTCAATGCATAGCAGGAACTTAAAGATACTTTAGAAGAAATTTTCTCATAATATCATCAAGATTTTTATGATTCTCTTTCCTGTAATTTAAATTTCTTTCCATGCTGGATTTAACCACAACTTTAAAGAAAACTTCCCAAAGCATTTAACTTACTTTTCTTAGAAACAACATTTCTTTTTGTTCTCACACTTCCATCAGCTTATATAGCGTTCGACTCAATTACGTGAACGATTAAATATTACATTTAATTTAATAGTAAACAACAACAACAACTAGCATAAACAACTTTAGAAACGAATATAAATGGTCTGTGTTAGCACAAACACAACCAGAGAGAGCAGAGATGCAGGGACAGCAAGCAAGTACCCACCAGTGAGAGCATCACCCGAGTGTGGGCATCCGCAGTAGGTTCTGAAGAAAATAGATCATTTCATAGTCCAGTGAGTCACTAAGTGTAGACTTAGGGAGCTTCTACTGTACTAATTATTTAACAATAATATGTGGACACCCTATTATAAATATAAAATACAGAGCAAGCTTAAAATACCTGTTAAATCTGTCCAGGATATCATCTTATTACTTGCTATGAAAACATGACTTGATATTGTTCAAATGACAGCAACAAGAGCATGGACCAAATAATGTGTCTGAGACTTGACTGATGTTTGATTAAGCTCTACCCAAGTGTGCTGAAGTCACCCATTAATTAATTCAGTAATATTTACTTATTCCCAAAACACGCAACAAACTGTGCTAGTTTCTGAAAGTACAATGATAAAAAGATCAATTCCTTTATGAAACTTATATTCTAGAGTAGAAGTCTCTAAACTTTTTATTTACATATCTCTA
>NW_012148174.1:1068521-1070590 GCF_000956105.1 Propithecus coquereli | reverse complement strand
GGAACACTACAGAGTTTATGGAAATTCCATGAGCAATCTACGTCGACCAATAAATACCACCTAAATACCTGCCGTCTAATTGTGCAAAAAATCCCTGTGCCTTTCTTTATCCTGAATACATAATAAATAACTAAATGTACTTCATCTATATTGAACACAGGCAATTAAAAAGATACATAAAGATTTAGAAAACGTGAATCCAACAATGTATTGCTATTGTTGATGCTACTAAGCAGCTTCCAGAAGATACCCATCATTCCCCAGTACTCCAGTGCTATGGAGCTTTGTAATCAGATGAGCCATAATTTGAAGCAAATTGCATAACTCAAATGTAGTAACTGCAAAGAGTGAGCATCTGAAACAAAATAATCTTAATGCATTAATCTCTGCCCACCACACTTACATATAAAAATAAACTTTAATTAGCATGATACGCATGCCCACATATACATAAACACGCATTATAGACATGTGAAAAAATGTAACATGGGTTTGACGGCAGTGAAGAATCTTACAGAACAGTCACGTAAATGTCCAGCAAGAAAAGAATACCACACTATTGTTTAACAAGAATAATTAATACCTTAGATGACAAATTTTTTTTCACGATTGGTGCTTAGTATTTCAAGTGATAAACTTTGCATAATTTTAGTGAAAATCCTTTTAAATATATTGTATGCTTCCAGCCCATTTTAATATAAAAATGAAATCTTTCTTGATTTCATCATTAATGCCTATTCTTGTATATATAAAGCATTGTATAATTGAGTTGCATTCAAAGCAAATATAAGTAGAAGTGCTAATATTTTCTCCATGTACTCCACTCGCTCATCTTGCCTACCCTTTGGTGACCAGCAGTGTGGACACTGGGGAGATTTTGTGATTTTTGAACAGGGCATGGCATCCACAGCTCAGTGTGGCTCCGTGTTCGCGCTGTGAATAAATTTGAGTAGGCAGCACTATAGATCAATAAGGAAGCCATTTGTTATTTTATAAAATTTTTTACTACATACGCAATCTGAGTAAAACTGAGGTCTAAACCATAACAAAGAGAGGGATGGAGAAGGGGAAACAGAGGCAAAGGTAGCATCACTAAGCATGGAGAGGTGTGGAGGGGAGAGCTTCAGCATGTCTCCTGCGCATCTTACCTGCGCCACTGGGCAGTAGCCTTGCCAACTGTCAGAACACAGGCTAGGAAGAGGAGGTTCTGGATAAACGTGAGAAATTACGCATTCAACTTTATATACGTCCGACGGGCAAAGGCGAACACGCAGCTGAATAGAGAAGGAAGGAGCTGAGCAAAGAGAGCTGGGGTGGAAATTGAACATCATCTCAGTTTTAAGCAGACGGCAAAGGCAGGGGACACTGTCTCTTTAGAGGCCACTGACATGAGACAAGAGAGAGAAGAGACGCTACTTGTGTTGACTTGCATGGCTCAGCTTCCTACACTCACTGGCCCCCTGTCTGGAAAACGTGGGGCACAGCCCTGAGACTCGTGACCACTGGGCACAGCAGGCCAACTCCGCATCGGAGGCGAGTCCGGTGTGGAACTCACGTTGGTGTGCTGCCGGGGAGAACTCACCTGGGGTGTTCTTTCAGGTACTACCCTGGACAGCAAGACGAGGGGAGCCAAGCGCCAGAGGTGGATGAGGGAGCGCGGCAGGCGGACCAGAGATGCAGGACGTGCAGGTGGTCAGTACAGCGCGGGAACACGACAGGTCGGGAACCAGGACTTGGGGGAAGTGCCGGTTCGCAGGACACTGTTCAGCATTTACTGACCGTTACTGCAGTCGTTGCAAACATTTTTGTGATTTTTTTAAAGTTAATTGAAATATTTTAACGTCTTTTTCGAGTACAGCCTATGCATAATGTGGATATCAGGAATCATATTAAAAACCGTGCCTAGAATTCACAATTGCAAAGATGTGGAAACAACCCAAGTGTCCATCAATACATGAGTGGATTAATAAAATGTGGTATATGTATACTATGGAGTACTATTCAGCTTTAAGAAACAATGGTGATATAGCACCTCTTGTATACTCCTGGATAGAGCTGGAACGCATTCT
>NW_012148174.1:1035841-1056761 GCF_000956105.1 Propithecus coquereli | reverse complement strand
AAAAGAGAAAAATAAGGCTAAAAGAAGCTAGGTAGACAGAGCTGGGTGCTATATAACTCTAAAACCCGTAAGTGTCAACTGCAACTCTATAGTCCATGCAGTTTTGACTTAAATAAGGGTATACACGCAGGATAAGGATAATTCGTCAAATGACCTGTTGCTATTTCAGATGTCTTTTATTTCTGTTTATAACTTATAGGGCTTATTATACCCTCCGAGCACCTAAAGGCACCAACAATGGCTTCTAATTAATATCAATTCCTCCGGTCTTCATTCTCCATCCCAGGATAAAACCCTGGGAAAAAGGCGGGAACAAAGGATCCTGAACATTTAGGTGTAACATTCTTTGATGCTTTGCAGTATTTGATGTGTCCAGATGACAGAAAACAAAACAAGGAAATAAGAGAGAGGCAACAAGTATACATAGCAATACTTTCATCTTTACCGGGGAAGGTCAAAACACCTATTCCTCTTTGCACTAATTGTTTAACAGATCTTAAATTTATGAATCTAAATATGCTATGGTGAATATATTAATTTTACAGAAATAATTTTTAAAATGTAGACATGTGATGTTATATCTGCATAGATATAAAGATTCAGCTGTAAAAATATGCTGATCCAATAAAAACAAATATTGTAATATACTACTCTGTATAAAATTATTCAAATTCCTGTAATTTATCTGATGTCATATTTAGCAGATGTTAAAACTTCATATCTATAGTGACACAATTAGTCAGACAAATTTAATTAATAGACATAGTATGTTTTTTGTATATTTGTTTAATATTTCACTGAAATGTAAAATATTCTCATCTAAACTTTGTAGAGCAAAGTAATTGATATTCTCCAGTGATAAACTACAGGAGTTGTCACTTTCTATACACAGGGGGGCACTAATTAATCTTGAGTAACGCTCTGAGACGCAGAATATAAACAATGTGCACATAGGAGGAAAACAATAATTCACCAGAAAATGCGCAGAGAAAACACAGACTACATTTACACAAATACAAGGAACATTATAGGCGATATCTAGTGTCACGTCTGGAGTTCACTCTGGGAGAATTATGAAATTCCCAGGACTAATACTGAAACACGATTATACGCATTTCCCAGCAGTCTACGGAGGAAATATATGAAAAGCAATTTGGAGCTGCTCTACACCAACCGCTGGCGATGGGAATACTCTGAATATTGCTCTGTTTCCACAGGCTAATCAATATTATTAAGCTCTGAGCTTGAGCTCGAGTTACTTTGCCCGAGGGACGTACACCTGAACAAAACAGGTGGCTTATTAAGAGGAAAGAAGGGTAAAGCTGATTGGATAGGCAAGCAATGCTATCTGCTAAAACAACCTGGTCTCAGTCCACTATTCCAGTTCTTCTCTCCTGCCGGCCCTGATGCACCCACGGCCAGTACTCCAGCCAGGTCTAAGGATGCAACCGTTTCCTTACCTTGCTGCGAATCAGAGCCGGCTCCACAGATGCAACTCCTGGGCAGTCCCATAGGACCCTGACTCAGAAGGGCCACATGCTTGGTTCATTTATTTTTAATTTTGATAAAATATACATAACATACAGTTACCATTTTAACCATTTTTAAGTGCACATTCAGTGCCAGTCCTACCTTCGCATCACTGTGCAACCATGGCTGCAGTCCGTCCCTCGAACTCTTCCATCATCCCAAACTGAAACTCCACAGCCATTAACAGTAACCACCATTCTGCTGTCTTTACGAATTTGACTACTCCAGGTACAGCATATATGTGGAATCATACACTGTTTTTCCTTTTGCCTACACTTGGCTTAATGCTTTGCTGTCACTGTGTTAAAATTCTCAACAATTTTAGAACAAAGGCCCCTCCATTTTCACTTTGCACGGACTCCTCGCAAATTAAATAGCTAGTCTAGTCTTCACACAGAAACATCTCCATGTCCTTCTGAGTTCACCTAAATCTCGTCTCCTCTGTGAGATGGACAGCAATGCTACAGCACTCTAACCTCCTCCGAGCATCTGTGTTTTACTCACTAACGGTCCCCTGCACATTGCATGGTGATTCTTTAAGTATGTCTTCTCTGCTGGAAGAATCATTTGCGTCTTACTTAGCCTTGTGTCCTTTGTGCCTAGTGTAGCACCTGGGCTCTGGAATGAATTCAAAATTCCTATGTTGCAGCCCTAACTACCAACGTGATAGTATTTGGAGATGGGGCCTTTGGGAGGTAACTAGGTTTCGACGAAGTCATGAGAGTGGGGATCTCATGGTGGGATTACTGCCCCTATAAGCAGAGACACTAGAGAGCTCACTCTTGCTCTCCCTTTCAGCCGTGTGAGGGCGCAGTAGAAGGCAGCGGTTTGAAAGCCGGAAGGAGAGTCCTCATCAGAAATCCACTATGCTGGCACCCCGATCTCAGACTGTGGCCTCCAGACCTTGGAGAAAATAAATTTCCGTTGTTTAAGCCACCTAGTCTTGGGTATTTTGTTACGGCAGCCCGAGCAGATACCCCGACACATAACGAGAGTTCTGTAATATTCACCGAATAGAAGAATGGCTGCGTGCACCCACAGTGGATCAGCGCTGACGCTGTTGCTCTACTTTGAATTCAACAGGAACTGAAGAGGAGCAACAAAACTCTCCACTGGGAAATGTGATCATTCTGGTGACCCAGACATTCTAGCGAGGGACTGGTCCCACGCAGTGAAACCGCGAACTATAACCTTGTCCTTCTGTCCTCAGGGAGGCAGGACCCAACTGCAGAAGTCGCCTGACAGGCCGGCCCTGGTGTTTCTGATTCGGGAAGTATTACATCTAGCTTCTTGTCTTTGAAATACGGCTACCCTACTTGGTCGTATATCTCATGTCAACCTGGCAGTCTCATCTGGGGACCGGTGCCTACCTAGGTCCAAGAAGGATGGCTAAATTGGCTCCAAAGCCTATATTGTCAAAATATGTATCAATAAAATGCATAATTTTTTAAATGCTGAAGGAAATGGCCTAAAACTGGAGCCTATTGCCATAAATTAACTCCCTTCCACACCTCAACAATAAAACTGAACAGAAGTTCTCTAAGTGGAGGAATCATGGTGGCTCTGTGCAAAAAGCCCACAGCAGGAGGCTGGAATTGTCTCTGGTCTGCCAGCCGCGCTCCTGCTCGCCATGTAATGCTGGCAGTAAGGCTCTCTGAGCCTCAGTTTCCTCATCTGTCAGCAAACAAGGATTTGGTGAGGTTGATCACCTTGAGCCTTGAACATTTTAAAATTCCCTGCAGCCACCAGCTTCCCTCTCACTTAGATGCTCAGTACAAGTAAAAAGTTAACCGAAAAGGAATTTTCCTTATTGCTAAAAATCAACCATGATATTTCAAATTAAATATTTTAGGATTATCAACTTGGCGTGACAAAAGAAATAGAAAGATTTTACTGACTTTAAATGTGGCTTTTCCAGGAAAGACTTGGGATTAAGGCGCCATGACCTCTAGCTGAACTACTGCTTAGACACGTCATTTTTGAAAGGCCATGATAGAGGTTATACACTTTTGGTAATTACTCTTTTCGTTATTCTTTTAAGTCATTAATAGGCTTGTTCTAGTGTTTCTGTTGGGCCCTTTTCTATGGAGCGATACTACCTTACCCGTTCATGTCAACTCTGCATTTTCATTTGGGTAGGTATGACAAGCAAACGAGCCCGGCGGTGGAGAGCTTTACAGAAAATGAAATGCTATAGTGCTGGGAATTCCTCTTTAATTTTAACTTTAAACTCGATCTTTCGGTTGCATGACTGACCACCTTATTATTACTTGTACTGAAAAAGGTCCCATCGATAGCGGACGTCTTAGGTCCACAGACCAGAGACAAATGCTGCCATTGTGCAGCATGGTACAACCTGTCAAGAAAATGCACAGACATTGACAACCATTTCTTTCCAAAGTAAGGTGTTTCACAAGGAAAAAAAATGCATGTCTATCACTTCTCCTTTTTACTGTACATTATATTATATCGATTACACCTTGCTGACAATGACTTTTTTTTCTCATTTTTACTCTATTTTGTTGAAATACAATTTAGGGAATATTATCCATACCCTCTTTTATAGAACTTCCATACCAACATTCTGTCTTTATTAAACATAATACAATGGATCTTGGATTCTTCATCTTTAAAAAATGAACAACAGTGGAAAGACAAGCACCACATGTGCTCACCATCAAATTGGTATTAACTGATCAACACATAAGTGCACATATAAGAATAACATCTATTGGATGTCGGGCAGGGAGCAGGGGGGAGGGGGAGGAGGGGAGAGGTATATGCATACACAAAGAGTGCAATGCGCACCATCCGGGGGATGGACACGCTCGAAGCTCGGACTTGGGGGGAGGGGGGACAAGGGCAACATACGTAACCTAAACATCTGTACCCCCATAATATGCTGAAATGAAAAAAAAAATGAACAAAAGTAACTTATGACAGAACCATCCGCGGATGACCATAGCCTTTATTTTTGTTTGGAGATTCAAAGTGGAATTTCAAACTATTATTTGATAGGAATGTTGAACAACACTTTTTTAAAAAAACTTCAATTTTTCTATTTTCTAATATATACTTATACCTTAACTTTCTATACCAGGGGTGGGTGAACTTTTTCTATAATGAGTCAGTAAACATTTTAGGTTTTGTGGGCCATATAGGTTCTGTTAAAATTAGTCCTCTTTGCCACCTAGTATAAAAGCAGCCATAGACAATACGTAAATGAATGAGGGTGGCTGTGCTCTAATAAAGTCCTGTCTACACCAGCAAACAGCAGGCTGGATTGGCCCATGAGCAATGGTTTGCCAACTCTTGCTCTGTCCTGTTCTGTAAGTGGCATTGTACAAATCATAAACATAGTATGCAAGATACGTTGACTTAGAACAACCTTTTCCACCAACTCTATCACCAGGGGCATGTCTCTTAAAGCACCTGAGCTTCCTCATTTGCAATTTGATGGAGTTTGGTCTGGGTGAATGTTTTCAAACTCTAATATTTTTATAGTCACTGGAGCATGCCCTTTGACTATTCCTGAACCAATGCAAAGAATCAGAATGCTAAAACGTATGAAGAGATATTTTTTAATCTTAAAAATTCTCATTTGCAAAATATTTTATTTTTTTATTGCTTTCCTGTGAAAGGTAAACTTTTATATCCACTCAATAAAATTTCTGAGCGGTTGAAAATGAAATGCTCCATTCACTCAGAGATGAACTTTTTTTTTTTTTTTTTTTTGAGACAGAGTCTCGCTCTGTTGCCCAGACTAGAGTGCCGTGGCGTCAGCCTAGCTCACAGCAACCTCCAACTCCTGGGCTCAAGCGATCCTCCTGCCTCAGCCTCCCGAGTAGCTGGGACTACAGGTATGCGCCACCATGCCTGGCTAATTTTTTTTTATATATGTATTCTTAGTTGTCCAGCTAATTTCTTTCTATTCTTTTTAGTAGAGACGGGGTCTCGCTCTTGCTCAGGCTGGTTTCGAACTCCTGAGCTCAAACGATCCATCCGCCTCGGCCTCCCAGAGTGCTAGGACGACAGGCGTGAGCCACCGCGCCCGGCCTAGATGAACTTTTAATAGTGAAAAGGAAGGGTCTGAGGATTATCTGGCTATAGCGTCTGAGACCACACACGTGGCTCTATGAACACTAAGCCCGCCTGAAGGTTAAGGCTGCTGATCTACGCGGTCAGGCAGATGCTCCTTTCGTCCTCTCTCATTCCTGCCTGTACCTCTGAAGAAGGGAGTAAGCTTCCAGGAGAAAGATGAGCCTTTATTTTTTAAACCTTCTGGGCTATATTAGTGACCATGGTTCCATGACAATTGTACTCAAAAGATTTGTCATATTTATAATAACACGTGACTCCTGTTAACTGAGGAGAAATGCTGATAAGATTTGTTTTTTATGGTAACATCTCCTTTGAGTATCAGTGAATTTATGTGAAGTCTCTTACAGGAAATATATAATTTCTATTTTTACCAGAATGTGAAACTACCCAGTTATCAGTGGGCCATATTTAACAAAAGATCTAAGTTCTCCAAATTCTGTGCAGTTGCCTAAGGCAGTAAAGTTGAATAAGAGAGAGAGCCCATAGTTTTTAGAATACTACTAACCGACAAAAGAATGCCTGCTGCTACTTTCAATATTAACACGGGTCATAAAAACCTGCTTTCTAGAAAATTTCTGTTGTATTATCTGGGAGGAATCTGAGGAGAGCTGTGAAAAGGTAAGTTGGCATGTGAAATAATAAAATAATCTGTTAATTTCATCTTTACATTTCTCTATTGTTAATTTCAAGTCCAAGGATGAGCCACAGAGAATAAAGAGAACATAGCAGTCACTAACATACATGACACGTGTGATCAATTTTGTTTTAGAGAATTTATTTTAGACTTTAATAAAATAGTATATTTGAATAAAATTTAAAATTTTGAGTCTATTTTCTTTATGGTTTATTTTGGTTAGGAGTTAAGGAAGTAAAGTAGGAGAGTAAAAGTGTCTGAGTTATAAGATAGCTATTTGTAGCAGGGCAAAAAAGGAAGAAGGAAAAAGCAGATTCTAAATCTTTAATTTACGGTAGGAAGATTTCATTACAGATTCTGTGGGGTATCTCTCACAAAACACACTTTCTAGGCAGAAAAGTGCACATGAAATTACTATTTCAGCTGTTTTAAGCTTACTTTTACTTGTATTACATAAGCTGGAACTAGGAAAATCTGAAACATCAAAAATGAAAATTTTCTATAAACATGAATTAAATTCATTTTCTACTTTGTAATTTTTTAAGAGTTAGAGAACTTCACAATGCCAGACTACTTTATAAAGCTAGATTAAGTTAAGGATGCCTATGTCAAGAAAAGTAAAATTTTTTGGATAATTAATCATGTCATATATTGAATTCCTCTGGGAGATAACATAATAAATGATTTACAATGACCTCAATGGAATACATAACGTTAATTTTATTTCACTGTTGACATTCTGTTTCAGGCTAGACAAAGGGTATCCCACATGTTTTATATTTTAGCAAATTCTACTTTAGTGAGCAGTCACTAAATGGAACTCTCTCAACCAAAACTTTAATACAACTATAATTAAATACTAGATGTTCATAATGATGTCTTCAAAGTGCCAAAAAAATCCCTAAATGCTTTTGGAAGCTTAAAAAAATCAGATTAGGAGATGGAATATGGTTGTACTTTTGAGCAATTACAGTAGCCAATAAAAAACAAATACGTGTTTTGTCACGCATCGATTTGGCTTGTATGCTCCAAGATCATACTACTTTATGATAATTATAGTCAAGGTAGAATGTTTTAAAGAGCTAAGTGGAAAATGATAAAAATAATACCTAACATTAATATAGTGTGTATAAACCAGCACGCATACTCTTTCAAATAGGCTATTATACGCGCACACACATATATAATGAAATGACATACAATGAAACGACACTCTAAGGTAGATATTACCCTCTCCATTTGACACATGAGGGAATTGAGGACCAAAGAGATTAAGTGACTCGCCCAAGAAATTGGCCACAGACCTGATTTCAACTGCATTTGATTCAGCACATGCATTCTCAACCACTGCGCTGTACTATCTCAAGAGTTTTCTTCTCAGCAAACAAGAATTTACATTCGGTTTTTTATTGTGATTGTTCCGTGGTTTTTCATTCTGTGCTATACGTCATTAAAAACGTTTAAAGAGAGAAAATACTAACCATGTAGAGAAAAACATGTAATGAGGACTCATTATTTTCAGGAAACATTGCTTCTTATGTATTAATACAATTAGTATTATACAATAAAAATACGGTTTCTGAGCAAGGTATATAAACTGTACAGTTAAAAATAAATTATTTTCCCCTAAAATTCATAAGCAGCCAAAGGAGCGAGATTTTTTTTTTAATGGCCAGTTTAGTTGTAGTCTTACATAGAGCAAAGACATTCAGAAAGGAAAGTATAAACATTTCTAATACTATCTAGCCACATACAAAAGCTAAAGCTATTGAAGACATTATTCAATGTCTTTCCTCTAGCAAAATGTCTCCTAAGAATGGAAAATTAAAACAAGTCATAATGTCTATTAAAATTGCTGTAGTAATTTTCTAAGCTGTAATTTTAAAAAGTTAAGTAGCCGTTTTCACTTTCAAATAGAAAAGAGGAGGCTACTAACATAATGTATATGATTTATATGTTTCTCAATTTTAAGAAAAAATGATAGGGTTAAGATAGGAATTTAATTTTTTTTCAAAAAAGGAAGAAAAATTATCATATTTAATACATGTACTTTTAGTGAAATTTTATAATGTCCTAAATGTGCTATCAAATAACTCACTTACATAATATTGTCCATTTATCATATTGTGAGTTTTCAACACAACATGGATTGTGCCTATTAAAATTGCATTATTAATACAAAGGATAATTCTCAAGCTCTTTTCTTATTTTTTACGATCAGATAAATGAGTTTTAAAATTCCATCAATGGTGTCGTAGAAAATATTTAAACTTCTATATAGTTGAGAATACATTTTCTTTTAGTTCTATGATCTTTAAGTGTTGAATGCATGCAAAGAAACTTGAAAATATGTACCTGTCATCAAAAGATTTTCTTTCTCATGGTGTGTGGAGAAGTAACAAGTGTATATATTCTCGTGTGTGTGTACAGGTAAGTTAATCTGCCCCCGCACGACGTTATTCTTGATCTTTGTCTCCTTTGCAGTATTGTCGTCCGTCAAGACTTTCCCAACACTGTGCATGGCTCCGTCACTATAGGTCTTTCTTCCCACTGGCTCCTCCAGCCGAAATACTTTCTTTTTCCCCCTAATACATTTCCCTCAGCAGCCCTCATTTCCCCAGTGATGGCCTGGAAAATTCTTCCTTCTTTTAAGACCCAGGCCAAATATTTTTCTTTCTGCATGCCCCAACACTTGAATCACAGTTGAGTTCAAGCATTTACCATGTTGTATTACATATTTGCAAAAAAAATTTTGTAAACAATATAACTAAGCCCTTCCAGAGTCTTTGTCTCATTCATCCCAGAATTTCCAGTGTCTGAACCAATGCCTCATATACAGTAGACGCGCAACGCATGTTTGTGATGATCCATCTTTAAACCCAACAGAATATACCTCTTCCAACTCAGTAGCTAGAATTCATTCACTAAATCAACAAGTGACTATGTCCAGAGAATGGTGGAAAGAACAGGAAGAGATATTAGAAACTGTCATACAAGAAACGGTGAAACATAACAGAATATTTATTTTAGGAAAGAAAGTATTTGAGGGAGACAATAAGTTTGTTTTTAACTATTAGTTGAACTTTTTTACTTGGTGTACCCAAAAACAATTTTGAAAGACCCTGATATTCAATCATTCATAAAATTTCATAATATAACTGCTTACTTAAAGGTGTTCAGTAATCCAAGCCTACCCACTGGGAAAAAGTAAAAACTTACCTTCAAGTGCCAACAGTCAAATCATCTTAAAGAAAACTGAGTGGAGAGACCCTCACCTGTAACTGAATCCTAGAAAAAAATATTCTTTTTTTTCATACTATACTATATATTTAAGGCAATAACTGAAGGAGAGAAGCACTCTACTGGAATACCCATTAAGGATTATTAATAAAGGTGTCAGTGACTTTGCTAAAGTTTACTCCCTTGGTGGATAAAAAAAAGAGCTGTTAAGAGAGTAAGTACAGAATCTGCAAGCAGCAGCCACAAAAATAGCAGCTTCAGTTGACGAAACAATCACTATCTGCCAGGCACTCTACATACTTCGGTTATGCAGTTTTCCTTATATTAATAAACCAACTCCAAAAGGCAGACATCATTTCTCCTGCTTTATAGATCAGGTTTAATAGAGGTTAAACAGCCCAAATCTCACAGCTAGAAAGCGACGAGGCCAAAATTTAAACCCAGGTCTGCTTTCTTCCAGAGTGAGCCCCACCGACGTTCCGCAGGGAACAGACTTAAGCAGACGAAAGAGGCAGGAGAGATTGTCATTCAGTCAGTGTAAAGTTGATTAAAGATGACCTCAAAGAACTAATTAAATCGGGTGATGAGAATGATGACAGGAACGAGAGGACTGAACCGAATTTATCAGCACGGCATCAGGAATTAAGCCATCATCCCAAAGCAACAATAACATAGTTTAAGTTCACCCAGTTACAGAACAGAGAATCCAAAATACAAATGAAAGATTTGTTAAATTAAGATCAAAACTGCTATACGGCCACATTTGGAGAAAATCACTGCGGCTCTCAGTTGCAAAGCCTTTACAGAAATCTCGTCCGCTATCCCTAAAAGTAAAGCAACGTCTCCTTCATCACCAAGCCATCTCCGGCACCCCCACGGTCACCCCCTTTTCAGCAAATTGTTCCTTTCATTCTTCTCTGGAGTCGTTCACTGATTTTCCACCCATAAACAGAGTTATACATCGTATTACTGGTCTTAGTGCACCAACAAGCAAGGGTACTGACGTACATGCAACCCCAAAGATTCCTGCGTTTATAAATTCCCTGCACGGCCTCCAGGACTGTACTCTACACGCAAGTGTTGCATCACGTGTGTGCCGCTGGGTGGATTTTTAAATTCATTTTCCATACATGCAACTCATGAACATATTTAGCATTCAATCTACCAACAAGAACAATGACAGCATAATGCCTTCTTTTTTATATTGCATATTTAAAAAATGTTTCCACAACTCTGTATCATCTCATTCTCGCAATGCTTCTGATTATTGATTGTATTTTCGTTAACACATCAATATGCTTCTATAGAAATTGAAAAATAATAATTTTAAAGATAATTTAGCCATTTTCACAGTGGAAAATGAACAAACAGCATTGTGACAAATTCCCTCAATTCCAGCCAGCTTGGTCCATTATAATAATGTAAGAAATAATACATAATCATTATATTAGACACAATGTAATATAGGCCTAAACATAAAATACATGTGTGGAAAGGTATTTTAAATAGACAAATTAAATTTCAACTGTCACCACCAGTGACAGGTGACAGAGACTAAGAGTTTTAACAGGTGCTTAGCAAACACCTTGTGGTTGACCACACTGTTTGGAGAGGACAGAAGCTAGACCACTGTATTCAGTGCTTCAAGGGTATTGAACATCTACTCAGTATTTAACTATATTCTAGATACATAGCATATATAAGGCCACTAGTCAGGTGACTGGCACACATATATGATAAATACATGTTTTCTTCCCTTATTGGTTTCTTCTTTCCTTCTTTTAGTAGTGGAGAGAGTAATCAAGATCATGAACATGAGTCATTAAATGTTTTCCAACATTAAATGTATTCAGAACATTCCATGTGTCTTAAGCAGGAAGTTTAATTATCGAAAAACATGTGAAGGAAACAGAATGTCAACTCCGAAAAAGTCCTCGGTGCCCTCTGCACCCTGAGCAGGCCACCGCCACCTGGTGGCACTTTGATTCAGTGAGTTTTGACATGTGATTCATTCCTAACATATCAGAATAAAGTTCGAATTTAAAAGTGGTAATCTTTCCCAAATATTTACTTTGGGAGTAAACTGCTTCTGTCTGAGTTTTAATACCATCGACGTAATCCTTTTTGTATCTTGTTTGTATTTTCACATGTTCACATGTAGTGATGACCGTCTAATAAAATGAAATACTCCCCTACTGAAAATTGTCCTTGATTTCTGAAGAACTTCAAAAACTGATGGATAGGCAAAGACCACTTAATAAATATTACGTATATGAATTTACTCTATTTTTGATGAATAATTTTTAGCATGGTTTTCACATGTGCTTTAGATAAAATGTTATTGCATTTCTAGTATTGGAAAGCATTTCTTTCGAGTCCTCATAATTAATAGTTTATTTTATTTACAATACAGTATATGCTACTCTTATTACACTAAGTAAAAATCCACTATACTGTGGATACTGTATCCTCTATTGGATTGAGAAAGAATTAATTGAGTGCATTTTTTAGTTTGTAAGTTATAAAAATCATGGAAATCATCAGAGTTCATGTGGCTAATTAGGCTGCAAGATCCTTCAGAGAGAACTTTTCCTCTGCCTCAACTACTTTCACATAAATTTTATATGATTTTCATTTATGTTTCTATTTTTTTCTAAGAGTTAATTGATATTTACTTCATATCATATTACTTCTAAATTACTTTTATATATCCCTTCATTTGTTTCCTAGCACAGTAGAGGCTGTCAACTTTTTCGGATCCATGACACACTTCCGAATATAGGAATTCCGGACCATCAACTCGAAAGAATTCTATTGAATTATCAAATTACTTACTTGCTAGGTTGTCCTTCAGAACTATTCATTGTTTGAGAAAAACTATTTACTCTCTTTATTTATATGTTCATGAGATAAAATTTTTACATGTTGCAGATTAACAATTTTTTAATCAAAAAAGCTTATCTTTATGCTGTACCTCTTGCCTCTTAACTCCAAGAAGTATACCTTGCTCTACCTTTTTTTTTTTTTTATTCAAACACCCGAAAGCTTATTCCTTCCAGACTTGAATTTCAGCCATGACTGTGAGATACTTCATGCATTATCAGAGTTTCTTAACCCTTCATCCTTATTTATCACCTTTGAGGACCTCCTACGCAATACGCAGACCACCATAATTCACAAATTTCCCTTTTATTCCTCCAACTTTGAGTATGATTTTCTTTTGTTTCTATAATTTCTTTGGGTTAATGGCTATATGTTCCCTTTCAAAAGTAAGAAAAAGTGAGCCTACATGTTTTTAATTAATTGCTTTGAGCGGATTGCTAAATTGCAGTTACTGACTAGACTCATGTGGACCAAGAGATGCAGCAGAACAATTTCTAATGACTCCTTCCTCTCTTAAAAGCTCTGGTCATGCAAGCAACGGGCACATCAAAGTGCTTACCCTACATTTTCACCATGGCTTTAGAAGTGTACTTGTTATCCCTACGTTCTTCACCTGTGCCCTTCCCTGATTGAACTGATTCATTACTGCAGTTTCAAGTATCATTAGGGGTCCTTTTACGCAGGGGATGGATGACTTTATCATTAGGTGGGAAATGATGTCTGCTGCTCTTTTTTTTCAAGATAAGCACAAAACAAGATTTACTGAGGACAGAGAGAGAGGATCATAGAGCAAGAGCAAGATACATTCGCCACAGACAAGTGGACCCCTTGTCGTAACGAAAAGGCAATCTGCCACTCGTAATGGATGTTCTACTAAAGTGTCAATGACGGGATCAGAAAATATTCCCCTTCAGACTCAGACCTCCTGAGCCATCTGAAAGGATCGTGGGGAAGTGGACAAGGGGGAACCGTGAACCGGACTGAGCATCTAGGAAGTTCACGGCAAGTCGTTCCTTCTCGCTCTGCGAGAGAACAAAGTTCAGTCGACGGCAGGGCATGCGGGCATCTCACAGCCAGGAGGCTGGGGGTGGTGACCGGCCCACGGAAAGTCGGACTCTGAAAGAGGACAGAATGAGATTCTTTTTGGATTAATGAAGGTATCTACCATGATTCTGAGCAAGTGCAGGTACAGATGACAGATTTCATAGAGACAACATGGCCATGAAAATAGAGACACCCCCAAACCTTTCCATGCGGCACTCGACCTCCTGTTGCATATCTCCAAGGGCCTAATTGACATTCAGAATTCCACTGCATCTTAAAATTGCCATTCCATTCATGATGGACCACCTAGCTTTTCTTTATTTTCTTTATCTTTTTGACACTATAAATAGTGGCTTAATATCCTCATCCGTATCTCTCTAAAATTCTATTTCTGTGGATAGTTTCGAGGGTGGGGATTGCTGAATCAGGGGTTACATACAGAGATAGATAACTTTCTAAAAATGTTGTGCGAGGCATGCTTGCATTAGCAATACATCTCGGCATCTTTGCTAGTATTGTTAATTTATTAAAAATTTAGTATTTATAATTCTTAAAACAAGTAATTATACATAAAATGCATGCAGATATGTATACATGCATATCTGATTATAGCTTTGTAAGGATGTCCTATATTCTGCTCACATTCTCCTTAGAATTGTATGCACTGTTCAGTGACGTAACTACATCTCTGATCTGGCCAGTATGCCGAGACCATCAGTGCCTCGCGCAACTCTGAGAAGTGTCACGAGTGCTAACCTAACCCTGCATTCTTAGGGCCCCCAGGAGAGCATGCGGTGAGCGGGATGAGCCCTGCCTGGGTGTCAGAAGTCCTGGCTGCCTCATCTTGGCTGTTAACTTGCATTGGACCCTGGGAAAGTCACTTTTCTTCACTCGGCTTGTGGTTTTTCATGTGTAAAATTAAGTTGGGACTGGATGATCTCTATGGTGCTTTCAACTTGGGGATATTAGGTATTAATATATTTATGTATATATGTAACATAATAAATGCATGTATGTATCAAATTACATTTATGTATATAAAAGTATATGTATATGTATACAAAAATTTATACATAAAACTGTATAGTTTTTTGAAGCTCTCTTATTATATGTAGTATTAGCAGACACAGCCAGTAAGTTTAGCTTCAGACTGAACTTTTTGTTTGTTTTGGGGCAGATAAAGAAGAGCCACTCTGACCTGGTTCTAGTCCTACTAAGCACCATAAATGCACACATGAAACTTTACAGTTTAGTTCGGAAAACACACGAGCAAAAACTTTCATGGACATAGGGTATGATACAACACAACGCAATGATTGTTAACATTTTAGGTGAAATTAATTCTTAGACATCTGAGCTTGCATTGACCAGTAAGAGGAAATAGCTCCCCTTTCTTGGAGAGGGTTTGTAACCAGGCAGTGGATAACTAAGGCTAACTACCAACTCCCTGACAGCTGCAGAAATGTTGTTGAGGATGATCCCAAGGTACTCTGCTATAAAGGAGGAACTAAGGGCCAGAAAGCCACTCAACTGTAGGCCTGCAAGCAATAATGTGGTTTCCTACAATAGAAGCGTCTTCATTTTCCCTAAAGGTCTTGCAGAGGTTGCTAAGTGAAATAGGGAAGAAGTAAATTACTTCTAAACTATCTTGCTAGAGGTATCGAGATGCATACCTACCGCAGAGTGAATCAGTGGTGTCACCTTTTTAATCCAAAGTAGCCATATTGCAGTTAGGTATTAAAATATTCTTAAAGCTTTACTTTGTAAATAAGTTTGACTTCCAGTAACCCATAGTACTTTGTTATAGATAGAAATATTAGTAAAAGTAAGTGCATTGTTATTTACTTTGCACTTGTACAAGTCTGCTCTCATATCACTGTTTACCCAGCCAGTGAACAATGTTTGACCGGTAGATAGCCAGCGATTTCTAAATTCTCCACTCTGATTGTTTGCAGTTCCCTACGCTCAAATCAGAATTCCTTAGGTCCAGTAAACTGATTTGCTCAGATTAGTAAATATTAGCTGCTTCAGTTCTCAGTATTAGTCAAAATTTATTGGCTGCATAAAGGGGAAGACAGAATAAATGCAATAAAAATGATAGAGATTTTCAAATAAAGTATATTATTTAAGTTTAAATGAAGTTTTAAAACTCTTTACCACTGAGATTATATTAAATCTGCAATAGAACATGGTATTTAAAATATAATTAGCTGGTAAACATTTAACTATATCAATGAATAAATGGGAAACCTGTAGCTATAATTAAATACACTGATTTACAACATTTGGGTACAAATGCAACCAAAGATGTCTCTTGCGTGTTAACATCAAAATCACGTTTTTCTCTTCTGATCAGATACCACTGCGAAACACGTCAACCTCAAACAGCATGTTAACGACACACGTAAGCAATGTTTTCACAAACTGCTTAATAAATGGGACTGACTCATTGAAATTCAAGATTTGTAACCACATTCAGAAAGCGACACATCACCACCAATTGTCACCATTTAATCTTTCAAGTTGAAAAGAAAAGAAAAGAAAAGAAAAAGCATTGTCCCTAGTCCTCTAATTTCTCTGTCAACCAGACTACATTAGCTTTGCCTCCCAACCTCTCAGCAGACGGCCGTGCTTCCAAAGCACCCACGACACTCGCTCCTCCAGCCCGGTCCCTGGTCTTGGTTCTTCCCCATTACCCACATCTAATCAGAGGCATTGTCCCTAATTACAGCATCTGCGAGGCCTATTAGATCGAGGTCTTCTTTTCAACAGAAACACCTTAATTTAAAGTTAGTGCCTCACCAGCGGCATGAACTGTCTGTCATCTCTAGTAAATATAGATAGAGCTATGGGGATCAGACCATTACGAGTCACACAAACACAGCTTTTAGAATACTTTCTATTTGTTTTGAATCATTCCTTAAAGACTTAAAACATTCTAAGTAGCAGTTAATTTTAATCAAAACTTTTCCCATTAAGATAAAAACAACAGCATAATTTCAGAGAAAACTGATGTCAACATTCCACTGGAGTAAATTTAACTCGAAAATGGATGATCTGTTATGTGTACAGACAGGGAAAATGTAACATAAAATTACGAGTGTATTTAACAGACAAAGCAGCTGCTTACGAACTCCAGTTTCAAAGAATCAAACCCAACTCCATACTAATTGGAAAACAGTCGTAATACGTGAGATAAACTGGAGAGAATGAAGGAAACACAGCGCTGCCTGCTTTCCTGTAACAAAGGTAGAGGGAGGAACAAAGCTCAGAGTGACCAGAGTTATAACTGAAGAGAAGAGAGGTGTGTTTTCTCCATCATTTTTGTCCCAGTCAACAGAGTTTTGTTCAAGCATCCGTCTTTGCACGTACAGAGGGACTGTGAGACGCAGTCAGCTGCAGAGCGGTGCCATCTCGAAGCACAAAGGGAGATGATGTTGAACTGAAAAGCAGTGGGTCTCAAGCTTTAATGAGCCTAAGCCCAATTCCAGATGACCTAATTCAGTGGTCAGCTTGCTACAAAATCGACACAGGTGATTCTGATGTGAGCGACAGGCTGCATTTTGTCAGACACTGCTATGGGGAATGCATGCATATCAGGAAAACAGAAGTCCGCTGAAACGCTGGTGGAGGGCATGGGGTGGGGGAGGAACAAGGGTTGCTGGTTGTCTTGACTGGCGTCATGTGTGTGACCTAGTTCTACAGAAAGAATGAAAGAATGTAATTTTTGCTTATAACGAATTATTTAAGGGAGTTATTTAAATTTGTTTAAGATAGGTGCTACATCAGTTTTAGAGCAAAAGGAACAGAGAGAACAAAAAAAAAAACTCTTGGCATCTATAAACATGATAGCTTAAGTTTAAAACTCAGTGCAAGGGTTGGGAAGATAAAAATGAGGAAATCTCACTCTAGAAAGGAGACAAAAAGAGGTGGAAAATCAAAGAGAAACAGTAGGAAAATTAGAGGATCAAACCAAATATGTCCACCGCCCGATAACAGGAATTCCAGAAAGAGAACAGAGGAAGCAGAGAGGAAAATGGAAATCATTCCACTCATCTGAAGGATTTGTCATCAGTGTCAAAATACATAAATCTTAGTAGCGACACAGATAATGCCAGGCTGAACGTCAGTAGAATTATCTAAATGTGTGAAGCCAGGATTGCAAATTCAAAAGTAGACACCACAGACAACTGAGTGAAATGCGTGATCCTTGACTAAATCCTGGATTGTCAAAAAAAAATCATTGCCAAGGACATCACTGAGACGATTTAGGAGATCTGAATATGGACTGAATAACAGGCGATACTATAACATCTGTTCAGCAATCGTATTGGGGTCCTGTAGAATGTTCCTGTTCTCGGAAAATATATGCTGAAGCATTAGAGAGAGAAAGAGAGACAGCAAATGTGGCAAAATATTATCAAGTGGTGAATCCAAATAGTTATTTATAAAAGTATTACTTGTATGACTCTCAATTATCCTGTACATTTGGAATTAAACGTTATGGAGCAAATAAAGGATTTGTTTCTCTTAAAAATAAATAAATAAATAAATGACTCAGGCAATGATAATAAGCAAAATGATGCATTAATTATCTTTAGGAAACAAGAGGCTCCACAAAAGATGAGCTGTCGATAACTTTGTGTCGAAGCTCTGCATATTTTATCGCCTCTGTGGACTCTTCTAAAATGAATTCTCTGCTTCTTGCTCCAACAGAATACACTATAAAATATTTAAACTGGAATAGATGACGTACATCGTCCCTGAAAAGATTCGCCACTGAGTCGAGATAAAATATCTCGGGTTAACATCCCAATTCTGCCACTGACCAACTCTCGGGGAAGCGCGCAGCTCCTCGCGCGCTGCTTACTTAGTTGTGAGTAAGGACACACCTTGTGTAGGGTTGTGTGGACTCAAACATGCTAATACACATGAGAGAGTCTCACAACGTGTATAGCACGCTGTTACTCTTCCTTTCTCTCCTAAGCTGTCAGTCTTCCCCTTCTCACTGGTGTACTTGGTTCTCCTAGTCTGACGCTTCCTATATTTTGAAGTTGAATAAAACAGATAATCAAGCTCATTAAGAACTAGGTGCTCGATGAAAGTGAGAGCCCAAGTCTACAGTGCTAGGGCTTGGGATGTTCGAAGCCAGTTTAAACTACTGAATTAACTAAGAACTACGTGCTTAATTCAGAGACTTAAAAGTGTTAAGTGGAACCTCTAGCTAAGTGGAAGTATTATTCGCATGCTTTAAATTAAACCACAGAAAATTATTTAATGTAAGGATAATTTTGGTACACAAATAGGGATATTTCAATTTCTCAAATCACTTATAGACATAGAGATTTCACAAAACATGGCATTAAATAATAGTGATTCATCCCCAGCCCTATATATGGATGGGGGTGTTTCTATAAATAAGTACAGTAAGTGATTAGGCTTGAAATAGATACTGTAGGTTGTTTCTCGTCAAGCTTTGAGGACAGAACACATAATCATTTCCAGAGAAGTGAAATAAGCATTGTGCTTTTGAGGTAAATTCTTTAGTAACAAATTGAGACAATCCATCTTTCTCATTAAGTTTTAGGCTCTGTTTTTCAGTTCACTGTGCTATTTTTTTTTCTTAAGAGGAGGAATAAAAGAGAATACAGAGGCTGGGCGCGGTGGCTCACGCCTGTAATCCTAGCTCTCTGGGAGGCCGAGGTGGGCGGATCATTTGAGCTCAGGAGTTCAAGACCAGCCTGAGCAAGAGCAAGACTCCGTCTCTAAAAATAGAAAGAAATTAATCGGACAACTAAAAATATATAGAAAAAATTAGCCGGGCATGGTGGCGCATGCCTGTAGTCCCAGCTACTCGGGAGGCTGAGGCAGGAGGATCGCTTGAGCCCAGGAGTTGGAGGTTGCTGTGAGCTAGGATGACACCATGGCACTCTAGGCCGGGCAACACAGTGAGACTCTGTCTCAAAAAAAAAAAAAAAAAAAAAAAAAGAGAATACAGAGGATAAGGAACAGGGTATAGAAATAGAGAAACTGTATATTTCCTTTGAGTCCTGGAAATAGAAAATGTGATGTTTTGCTAATAATTGTGGATGGTTAATTGTTTTCATGTTTCCACTGTATCACTCATCTACAAGCAACTGGCATATACTTTTTCTCTGAGGGATAAAAGCAACAAAACGACAAAGCTTTAGAGCACGACTGTCATTGGTGATTTGTGAAGTTGACACGACGTTCGTTCACTCATCTAGTTCAGGGTTAGGACACAGGTCAAAACATTCGCCCTCACACTCAGGTGTATCAAGCTGAATACGTTTGCATTTAAAGAATCCTTTGCCTGCGACAACATACGGTGTGGGGAGTAACGGCACATTCCCGTTATTCTCATTTCTTAGGTCCAGACAGACCATGGTGAGTAGCAGGGTCTATGGGTAATGTGTTCGGTCCGCCAGCTCCTCTTTCATCCTCCAGTTAATGGGGAGTTAAGAGACCATGTCCTCAAAGCTTCCAAGAGAACTCAAGAGCATTTGCTCAGACGGGGTTAAATATCAGGCTAAAAGCAAGTTGCAATTTTGATTTGAACCCTGCTTCCTACTAATGTCCCCAGCCAGGTGTGGCACGGATTTGAGAAAACATTAACTTTGTTCTCTATGTAAATAAAATAGTGGCTGCACAGGTGCACCTGCCACATGGTGTTACGGGCAACCACAGAGTTATCGGAGTGTAACGCAGAAAAAATAAACAGAACGAGTGTGCTAAAGGGCACATTCTGATTGCTGTTGTAGATTGTATACACGGTTAAATCTCTCTGTCAGATAAGTTTAACGCAGTTATTGAATATAATGTGTAGCTCACGTGGAAGCTAATTTGCCCAACATTCCCATATGTTCCCTGATTTAGTGAATATTTTTAAGAAATTCTCTCAACAATTACGTAACTGGAAGGTATTCAACAGAACTGTAGAGAAAGAAGAAAAAAGCGTTGCTAACTGAATGTGGAATAGGCTATGCCTCCTCTTAATTTCTTTCGTGAAACGATAGGATGATAGAGAGCACTGGGAACGTTTATTACTGACAGGTGTAATTTCACCCCTACTTGAAAGGCCATGACTTTAAAAGGAGATGAAAGGTTCCAGCTGATGAATGAGGGAAGAAAAGTCTGACACAAATAACATGACTGTCTCGAGGGAACTGAGTCATGTGGTCCTGCGGTTTACCATTTGGCCATGAAGTTTCAAAGATTTACTGTGTGCTCTCAAAGAGTTTGGAACCCATTTATTTGCATTTACTTCTGGAGAGCTGATAGGACAACTTGGTGAAACTGCCAACAGTGTGACCGGCTCATCCCACAACAGATAATAACATAATGGTTACGGGCCACCCGGAGCAATTTGACCATCACTGATGAAACCTTCCTGCCAGTAAGTTTCTGGGCTAATAGCAAGATTTGAGATAGCAACCTGTGTATAAAAAGTCTTTATTAGCATGGAAC
>NW_012148174.1:1032880-1034061 GCF_000956105.1 Propithecus coquereli | reverse complement strand
AGCATATAAACAAGCAAATATATAGATAGGCTAGGTATCCCTGGAAAGCTACCAAAACACAACATTACAATAAAATAGCTATTATATCCTGAGTTACTTCACTTAGGAAAAAAAATTAGCTATTATAAAAAATTCCACAAATGTCATGTAAACAAAAAACAGGAGAAGTTGTAAACATTAAATGTGCAATGAAATAATGATTATATATTCCATTATTACTTTGGCCCTTTACAAAAAAGAAACGGAAGAAAAAATTAATATTAGCACTTGCTTATTACTCTGGATTACTTTAAATTATAAGATAACTAAAGAAATTTTTGAATGATATAATCCAACATCAAGAAAAATGTCTACGTAATCCTTACACTTTAATAAAAAAAACACTACAAACCAAACTTTGAAACGTTTCTAGAAGGATACTCTCGCCACAAATAGCTTCCTTCTCTCAGTACATAGTTTCCTGACCTCAGAAATATTCTCATGAACAGCATGATACAGTTATAAATATTTCCTTAACATAGCTAAATAATATCACAGAAAAAATTTCTTTAATAATTGTGAATATTATTCGGATTTAACTGGAAAGTTCTGCTAGTGTGAATAATTATACACAAGGAAAGAGTCCTATTTATTTACAAAGTCACATTATTTAAAATAATGTAAACTTATTGTTTTTTAAATCTTACATTTGTGGGCATAGTAAGGTGCTCAAATAGCAAATATATGTATACTAAAGCTCTTGGAAACTTTTCCAAGGAATTCATCCACACATTCCTTTATATCGAGTTATAAGCCCTGATTTAAGAGTGTCACATACTATGTGAATTTAAATAATCCCAAGTCATTTGTAGAATTGTATTTTATCATGAAACATCTTCATCTAACATTTCCTTCTTTTCATCTCCTTTTAGTCATCCTCTTTCCCTCCCTCTCTCTGCATGCTTACACATACGTGCACGTGCGCGCGCACACACACACACACACACACACACACACACACACTACAAGTGTTACCCAGTTTTACAGAAGGATTCTAACCCATTTCTGACCCTCAACATGATTATTCTGTTTCTAACTCTCTGTTATTACTCATTAAACCTCCTGGCTTCATCCCATTGGTAACATCTGCTTTATATCAATGCCAAAGACGACAAGTTTTTTAAACAAACTTTCTTTAAAAC
>NW_012148174.1:1031768-1032830 GCF_000956105.1 Propithecus coquereli | reverse complement strand
AAAAAAAATAAGGTCTTAGAGAACTTTTTAATTTTAGGTCCAGTCTGATGGAAACTTGAAATAAATATTCCTTAAATTATATTGATTAGATAAACCAGCATACATTCAGTATTATTATTTTTAAGGTGCTGGGCTAAGAAACTAAGTTTAAGAAAGCTAAAATTGTAAAAGAGAGAAGATGTAAGTGTGCATTGCTATAACCCGAGGAAGAATGCGATGGTCTCATAGGAAAGATATAAGATAGAACAAAAGGTAAAAACAAGAAGTAGCTCTATAGGCACTAAATTTTCATAACATTTTGTTGAATTTGCTCTCTTTTCCTTAAATGCGAATCTTTTCACACCATTTGAGTGCTAGGTCCCGGCTGGGGTTCCAGGGGGCCCTGGGAGCGCTGGTGAGTTTGGTGATGCCCACTCCAGTGAAATCAGCGCCATGTTTTCTTCAAACAAGGGGGAGACGCCCATTTCCCTCCACACCTCACTGGTATCATTTATTTTTACTGGAGTGTCTCTTAAATTAAAGAAGTTGTTAATGAGATCAGGGAGAGGAGGTACAAATAGGAACTGGAATCTCTTCAATTAATAAATTACTTAAAACTAATTTGTAAAGTACAAGGATTAAGTATGCAAATTGTCTGAAAATCTATAGTCACTGGTGAGCCTTTTTTGTTTAAAGTCTTAAGAAACTTCCCTGGGTAAATTAGTGCCCAGATATAATTCTGGACAAGGACAGAACTACCAAAGTGCATTTGGTTTGTTCAAACACTGTTTAGAACTTTTGGATTCTTTTCACTCTATCACCTTGAGGGTCATTTATAGACTATTCAAGCAAAATCATTATTTTACCAGACAAAATCTATTAGTAGGCACAGGTATGTGAGTACAAAAACTTACAGAATGTAGCATATAAACAAGCAAATATATAGATAGGCTAGGTATCCCTGGAAAGCTACCAAAACACAACATTACAATAAAATAGCTATTATATCCTGAGTTACTTCACTTAGGAAAAAAAATTAGCTATTATAAAAAATTCCACAAATGTCATGTAAACAAAAAACAG
>NW_012148174.1:1020039-1021183 GCF_000956105.1 Propithecus coquereli | reverse complement strand
TAGACAGAGTCTCACTCTGTTGCCCGGGCTAGAGTGAATGCCGTGGCGTCAGCCTAGCTCACAGAAACCTCACACTCCTGGGCTCAAGCGATCCTCCTGTCTCAGCCTCCCGAGTAGCTAGGACTACAGGCATGCGCCACCATGCCCGGCTAATTTTTTCTATATATTTTTAGTTGTCCAGAGAAATTCTTTCTATTTATAGTAGAGACGGGGTCTCGCTCTTGCTCAGGCTGGTCTTGAACTCCTGAACTCAAACAATCCGCCTGCCTTGGCCTCCCAGAGTGCTAGGATTACAGGCGTGAGCCACCGCGCCCGGCCTGGATTTTCTTTATTGACAGAATAAAGGCAGTCAGTCTTCTCATGAGTGAGCAATGAGCTTCATGTCCCAGTACGTGGACAAAAGACATGTTTGTAAATATCATAAATAATAATTATGATCATAATGAAGACACAGTGTATTATTTTCCAAGCTCTATGCATTTTAATATCTAGTGCAATATTTTTGGGATGCTTTCAGTTGCTTTGTGGAATAGGAAAAAGAGTAAAGTTAATTAAAGTCACCAATATTTGAAAAATGAATCACTTTTCCCCATTATGGAGGTTTCTTACCAATGTTCTATGTAAACAGTGTCTTTGGATATTTGTCTAAAGGCAAAATGTCGTAGGATTATTTAAACATTAATAGAGGTATGGACATTCCCATTTAGGATGCATTGCTCCTCTTCACCAATGAAACTAAGGCTAAAAATGATAAAAAGTCTGCTGATTTAGTTACAGTAAATGCACTAATACACAAGTACATGTGACCCTCCAGGTTCATGATCCCTTAGCCACCAATCTAAATGCAAAATGTTCTGAAAACCAAAGGATTTAAAAAAAAAAAGGAATAAAATAATTTAGCAATGAAACTTGACTTGATATGAGGTTATTTATAAATTTTATCTCATTAAGTGTGACTGTACCTTTAGTTAATTGCAAAAAAAAAAAAATTAATGTGCTTGTTTATTGGATGCTGTCCTAGACTTACCTGGGAATATTGATTCCTATATGTATACCTATCATACTACCTTACTAAAATCCACGTTTGGACTTGTGATTATTTGTAAACGAAGGTGCCTTTACAGTTAAATATATTTTATTTTAA
>NW_012148174.1:1018735-1019989 GCF_000956105.1 Propithecus coquereli | reverse complement strand
TCTATTTTTTAGTAGAGACGGGGTCTCGCTCTTGCTCAGGCTGGTCTCGAACTCCTGACCTTTAGCGATCCACCCTCCTTGGCCTCCCAGAGTGCTAGGATTACAGGCATGAGCCACCACGCCGGGCCCAAACCTCCACTTTGAAATCCAAATTTTTATATCTATGCCTGCTTGATATCTTTGCTAGGATATGCAATAGGTATCTCAATGTGAATTGATCTCTACTTTACACTATATGCAAAACAGTGATTGCAGGTAAAATATACATCTAAATATAAACAATAAAGCAATAAAATTTTATTATTTTTTTAGCCAGTCTTTGTGACATTGGGGATAACAAAGATGTCTTAAAGAGGATACAAAAAGCTCTAGTCAAAGAGAAAATATTAATAAATTGGACCACACTAAAAGTACAACCTTACATTAAGAGAATAAAAAGGAAAGCTACAGAATGAGGGAAGATATTCCCAGCACATACACTAAAGAATTTTTACCTAGAATATATAGAAAATGCCTTAAATCAATAAGAAAAAGGCAAAAGATAAAGTAGAGAAATAGACAAGAGACTTGAACAGACACCTCCCAGAAGAGGGTATTCAAATAACCAATAAAACATATGGAAGACCTCATCAAATAATCAAAGAAATGCAAATTTAAAAAAAAATGATATGACACACTTCTTAGACTATCTAAAATTAAAAATTAAAAAACCAAACATTAGCAAGACCATGAAGCAATAGAGATTCTCATACACAATTGATGAAAATGTAAATTGCCCCAATCACTTTGGAAAGTGGCAGTGCCTGCTAGACAAAGCAGATATTTTATGACCTAACAATTTCACTTGTAGGCATATAGCTAATAGAAACCCACACACACATATGCGCACAAAGATACCTAAAATAATCTTCACACCATTATTAACGGCAGCCAAGAACTGTAAACAATCCACTGTCCATAAACAGTAAAACAGAAAAAAAAATAGTGTCATTGCAATTATCATAAATGGAAAACCACAGAACACTGCAAAGCCCCTATATTGGTCAAATATGAAGAAGACTAGAGAGTTTAAAAAAAAAGAATGACAGGTAAACTGATCCTTCTGAGACTTTTTCCCCGTACCTCAAGAACCAAATCGGAGTACAAATGTATAAAAAGCCGCCATGCCAACGCGAGCAGGTATTCTTGCCATCTTGGCTGCAATGAGACATCGGTTCAGATCTAGCCCTCCCCCTTAACCACTCCGCGCCCTGG
>NW_012148174.1:1017089-1018685 GCF_000956105.1 Propithecus coquereli | reverse complement strand
TCAACTCCTTTGATTTTATGGAAAAGAACACAAAGTCTCCCTGATTTGTGAATTCGGAAACTTTTGAAATTCTTATATCTCAGCGGGTTTTCTAAAATCTGTCTTACAATCCAGTTTTACATATTTTCTGATGTCTAAGCTCTAACCCTGGCATCATCAACCTTCCTCCTCCCCTATTTTCCTCCCCTCCCCATTCCTCCTTGCTGGCCCTACTTTCTCTCTCTCTCTCATGGTCTCTCTTTCTCTCCCTCTCTGCCTCTCTCTGTCATGTTCTCTTTTTCTCTCCTGCCATTTTTTGCTTTTAAAAAATGCTGAGCACCTAGGCATCCTTATGAAGTAGGGAATCCATTAACAAACAAGACACAATCCGTATAGTACTTCTTTGTTGCTTGTCTATTGGAAGAGGCAGATATTGGGAGAGGAAAAAAACTTTAGATGTGATGAAGAAATGGAGGGTACCATGGACCATATAATAAAAATATTTAATGTTCCATTTGTTATATTTTTCCTGAGGAAGTGATATTTAAGCTGGCTTCTGAAAGACTTAAAAAGTTCACAGTAGAAATGTGGTAAGTAAAGGCAATCGTAATCTTGACTGGAAGGTCTCTGTCCTCTT
Source organism: Propithecus coquereli (assembly GCF_000956105.1). Taxonomy (NCBI): domain Eukaryota; kingdom Metazoa; phylum Chordata; class Mammalia; order Primates; family Indriidae; genus Propithecus; species Propithecus coquereli. The sequence goes on along the minus strand of NW_012148174.1, from coordinate 1,018,069 downwards.
TTACTTATGAAGGGAACCCCTGTTCCTAAAATAACTAGCCTACCTGGCCTTTTTCTTTCCTTTTTTCCTTCCTTTCCCTCTTCCTTCCTTCTACATTTACTGAATGCACCAAAGGCAATAAATTTCAAATGATTACAAAAATCATTTAATAATGATCACAATTTAAATATACATATGACCTATTAGAAATTTACTTAACAGAAAATCTTACCTAAGAGGAACATATACACAGCAAATCTTTGTTAGCTTGTAAATAGCAAAAAAGAAAAAGGAAAAAAATGCTTATTGTTTAGGATATGGTTTAAAAATTATGCCACGTCCAGACAACGGAATATTATGCAACCTTTAAAAGGACTGAGGCAGATCTATTGCTAATTCAGATATGTTGTTACATGGAAAGACCAAGGTTCGGGAGTGTGTACAGCATAATCCATTAGGTAAAATACGGGAAAAGATTCTATTATATATTTTTATCTGTAAGGTAAGCTACAGATGCATTTATACTTTTATACCTGTCTGTAACTATATACCTATTAGTGTAGCTATGGCTATACATCTTTATACATACTGTCCTTAGAACATTTCTGAAAATATTTACAAGATACTGCTAGTCACAAAGAGGGACAGTGAGGTTGGAGAATGGGGCTTTCACTTTTAAAATATATACTGTTATCAAGATTTATTTGTTTGCTTGCACTTTCATTTACTAATTGTTTCTTAATGTATTCATTAGGTAGAATAGTTAGGCGCTGCCTTGGGCTTCTCACAGCAAGTGGAGAGGCCCCTGGTAGAATATAAAAGACAGGCAATTGGCCCCTATTGCCCCAAGAGGACTCCCGTGGCCTGGCAAAGCTGTCCTTCCCCGAAGAATGTGGGGGACAGGGATACTGTCTATAACTCACACAAAACAATGCAGAACAATTAACTTTTATTAATGTACTCGGCATGTTAAAAAAGTTTTAAGTGTAATTTAAAATGAT
>NW_012148174.1:1016079-1017039 GCF_000956105.1 Propithecus coquereli | reverse complement strand
AGTTTTTTAAACAAACTTTCTTTAAAACGTTAAGAATAAAAATGTAAGAGTTGTGTAGATCTTTAAAAAGTGAAAATCTAAATTCTTTTATTACATCTATATTGAGTTTTTTTTTTCCAAAATGAAAGCCTTCCATTTACTCCAAGAAAATCATGGAAAATATCAACATCTGTACATTGCAATAAAAGCACTACTTGTAACTGCCATTCATCAAACCAGTGAGTAATTCGGAAAACAGTAGCAATAGACCTTGGAGTGGATTATATACATAAATGAAGCCAAAATGTTTTTCTAACTTCTAAAGGAAACTTTTCCATAAGCAGTGCTTTCTGTTAGTTGCTTCTTCAAGGTATGAGCTGCATCAGCTTCCTTTGATTTAACTTCAATAAATTGAGAGAGGAAATCCAAGTGAGGTATAGTCCATATGTTAACAAATCCTCCTATCTAAAGTATCGAATGAGATATCACTTATCTCCAGTGAGAACGGCTTTTATCAAAAAGTCCCAAAACAACAAATGTTGGCATGGATGTGGAGAGATAGGAACACTCACACGCTGCTGGTGAGACTGCAAACTGGTACAACCTCTATGGAAAGTAGTGTGGAGATACCTCAAAGAACTCAAAGTAGAACTATCATTTGATCCAGCAATCGCATTACTGGGCATCTACCCAAAGGAAAAGAAGACATTCTATAAAAAAGACATCTGTACTTAAATGTTTACAGCAACACAATTCACAATTGCAAAGATGTGGAAACAACCCAAGTGCCCGTCAATACATGAATGGATTAATAAAATGTGGTATATGTATACCATGGAGTTCTACTCAGCCACAAAAAACAACGGTGAACTAATACCTCTTGTATTATCTTGGATGGAGCTGGAGCCCATTCTCCTAAGTGAAGTATCACAGAATGGAAAAACAAGCACCACATGTACTCACCATTAGATTGGTACTAAT
>NW_012148174.1:1013531-1016029 GCF_000956105.1 Propithecus coquereli | reverse complement strand
ATGTAAGAAAAGAAATGTGTGTGTTTATACACGTGCTTGTATATTCACATGCACATGAATGTACATATATTATGCACATATACATACGTGAAATTGGAAGGCATTCATGAAACTATGTTGATTCTTGAATTAAATCAGATCACCTCTGCCTTAATGCAAGCTTTTTAAAAAACAGGATTTATCTAAACAAAAACTATGCCAACAATATCTGACTGATGAACCACCAAAAGCTTTAAAGGAAGTGTAATTTTCAAGAATTTTTAATTTTTGAGTAGAAGTTATATGAAGTTTTAATTTTCCTAAAACCTTATTCTCTCCCAGGGCACAGCCCTGAGATTACATGTCAAAGCAGTATGTTTGTGGGAATGAAATGAATGTATATAATGAGCAAATAGTACTGTAAATTGAACACTGAAAGCACAGGGTGGAGGGTCCATGGGGATGAGGGACAGAGAGCAGTGCTGTTTTCCAGAGCTCCAGACTCTACAGCAGAGTAGATTCAAGGCCTAAATGGAGGAGACTAATAAATCAATCAGACAAGAGGGAGAAACAGGACACTCAGAGCAAGAATCAATTGCACTAAATAGCATTTGAAACCTGGGGTCACCAAAGTTAAAAACAAAATTAAAAGTCGTGGCCAGGCATGTTGGCTCATTCCTGTAACCCTAGCACTTTGGGAGGCCAAGGCAGGAGGATCGCTTGAGTTCAGGAGTTCAAGACCAGCCTGAACAATATAGTGAGATCCCATTTCTACAAAAAAATGCAAAAATTAGCCAGGCGTGGTGGTGTGTGCCTGTAGCCCCAGCTACTTGGGAGGCTGAGGTAGGAGGATTGCTTGAGCCCAAGAGTTTGAGGTTGCAGTGAGTTATCATGATGTCCCTGCCCTCATGTCAGGGCAACAAAGTGAGACCCTGTTTCCAAAAAACAAACAAACAAACAAACAAAAGTAGTGACTATGGGAAAGCAAATCTAATCTTCTCATTTCCTAGTGACATTTAAAGAAAATCACCTTAGAAAATTGCTATGGTATTAGTACCTCAAGTCATATTGGGCCATGCAGGTCAACCATGTCAGTTCTAAAACCATATGATAATTTTCTAGTACGTACTTTTAACAAGATGAAACAAAAACGGGAGCAAATGAAGTTCTCCGTTTATTTTGTACCCACACATTATGTAGAAAAATCTAATGCTTAGGAAATAGCTGTTTCCCCTGGAGAGTTCAGACTATTTGCCCATATGTAGCTGTGGACCTCATAAAACTCACATGTAGTTTTTGCTGACAGTGAATTAAAATAGACAGAAATCTCATGAATATTGTATATTTTATAGAACTACTTAAAATGCCTATCCATGTAGTAAATGGCTTTTAAGTAAGCTTATGATACGGATAATTAGATCTATCTAAAGTAATGTTGTATTCTATAGTAAATAGTTTTCTATAAAACCATTGAGGGTCTGGTTTTCAGATTTTGAAAAATAAGCCTCGATACAACAGTCTGTATCCTATCCACCGTAATAATATCACAAATTCAAAGGCCCAAATAAATAACTACGTATTTTTTAAGAGTCAGTAAGCTGTAAGTCTCATCTCTGATGAGATTCCAGTTTTCGAATCATTGATTGCCAAACTACCAATAAATGTTATCTATTTAGCATACTCATAAAAGGTAAATTTAGGACCTTTTCAAAGGAAAATTCATAGTTATGTAACAGAGATCACCAGACCAACAATGCAGAGAAAATAACACACGCAAAGCAGAGGTATCTCATCTCCCCAAACCCAAATCCACCAACCTACTTGGCAGATTTGCCTTGTACCACCAATACCCTCCTCTCCACTGGGTCGTTCCTAGTAACATAGAACACGATTTAATATTATTCATCTTAAAACAGAGCAAAACAAAACTCCCTTGACTCCAGACCTCACACCACTGCCAATCAATGTCTTACGCTGTACTTCACTGTGAAAAGCCTCAAAACCAGTTGTTTCTCCAAAGAAAAAATAAATGTTTGAGGTGATAGATATCGCAATTACCCGGATTTGATCATTAGACGTTGTATATAGGTATCAAAGTATCACATGCACCCCCAAAATATGTACAATTATTATATATCAATTTTTAAAATGTGAGATAAAAACAGTCGTTTCTCCTTATCTTCACTAATATACCTTTTTCTTTTCTCAACCCACTTCAATGAAATAATTTGCTCACATTCCTCCTTTGAAACAGCCCTCACCAAAATAACCATTGACATTTATCTGGCCAGCAATGATGGCAACATTTTTATCATCTGTTGTGGGTTCGTAAATCCCTCAAAAACGATATATTGAGGTCTTAATTCCTGGTACTTGTGAATGTGACCTTATTTGGAAATAGGGCCTTTGTAGAAGTAATAAAGTTGAGATTAGGTCATATGCAATTAGGGTGGTCTCTAATCCACTGTGATTCATGTCTTTATAAGAAGAGAAAACAGAGACGCAGATATTAAAACGTA
>NW_012148174.1:1011299-1012446 GCF_000956105.1 Propithecus coquereli | reverse complement strand
AAATTCCTTAAAACCGACATGATCTGGCTGCTGACTTCCTATCTGATCTCATCTGTCTCTGTAAGTCTCTTCACTCACTATATTCCAGACATTCTGGTCTTCTTACCACTCTGAATGTGTGGCATCGTTGCTATTAATTTGCTGTTAATTCTTCTTGGAATGTCTCTCCTTCCCAAATTCTTATCTGTTTAGGGCATCTCTACTTCCCAACTCTCTAGCTAAATTCTTCATTTAATTAAAAACCCAACATATTTCACCTTCTCAAAGTGATTTTTCTATATATGGTAGCTAAAGTGAGCAACCATTATCTGTTTAATCTCTATTTAATTTTCTAATGATATATTCTCTATAGTATCTGTCTATCCAGAGCTGAAATTAATTATTCCACTTTTCTTTTGTCTTACTTGGTTTCTATTTCTCTTTCTAAAATATAAACCTTTGAAGGTCATGGACTTTGTAGTGCCCCCGGGTCCTGGTGACTAGAACTATCCCAGGCTTGGGCAGGTGCACAAGAAACATGTGTTGAGGGATTGGAAAATGAATGGAAGTCGGGCAAGAAAACACATAGGGGCATCGCTTAGAAGGCTGGCATAGAAATTTATTTAAGATATAAGGGTGGTTTGAATTAAGGTAAAGGATAATTGGAATGGTGAAAAGTGAATTGATTTGACTTATACTTAAGAGAACTCAGTAGTTCACGCAATGTGGATGAGAGAACTTGAAGAGTCTGACATGCTTCTGATCTTAGTAAACAGGTGGGTGGTGTTGCAATTCATCATCAAAGGAGATACCAATGGGAGAACAAGACTAAGATATCTTTGAGAGGAAGTCTGCCATTGTGGTCCAAAACACAGTCCCTAACGCTGTTTGGGCTTGCTGGTTCTACTGCCTGGTTGTGGACCATTTTTTTTCAATCCTATGGAATCTGATTTCCACCTTTACTAAGGGTGGAACTTGTTCTTGTCAAATACTGAAAAACAAAACCAGACAAAACAAAAAACTACATGTAGCCAGACACAATGGGTGCTTTTTCAGTCCTTATCTTGCTTGATCACTGATGATCATTTTGTTGTGATTAATAAGGCTACTCTCTGCCCACATTGCCATCCTCATCTTTTAAAAATCTCTCTCAGCCTACTTCCTACAA
>NW_012148174.1:1005712-1011249 GCF_000956105.1 Propithecus coquereli | reverse complement strand
CAGGTGTGATAGCTAATGGCTCCCACCTGCACCCTCCTCACAAGGCCTGCCCTGAGCCGACAGCAGCCACTTCTCCACCCCACCTCCGTGGCAGCTGGTGATTAATGGACGGAGGGAGGAAGGGGGTAGCTAAGTGTGTACAAGCACACTCCCCTTTCCCCAAGCAGAACAGACTCTCACACCCCAGAGCTCTGTGTGATCAGACTGAGACGAGACTTCCACTGAAACAACATGTCTGCTCAGCTTCTTCCCCTACAGGACCATGCTTCCCTCGTGTCTTTCAGGTTTCACCCGAGAGAACGTTCTCCATAGATCACTTGCACTGAAATCTGCATTCTAGGCTCTGCTTTTAGGGAACCTGACCTAATATGGCCACAGTATTCGTAATTTATTAAACACCTCCTAAGAGTAGGACTTATGTGTGCTTTACATGGCATATAATTTTATTCTAAAATTATCTCAGCAGTGTCAAAATTATTACCCCCATATGGTGGGTGGGGAAACTCAGGCTGTACGGAGTTGAGGAATGCGCATCTAGCTTATAATAAGTAGGAAATCTGAGAATTAAACTCAGATACTATAGTCCGCATACCCTCTGCTCTTTTCTGCACTTCTCACTGCCTCTATGTCATATTTTATCCAGGAAATAAAAAAAATAAAGATCTATTATTCAACTTTTTCTAGTGCAATAAAAGTTGATAAGCTTTTTCTTCTCCAAACATTAATTTTTTTTAAATGAAGGTAAGATTGTATGCACCATACAATTTCCATAAGGGTTTATTAGTGGACAAGCATGGATTCCATTGAAAAGGAAATAAACATTTGTATGATACCTTCGTTTTCTTGAAAGAGAACACTTCATAGAAGTTGGAAAATAGCAAGGAGGGAAAAGATCATGTCAGCACAATGTTATTGGTCGTGTACGACGCAATCTTATGTTTCACAGAGATTTCAACACAGGAAATGGGTATATTAGGAACTGCCTAATTCGTAGGTTTTCCTGACCCAGGTACAGTGGTTTCTTTGAATGACTCTGAAGGAAAAGCAGTAAGCGGTATTTTTCTACCAGCTCGAATAATGCATATTTCAAAGCCAAGACTAGTCAGCCCCGTAGCTGTTCACACAGTCAACACTCTGTGGGAAAGTCAGTGTCGGTAGGTTCCACTTTCCCACCCATGACAGCACGTGACCTTTCATTACAATCCTCATGAGTCTGTGACTAGCAAGGGGATGCTTTATTTTTGTTTTTTCCATTCAACAAATCAAGGAATCTTAGTTTACTACCATCTGAAAATTAACACACCCTTCCCCCCAGCTACTTAACCACTTAAAAGAGTTACATCATCCTATTATATCAGATATACTGTAGGGAGGGCCCATGTCTAATACACCTTTGCTTTTGCAAGGTGGGTTTGAACAAAATAGAAAATTAATAAAATCAACTGCAGTTTCCTATAATACCAAGAAAAATTCCAGAAAGTGTTTTTTTAAATATGCTGATCGCTACATCTTTCCAATGACTAACAATCTTTAGATTACTAATAAAATCTGTAAGCAAGTTGTTGTTTCAAAAAACTCTTTCAACTGTCTTTTTCTAAAAAGAAATTCAATGCTTCCTGCGTAGCCACATTCAGAAGAATGAAGCAGGATCCCTATATGAAAATTAACTCAAGATGGATTAAAGACTTAAATGTAAGAGCCGAAACCATAAAAATTCCAGAAGAAAACATAGGAAAAACTTTTCTAGACATTGGCCAAGACAAAGAATTCATGACTAAGACTCCAAAGGCAAATACGGAAACAACAAAAATAAATGGGACTTAATTAAATTAAAAGTTTCTTCACAGCAAGGGGAAAAAAACTCAACAGAGTAAATAGACAGCCTACAGAACTGGGGAAAATATTTGCAAACTATACATCTGACAAAGGACTAAGATCCAGAATCTACAGAGAACTCCAAAACATCAGCAAGGAAAAAAAAAAAAACAAATAACCCCATTACAAAGTGGGCAAAAGACATGAACAGAGTCTTTTCAAAAGGAGATAAACACATGGCCAAAAATTATATGAAAACATGCTCAATGTCACTAATCATCAGGGAAATGCAAATTAAAACCACAAGAGATAGCATCTTACCCCTGTCAGAATGGCCATTATGAAAAAAATCAAAAAACAATACATGTTGGCATGGATGTGGCAACAAAGAAAACGTTTATCCACTGTTGGTGGGACTGTAAATTAGCACAACCTCTGTGGAAAACAGTATGGAGATTCCTCAGAGAACTAAAAGTAGACCTACCATTTGTCCAGCAATCCCACTACTGGGTATCTACCCAAAGTAAAAGAAGTCATTATATCAAAAAGAGACCTGCAGCTGAATGTTTATCGCAGCACAATTTACAATTGCAAACACACGGAATCAGCCTAAGTACCCATCAATCGATGAGTGGATAAAGCACACACCCCATGGCTTACTGCTCAGCCACAGAAAGGAATAAAATAATGCCTTTTGCTGCAACTTGGATGGAACTAGAGACCATTATCCTAAATGAAGTATCCCAGGAATGAAAAAACAAACACCACATGTTCTCACTAATAAGTGGGAGCTACATGATGGGGACACGTGGGCACAAAGGGACATAAAGGACACTGGAGACTAAGAAAGGGGGAGGGTGGAAGAGGAGGAGGGATAAAAATGTACCTATCTGGGTACAACGTACACTACCCCGGTGACAGGCACACTAAAAATCATGATGTCAGCATTATGCAATTCATCCCTGTAACAAAAACACTTATACCCCCTTAATATTTTGAAATAAAAAATAATGAAAATAAATAAATCCCAAACTATTTCTGAGAAAAAAAACTATCAGAAAAAGTATTGCATATTTTTACAGCTATTTTATTCACAATTATAGTTTTAGCAGTTACAATTCTCCTTTATTGCAGAAATCATATTATTGATTAAATACTTGTCACGTATCATGCAGTGTGCCAAGTGTTTATTCTATATTTTCTTTTTAATAATCAATGTTAAGATAAGGGTATTCCTTTAATCCCCACATTACACAGCAGGACACCGTGGCTTAGAAAACGAGTACAGTCTTTTGTGATCTGTAGTACTGGGTAGGCAGTGAATCTGGAATTTGAGTCTAGTTGCTGTACCTCCAAATTCTGTTTCTTACCTACTTGACTATACTAAATCCTCTAAAGCCAGTATCACACTTCTCTTCCCATGATTAAAATCACCGTCAGCTGCTCGCTCTCTGTTGACTCCCCCAAATAGAAAGGTGTGAGTAGCCTACAGCTCCCTCACCATTTCCTACATCGAAACGAAGCACAGTTTGCAGATTTCATCTCCTAAATTACCGTTCAAATCTGTCTTTTTTTTTTCAGACTATGACGGGGGTACACGTGTTCAGGTTGCATATGTTGCCTTTGCCCTGCCGGAGTCAGAACGACAAGCGTGTCCATCCCCCAGACAGTACGCGCGGCACCCATCAGGCGTGAATATACCCATCCCCTCCTCCCCCTCCCACCTGCCCGACACCCAGTGAATGTTACTACTGTAAACACTGAAGTAGAGTTCAGATCTTTTTCTCCAGCTACCTACTTAACATCTGCACATGTTCTTTTGCCAAAGACAACTCAAACTCAGTTACGTCAAGAATCAAACACGTGATCTCTGTGCGCCAGTCCTGATCTCTCGGTGCACATCTCAGAGAGTGGAATGCCAACTACCCAGCGTGAAGACCACTCCCTTTGCCTCCAACACCCTCCTTAACCACGTCCTGTCACCGCACCCTGCCAAGTTCACCTTCTGAATAGCTCTCAAATCAGTTTTCTTCTCTTCATCTTCTCTGTCATCTTCCCCATCCAAACTATCATCTCGTCTTTGCCTATCCGTCTTTGCAATTCATCTCTGGCATCTGCTTTATCCTCTGTCTAATTTATTCCCTATACTAAAGGCACGCTGACGTTTTCTGTCTGAAAATCTGATCACATCATCCTCCTACCCACTTATACACAATCAGAGCTTTTTGTGTTTTCCTTCGTAGCACCTGTCACAGCTGCGATTTTGCTTTTATTTCTATGCTTGATTGTTCACTTCTTTCCAAAGCAACTCTCTGTAGGCACTTGCTACTCATTGTGTACCAAGCAGCTAGTGCAATGCCTGGTATGGGGCCAGCTATCCTTATGTGTTCAATGACAAATTGAAAAAAATTAAATAATAGGTGAACAGGAAATATTTAAATCTCTGTTTTGGTATCAAGACACATACAGTCAGTGAGTTTACAGGTTTGGATGATTCACTAAGAGAAAAGTGTATATAATAGGAGAGATACAGGTCAACTGGGGACATAAGATTATCAGCCTAAGAAAGAGATAGAGTTCAAAAGTCAGAAGAAAGCAGTAAAACTGTAAGATAATTAAGTCATAGACACCAAAGTAGGAGAGAAAACAGATTGATCTACTATGTGAATATCTCGGAGTTGTCTAGAAAGAAATCGGAAATTATTATCTCAGAATCACCCATTTTACCTCTTTACTATAATTTCTATCTAGTCACATCTTCCTACAGTTATCACGTCTTGACCTCAAAGATGTTCCTTGATCTCTATCACACACATGAAGTGCTCTCGAGATACGCGTCTTCACTCAAGCTTCCTGTGTAATTCTACCGTTCTCATTGCAACATTGCTGGAAATTAAAGGGAAAAATACCCCCGTAGTCTCAGTCTCATTTAAGTATCTAACTCCTATAACTTTTTCACTAATTTTTCTGAAAAATGCATTTTCTAATATCTCATATATTCACACAATGAGTTCTATTTTCTGTGAATTTTTTACATCTGCTTGAGTCACTGTCATTTGTCCCAGATGTGAGTTTCTGGATATTCAAAGCCAGATCTGTCTAATACGCTTTGCCGAGTAATTGTCAGAAGCACACGCTTTATAAACGCCTTGTGGTGGTGGTAGTGCTAAAAGCTTCATAGCATGAGCAATCGGAAAACTACATTTACTCAGGAAATAATAAATCTGCTTACAAATGAGAAGGAAATGGTAAGTTATTCATTTTCGTCTTTTAAGAAGTTTTAAATCCGAAATACATGAGGCATGAGGTGGAAACATTTCATACATGAATGGCTCACATTTAAAATAAAACCAAATAGCTACTAGGAAAAATACTCATTTGAAGCACTACGCAATTAATAAAAATCCTTTTAAATATTTTTGTATATAAATTGCACATAAAGTTCAATGCTTTGTCTAAACTAAATGATGGAACACAATAGTAATTTAAAACAAGAGTATTTTGGAAGGATGTAAGAAAAGAAATGTGTGTGTTTATACACGTGCTTGTATATTCACATGCACATGAATGTACATATATTATGCACATATACATACGTGAAATTGGAAGGCATTCATGAAACTATGTTGATTCTTGAATTAAATCAGATCACCTCTGCCTTAATGCAAGCTTTTTAAAAAACAGGATTTATCTAAACAAAAACTATGCCAACAATATCTGAC
>NW_012148174.1:1004387-1005662 GCF_000956105.1 Propithecus coquereli | reverse complement strand
TATGCTGATCGCTACATCTTTCCAATGACTAACAATCTTTAGATTACTAATAAAATCTGTAAGCAAGTTGTTGTTTCAAAAAACTCTTTCAACTGTCTTTTTCTAAAAAGAAATTCAATGCTTCCTGCGTAGCCACATTCAGAAGAATGAAGCAGGATCCCTGTCTCTCACTGTATATGAAAATTAACTCAAGATGGATTAAAGACTTAAATGTAAGAGCCGAAACCATAAAAATTCCAGAAGAAAACATAGGAAAAACTTTTCTAGACATTGGCCAAGACAAAGAATTCATGACTAAGACTCCAAAGGCAAATACGGAAACAACAAAAATAAATGGGACTTAATTAAATTAAAAGTTTCTTCACAGCAAGGGGAAAAAAACTCAACAGAGTAAATAGACAGCCTACAGAACTGGGGAAAATATTTGCAAACTATACATCTGACAAAGGACTAAGATCCAGAATCTACAGAGAACTCCAAAACATCAGCAAGGAAAAAAAAAAAAAACAAATAACCCCATTACAAAGTGGGCAAAAGACATGAACAGAGTCTTTTCAAAAGGAGATAAACACATGGCCAAAAATTATATGAAAACATGCTCAATGTCACTAATCATCAGGGAAATGCAAATTAAAACCACAAGAGATAGCATCTTACCCCTGTCAGAATGGCCATTATGAAAAAAATCAAAAAACAATACATGTTGGCATGGATGTGGCAACAAAGAAAACGTTTATCCACTGTTGGTGGGACTGTAAATTAGCACAACCTCTGTGGAAAACAGTATGGAGATTCCTCAGAGAACTAAAAGTAGACCTACCATTTGTCCAGCAATCCCACTACTGGGTATCTACCCAAAGTAAAAGAAGTCATTATATCAAAAAGAGACCTGCAGCTGAATGTTTATCGCAGCACAATTTACAATTGCAAACACACGGAATCAGCCTAAGTACCCATCAATCGATGAGTGGATAAAGCACACACCCCATGGCTTACTGCTCAGCCACAGAAAGGAATAAAATAATGCCTTTTGCTGCAACTTGGATGGAGCTAGAGACCATTATCCTAAATGAAGTATCCTAGGAATGAAAAAACAAACACCACATGTTCTCACTAATAAGTGGGAGCTACATGATGGGGACATGTGGGCACAAAGGGACATAAAGGACACTGGAGACTAAGAAAGGGGGAGGGTGGAAGAGGAGGAGGGATAAAAATGTACCTATCTGGGTACAACGTACACTACCCCGGTGACAGGCACACTAAAAATCATGA
>NW_012148174.1:1000567-1001202 GCF_000956105.1 Propithecus coquereli | reverse complement strand
TATGATCAAAATACAAAGCACAATATTTTATTTTCCCCTTACTTTATTTAGCAAATCATGGCCTAAACTGATAACTGCAAAACCTCAAAACAAGTTTCAAATGTTGACAAAATTAGATTCTGACACACAATGGTCTTGAATATAATTGTGATTTGCCAAAACTGCACAAATTTGACTTGTTCATCCAAAATATTTCATAATATAACAAAGGTGGAAGAGTAATTATATCACAACATTTTATAAAAACAGTCATTCTTGATCAAGAATAATTAATAATAGATCATCCAACTATGAAAGAATTTCAAATTATTTACCATGAGGTAAAGTATTGTGCAGTTGGGAAGAATTGAGCAGAATCAAGACACTGAAGTATAACCTTAGCAAAGTGATCAGAATAATTAAAATTCATCCTGAAGAATAAAAGAAATTCCAAAACATTACACTTTATATGCTTTGTTTCTCTATTATGTTATATATAAGAAAAAATAAAGGCAATAAACATTGCATCAAAAAGTGATATCTTTAAACACTGTAGAAACTGTTTTCTGTGTTTAAAAATGTTGAGACAAATTCAAACTGTTTGAAAAACTCTTAGAATCCTATCCAGTGTAATACGAATAAATATCTCTTAGTTT
>NW_012148174.1:999422-1000517 GCF_000956105.1 Propithecus coquereli | reverse complement strand
TTGAGAGAAAAATAACCTTCTCTGGAAATAAATTTTGAAACAAATTTATCACACAGATCTCAATCACACAACATTGAACCAAAAAATAAAGAATAAGTTCAAGAGCGATCTGTGAAATAATAATTCTTTCTTCATATGGCAATTTCCTACATATTCAACAAGCTTTTTCATTGTGTACCACGGCACAATGATAAATAAGACAAGGTGCCTGTGGTCCATAGAAGTAAAAAGATACATAATGTCATACCATGTAATAACTGTAACAACGGATATGGACAAAGTATCAGAGGAGTTTGTAAGAGAAACATGCTATTCAAGGAAAAGTCACTTAATCTTAAATTTTAAAGCAATTATGAACACAAGAGTTGAAATTGCAAGGCAACCTTGGGTAGTGGCAAAGCAGTCAGAACATAAATGCAACAATTGAGGGGAAAATCTCCTGCTAACGGCTGAGGTTTTCAGCAGATGTCTGGGCCACACAGGAAAAGAGAGTAACAGGCAGTAGAATTCTTGCTGCCCTGAACACTTACTATGGCAGACACTGTTCTTCCTTTATCCATGGAAATGAAAGCCTCAGTTTTTACCTGGGCGTATATAGCTACTTGCAATAAAAAACACATTGCTTAGCCTCTCTGCAGCTAGTTATGTTCCTGTGATTAACTTTTGCACAACGGAATCCAAGTGAAAATGATGCACAACTGCCTGTAAACGTACTTAAAGGGTGGGAGGGAGGTATCTTTTCTTCTTGTAGCTAGAATGCAATATAATGATTGTAGCTCCAACCGCCATCTTGGACCTAAATTGGAGGCCACTATTGTGGAGAAGTAAGAAAAAGGAGCAGGGTCCCTGATACTTTGGAACCTGAACATAGTCTTCATTGATACTATCTGGACTTCTTGAATACGAGGCTGACAATAATTTATATTTTGTTTCAGGCACTGTCATTTTTGGGTTTTCTATTATTTTCAACCAAACCTAATCCAAATAGATAGTTCACCACATGAAATTTGCTCACCCTTCTGAAAAAGATGCTGTTGTGTGACTGGCTTGGTGATCAAGTTGGAATTTAACTTTATCTGTAATACCCTAAGGATT
>NW_012148174.1:996650-997040 GCF_000956105.1 Propithecus coquereli | reverse complement strand
GTAAGCTCTCCCAAGGAGACATTAGTAAGACAGAAGAGAACAGAACCAAAGACGGAACGCTGCCTTTCGCGCCGTGGCAGAGGCCACTGAAGGAGAAGGTCCATTAGGACATCGTTCTCTCGTGTTTTCTCACTGCCTTCTGGGAGCTTGTGCTCAAGGATGTCTAGGGCTTCAGTGAGAATTGTTGCAATATCAGGATTAAATGACCAATGGATTGATTAACCAGAAGTCACTGGTGATGCTGGCCAGGACAATTTTAGTTGAGATGGGAGTTCAGTCCAGACTGTCCTGGGCTGAGGACGAAATGGAAGTTTAGCTGAGAGTTCCTCCCAACCCAAAGTCAAATCTGAACTTATTTCAGAACGAAAATGCATAAGTCTGTCATTCAAA
>NW_012148174.1:990875-994360 GCF_000956105.1 Propithecus coquereli | reverse complement strand
TATAAATTTATTATCTTATAGTTCTGTAGGCTCTAGGAGAGAATCCATTCCCTTGCCTTTCTCCTTCCAGATGTCACGAGCATTGCTTGGTACGGGCCCCCTCAATCCCACAAGCCAGCAGCAGCAGATCCAACCCTGCTCACATGGCACCACCCAGACCTCTTCTCCTACCTGCCGCTCCCACTCCTAAGGGCCTTTGGGATACACTGAACCCACCTGGACAACCCAGGCTCCTGACCCTACTTTAAGGTCAGCTGATTACAATCTTATTCCCATGCACAACCTTAACTCCCTCGGGCAACATAAGGGGACATATCACAGGTTCCAGGGATGAGGACATGGACGTCTTTGAGGGCTGGGAGGGGACTGTTCTTTCTTTCACACCTCAGTTCTGTTTGAAGCCCTGCTTTGGGATTTACAGATACACTGCTAAATACATTTAAAAGCCAAACGTTGAGGTAACATTATCACTCACTGAGACCTAGTGTTCAGCAAGAGACTTGATTCAAAGTTTAGCTTTGGTACCGTTTGATCCAACAATCCCATTACTGGGCATCTACCCAAAAGAACAAAAGTCGCTCTATGAAAAAGACACCTGCACCCGAATGTTTATAGCAACACAATTCACAATTGCAAAGATGTGGAAACAACCCAAGTGTCCATCAATACATGAGTTGGTTAATAAACTGTGGTATGTGTATACCATGGAGTACTATTCGGCTTTAAGAAACAATGGTGATATAGCACCTCTTGTATACTCCTGGAAAGAGCTGGAACCCATTCTACTAAGTGAAGTATCCTGAGAATGGAAAGACAAGCACCACATGGACTCACCGTCAAATTGGTATTAACTGATCAACACAAAGTGCACATATAAGAATAACATCTATTGGATGTTGGGCAGGGGGGAGGGGGGAGGGGACGGGTATTTGCATACACAAAGAGTGCAATGCACACCATCCGGGGTACGGACACACTTGAAGCCCGGACTTGGGCGCGGGGGCAAGGGCAACATACATAACCTAAACATCTGTACCCCCATAATACCCTAAAAAAAAAAACAACAAAGTTTAGCTTTGGCATTTAATGGCTATTGGAGTAAGCATATTTTTGAAATTATTGGGTCATTGCTTTCTTCATCTAAGAAAAGGGAACAATAATACTTCACAAGACTGTTGTGTGGAAAAAGGTAAACTAGGTCAGAGTGAGCACAGTGCCTGACTTACTACAATAAGTCCTCCAAAGCTAGATGATGTTATTAGATTATTTAAACACTATGGTATTGCTACCTCTCCTAACTTTGCCCAGGAAAGGCTGTTTTCCTTCATCTATTCTCTATTGCTTTGCTCTCTGTGTCCCTATGGCCTGCATGCCAAGATATTTTACTACATTTATCTGCTAAAACTTTCTCATTTCTTGGGTAACTGAAAAGAGTTTTCTTAAGATAATTATAATCCTGAATAGTATTTTAATATTTTCAAAAAGAATAACTTATAGGTGATGTTATTATCAAATAAATGATAGACTAACATGGTATTTCACTTGATATTTTACTCTGAATTTTTCTCATCCTCTAAAACTTGTTGACAGAGAACAGAAAAAAGGCAGTTAGAGCCAGTTCTGATATTATTGCAAAGAATTTAATGTGTCCTTTCCTATTGATCTAGTGCACATTTCTGGTAAAAGAATTTCAAGCATAATAAAGTCGTTCCTTAAACTCTATATTCCCAGATAGAGCTGCCACCTGTGCAGTTATAGACCCAGTTTACAAGATTTTCAGTCTCCTCCACTCTTTCATTACTATCCCGTTTTAGATAGTAATCCTTTCTCGTATAATCACTCAAAACACGTGCATTCTCATATTTTCAGATAACACATATACCAAGGCACAAAAATATCCTCTCTCCCCTTCTTGAAATGGGCTCTCTGAATTAAATGTTGGATATTGAGTATTAGCCCTGCGTCGGGTCCTAAATATAAATCAGCCTCACACATGGGCAGAATAAATGGGGAAAAATACACGGGAGCACCACTGTCATCATATATAAACTAGTAACAATAAATAGGTGTACTAGTTCAAATATATTAATATATTCTATTTCCAGGTTTAGAAGTAGGGACATCTGACTTTTAGCCCGGTTCTGCCACTAATTAGCATGTAGTTTTTAAACTAGTCACTTTTAAGCCCTCAGGGTCACGCATGGTTTCCTCAATCTGTAAAATAAGGAAATAAAGACTAGGTCTCCAAGCTCCCTTCCAGTTTTAAAATTTTATCGGCATTTAGTGGCTACAGTCAGTATTCCAAGTTTTCTCAAGAAAAAAATTGCACATTGACAAAATTACTTCATATGTGCTTTGAAAAGCCAGTAAAATAGATGAATTTATTCTTTCAACAGAGTTTAAAAATATCCCTTTGGCTAAGCTGAGTACGATATCTGGCAATGAGTTTTAATCCAGTGAATTTTAAAAATCAATAACTCACTAATATAAATAAATTTTAAACTGTTTTATTATTTGCTGTGACTTTAGGCTGATTTTAATGGTGGTGGTTGATAATTTTAGAATATTATTTTGTTTTTGTGGCATATGGAAATTCTCCAGAGACAACCAAGTATGAACTTCAGGACAGCATCCTCACTTTCAATAAAGTACTGGAATCCTTGTCTGGCCTATTTGTCCTTACTGGTCAGAACTAAAATCCACAGAACATCTGTTGGCTGCCTCTACCGATACTGTTTTTTCAACAGAGACTTGCCTCTTCTTAGAAATAATTATGGCCATGTTTTCCCAGCTATCATTGTCTTAGAACGTGCCATTTTGCCTTAAATGGCTTCAGGAGACCAATGGTGTAAAAATATGTTTGTTGGGCTTTTTGATACTTTCCCAGGAATAATAAATACATTTGGGGCCATTGGTTATCTTTAACAATAGCACTTAATTGTTTAGATAATTTATAAGCTAAATTAATACAGAATAGTTTTTAAAAAAATTTTTATGGGCAAGCATATTTTTATATCGCAAACTCTTTGTAAACTGGGCTGAGCTGTAAATGATCAGAACAAACACAGTACCAGAACTTCAGAAGTTTTTCAACATATACGGTAATTGGAAGTTCATTTTGATAGAGATAGAGTATCCTGGAAATGTAATCTTTTAGAACAGTTTTTCCAATCGTTAAAGTAAATTAAAATGGAGATTAGGCCTAAAATATCCCTGAGTAGACAACACCAATTGGGCCTTGAACATAACCTTAACCTTGCTTAAATTGCAAACATAGGCAAAACTTGGGCCATTTCCTGTAAATACTTGTATTTGAGAAAAACAGAACTTAAGCTCAACCAATCAGAAGCAACCAACTAACTTATAGTTATATAACTAGGGACTTTCCAACAGGATAGACCAAATAAGGCAACTGTATAACTGTAACCAAACAAATACTTTCTTTGCTTGACTTCCTTGTTCATCCTGTAAAACCCTCCTCCCCC
>NW_012148174.1:990023-990825 GCF_000956105.1 Propithecus coquereli | reverse complement strand
GTTTCAGCCAAATTAAATAGTTTTTTCTTCCTTCTTCTTGCTACCTTCATTATAAAACATAAGTTAATAGTGAATTTTAGCATTATGGAAGAACACTCAATCCATAAAATTTAGCCTATCTATATATGCTTTAACAAAATGAAATAAAATTTAGCATATGAACTGTGATTGCTTTCTTTTAAAACATACGTGGTGAAATGTATATTTCTCTTTAGACTATAATGGAGAAAGTGCTAGAATTGTAGTCAGATACTGGAATTAAGGCTCTTCACTGCTATAGATGATCCTCACTTTGATTTTTCTGGGTCTCTATCACATACATTAATATATTCATTTATTCCCCAAATAGTGAGTATCTATTAGGTTCTCATCACTAAAACATAGGGCTAGGAATAGAACAATGAGAGAGAGAAACAGACAGACAGACACACCAGGTCCCAGCCCTCTTAGAAGTTTTATTCCAATGGAGTGAAAGACAATAACAAATCCATGAATAACAAGATAATTATAAATTGTGGTTTACAAAAGGGAAATACACATAATTGACACAGAGTTAAGGAACAGAAGGTGGCTAAGGCAGCCCAAGAGATCGAGGAAGATGACTCCACATAACTGACATTCCAGCTGATACCTGGAGGATGACAAGGAGCCGTATACGTAGAACTTGTTGCAGAGCAACTCGAGCAGAAGAAAAAGCAGGTGCAGGTAACATGGGAAACACCTGGGGTACGAGGCACTGGAAGGAGGCTAGATGGCCAGGGGGTCAGAAGCAAGCATGGGGAGCTCTGAGACACAGGTGGAA
>NW_012148174.1:983321-985835 GCF_000956105.1 Propithecus coquereli | reverse complement strand
AGGATCGCTTGAGCCCAGGAGTTGGAGGTTGCTGTGAGCGAGGATGACGCCAGGCACTCTAGCCTGGGCAACACAGTGAGATTCTGTCTCAAAAAAAAAAAAAATCCTCAGAGTACTATGTAATCCATAACAAAGCATTCCTGAGGATAATTTTTGAAGAATACAGTTAAAAGTTTTGCATTAATATGTTTTAAGGAAAATGCCCTGGTACATAAGGAAAAGAATACATTAACTAGCTATTGCCCAGGCCCACATTAAATTGCTACAGCTGTGTATAACTGTTAAAAAGAAAAACCTGGATACGACCATTAGCAGATACTTGGCTTGCATAAATCAGAACATGTGTTTTAGCTTTATGGTAATAGGCTGTGAGCTTTTTGTCACTTGGTCTCGTAAGGCTTCCCAAAATGTGTTAATGTTCCAGGTGTCCCCTTAATTCAGTGCCAATATAAAGATTTTTTTTCTATCTAAAATTCCAAGATTTAGGCTAACTTTTTTGAACTAAACAGGTTTATTGTACTAAAGTGGCGTAGCTCTTCATAAGGTTGCAATAAGCACTCCCATAACTACTTGAAATTAAAATATCTAGTTTGAATTTGTTCAATTAATGGATCTTCACAATGTTCTCTATTATTTGAAATAGACCAGTTTCCCTAACAAATAGTTCATTACTTTATCAATCTGTTGTAAATGCTCATACTTTTGACCAGAAATGTGTCTTTATCTTACTCAACAGTTGAAGACAAATTCATGATGGAAACATTTGTTGTTTTCTTCCAGTGTATTCCATATAGTATAAAAGTATTTTACCTGATTTCCTTGTTCACATTAGCATATTTCAATAAAGAAATCAGTTTGATGTTCTTTAACCTTGTATTTTACAAAGTTATAATATTTGACTATGGAGTCCTTATCTCCATCAACGCTATTAACTACATGCAGAAAATATTTTAAAAGCCTTGGGATGAAGAAGATACCTCCAAATTTTCCTTGTAAATTTATTAAAGTTTCTAATCATTAAATAATTTTTCTTCAGAATCTTCAATCCATACTTTTGTACTTCAAGGTCCCTATGAGTCATTCTTTGTTTTTCTTTTTTTAATAGAGGCTCTGATAAACTGGCAATCTTTACCTCAACTTTGACATAATCCAACTCAATGCAGTAAATATTCACTAAGACACATTCTTGGCATTGTAAAATTGTTATATCATCTCTTAGTTTTCACTTTGTTAGACTATGTAGACCAAAGTCCCACTTTTTTTTATATAATTCGCAATTTATATCCATCTGATCATTTTTCTAGAACTCTTATCTTTTAAAAACATCTGTCATCATCTTGAATTGCAATACTCAACACCAGGCGTATCAGTCTAATTAGCATACCCCATGCGTCAGGAGTCACTTTAAACATTTAGACTTGTCTCATTGCTTCGCGTTCCTTTGTTAAGATGGAATTCTTTTAAATTTATGCGAAACCACCATATGGACACCACCCTCCACCAACCCCCAAATACGGCTTTTTTTTTTTTTTGGCCAGGGCACTTCACTACAATGTATTTTAAAGCTAAGTACTTTAAACTTCATTATTCATTAATACAAGGAGTTAAACTTTCATCTAAAGAATATGTAAAGAGATAGAATCAACTCATACCCAATTACTGTTGCATTCAAAAACAGAATGGTTCATTAGGCACACACAGTGGAACTGAAAAATTAAGTCAGGCCCTTTTTGACTTTGAATTTCCTGTAAATTTTTTCAATTTTTAGGTTTAATATTCTTTTCTGAAGTATGTAATAGATTTTAACAATAGTGAAAAGGGAACACTTATACACTGTCAGTGGGAATGTAAATTAGTGCAATCTCTATGGAAATCACTAAGGAGATATCTCAAAACACTAAAAGTAGATCTACCATTTGATCCTGCAATCCCACTACTGGGTATTTACTCAAAGGAAAAGAAATCATTTTATCAAAAAGACACATGCACCTGTATGTTTATCACAGTACAATTCACAATCACGAAGAGATAGAATCAACCTAAATGTCCATCAACCAATGAGTGGATAGAGAAAACGTGGTGTGTGTTTGTATATATATATACATATACCATGGAGTACTACTCTGTGATAAGAAAGAATGAAATAATGTCTTTTTCAGCAATCTGGATGGAATTGGAACCCACTATCCTAAGTGAAGTAATGTAGGAACAGAAAAATAAATGCCACATGTTCTCACAAATGGGAGCTAAACTATGGCTGCACAAGGACACACAGAGTCGTAACTGGACACTGGAAACTCAAAAGGGGGGAGGGATGAAAAATTACCTGTGAGGTACAATGTATCCTGCTCAGGGGACGGGTACACGAAAAGCCCAGACTTCACCACTACACAAGGTATACATGTTAACAGTACTCAACATGTACCCCCTAAATCTATGAAAATAAAAAAAGGGGAAAAAATAAAAATAAATAAAATTGTAATTACAATTCATTCACTACCTTAACTGCTAGAG
>NW_012148174.1:979404-981573 GCF_000956105.1 Propithecus coquereli | reverse complement strand
GGTATTTGCTTTTTATTATTAGCGTAATAAAAATAGCACAGAATAGCATATTTTTGATTGTGTTATGACATGAGACCAGTTCCTAATTAATATCATTTTCCCTGGGGATATCCTAAGAATATAATTCTGGTTCAAAAGAGAAGAAGAAAAAAAGAAAAAAAGTCACTAGTCCTAAGTGGTTTGAAATCCATCCAGGCAAACTGCGTTTAGGTTTTTTTTTTTTATTATTTCAGCATATTATGGGGGTACAGATGTTTAGGTTACATATGTTGCCCTTACCACCCTCTCCCCCCAAGTCAGAGCTTCAAGCGTGTCCATCCCCCAGATGGTGCGCATCTCATTCATTATGTGTGCACATACTCATCCCCTCCTCCCCCCTCCCACCTGCCTGACACCCAATAAATGTTTTTCTTATATGTGTACTTAGGTGTTGATCAGTGAAACCAATTTGCTGGTGAGTACATGTGGTGCTTATTTTTCCATTCTTGCGATACTTCACTTAGTAGAATGGGTTCTAGCTCTATCCAGGAGAATACAAGAGGTGCTATATTGTTTTATATGAGCTCTGAGCTTTAGCTTTTGGGTGGTTTTACACTGGTGGGCGTCTATTGTGCTGATCCATGTACAGTGCAGTTCTGAGTTATTTCCTGCAGGGCAAGTCTTGTCTTGACAAACTTCCTCAGTATTTGCTTGTCTGGAAAAGTCTTTGTTTTTCCTTCATATATGAAACTTAGTTTTGCAGGATAGAAAATTCTAGGCTGGCAGTTTTTTTGTTTAAGAAGACTGATAATGGGGCCTCAATCCCTTCTGGCTTGTAAGGTCTCCACTGAGAAGTCTGCAGTTAGCATTGTGGGTTCAAAAACTGACTTTAAATTTATTGCTCCACCCAGGAAATTTTCAGGCAGAAAAGCCATATTCTAATTACAATCAAGTTATTTCCATCTTTGAAATTAGGAATATTATTTGTCATGTAAGTAGTCTACTTCTCAGCTCTTTGAAAAGATTCACAATGTAATAAGTTAAAAATATATATAAAGTCATATTTATCAGGCAAAATATGTGTTCAAATATTAGTGTCCAAATAAACGCATTGTTTTTCTTACTCTTATTACTCAATATGTTCCTCTGCTTAATGAAAATCCTGATAATATGAGATTGCAGGAATTTGAGACATAGTCATAACATGATGAAAGAATCAAATTGACTTAAATTCTAATTTTAAATCATAAATTTTAAGTAGCCAAGTGTGTTTTAAATAGCAAAAAGAATTATTTGACAGTAATATTTTTAGTAGTAGAAAATTTTAATTTTAGACATTTAGTTTTAATATAGTTGGTAAGAACCTCTTTTGGTACTTTGTTGAATACACAAAATTTCTGGTTTTTTTGAATAAGCTGTGCTCTTCCTCTTTTACTCAGAAAGGGCACAACATCTCCAAATAAAATAAAAACTTTGTGAGATATAATTTACCCCCCTAAAAAAGTTACACGTTGGATTTTTTTAAAGCATGGTACCGTTTAAACATATCAAAACTATAAAAGTTAAAATTAAACTTCAGAACAACTTGGGAGGGATTCATGATTCTGGCCCTTGGACTCATTTTACTCAGTTTGTCTCAAAGAAATATGTTATTGGCTTTGGGAATTCACACTTGCTCTGCCTTCCGCCTAGAATACTTCTACCCTGATCCTTACCCGGCTGGTCCTTACTCATCCATAAAGTCTCAGCTTGGCCGTATCTCCCTTTACACAGGCTTTCCTGGCCCCACGACACCTGCGGTAGAGGCCGCTCCTGGGGGTTCCCAGGGTACTCTGCACTTCCGGTATTTACGTAATACCGGATTGTAATAGTCTATTTGCTTGTCTCTAACCCTTAATAAAATTTAAGCTCCTTGAGGGCAGGAGCTAATTGTCTTCTTCCCCAATGTATCTGTTGCAAAGCCAGTGCTAAATAGTGTATAATAGTCTATTCATGAATCAAGGAATGGAGTACCAATTAATCACCTCATTTACACTCACTAAACTTGAACATAGCAATCAAGGGGCCAATGCATTCCACTATTTACATCCATTGGGTTCTGACAGCAATAACGTAGTTTTGGGGGGAAAAAAGGTTAATTATGATCGCCGCAGCAACAAAAATTAATAAGTGGGATCTAATCAAATTAAA
>NW_012148174.1:964626-979354 GCF_000956105.1 Propithecus coquereli | reverse complement strand
AAAATGCTTGGGGTAAGTAGAATGGAAATAGAGTCAAGAAGAAACATAAGTGATGAACATTTTCAGTGGTTCTAGAGTAGCTCATCTGTGTTTTAAGTGGAAAGGAGTGGACATCGTCTGTGGTATTTAGCTTCCATTGGATACATTTTAAAAGGTGGCATTCAATACACCAGGCGTGGCATCCTGTACAACAATTTAAGTTATGGTGAAAGATATCAGATGTAAACTCAAATGATACATGAGGGCGTATACAGTTTTTCAAAATTCTCTTAGGGAGTAAATGAACAATAACGCTTGAAGACCACTGGTTTAGGGCAGTGAGAGAGCAAATGTAAATGTTTGGTTTGCTCTTCTTTTTCTAGTTCCTTGAGATGTGTCATTAGATTGTTAATTTGTGATCGTTCTGTCTTTTTGATGTAGGCATTAAAGGCTAAGAATTTTCCCCTTAGGAATGCTTTTGCTGAATCCCAAAGATTTTGATAGCTTGTGTCCCCTTTGTTATTCAGCTCAAGGAATCCTTTGATTTCCATCTTAATTTCACATTGACCCAAGCATTGCTCAGAAGCAAGTTGTTTCATTTCCATGACTCAGTGTAGAATTGAGTGTGTCACTTGGAATTGATTTCCAGTTTTATTCCACTGTGGTCTGAGAAGGTACATGGTGTGATTTTTTTTGTGTGTGTGAATTATTGAGACACGTTTTGTGGCCTAAGATATGATCAATCTTGGAGAATGTTCCATGTGCAGATGCGAAGAATATATATTAAGTATTTTTGGGTAAAATCTTCTGTAAACATCTGAAGGTGCATTTGTTCTAGAGTCTCGTTTAAGTCCAGTGTTTCTTTCTTTATTTTCTGCCTGGATAACCTGTCCAGTTCTGCCAGTGTGGTTACGATGCTGTTGTATATCTCTTTGCTTAGATCTAGTAGAATCTGCTTTATGAATCTGGGTGTTCCTGTGATAGGTATATAAATATTTAGAATTGTTATGTCTTCATGTTTATATTTTTTTTATTTAAGCCTATTATGGGGGTACAAATGTTTAGGTTCCATACATTGCCTTTGCCCCTCCCCGCCCCCCGAGCCAGAGCTTCAGGAGTGTCCATCCCCCAGACGGTGCACACTGCACCCATTAGGTGCGAATATAGCCATGTTTAATTGTTCCCTTTACCATTATATAATGACCATCTTTGTCTGTCTTTGCTATTATTGATTTAAAGTCTATGTTATTGGATATAAGAATAGACACACCTACTTTCTTTTGGTTTCTGTTTGCATGGAATATTTTTTTCCTTCCATTCACCTTAAGTCTTTATGAGTCCTTGTGGGTTAGATTTGTTTCTGGAGATAGCAGATACTTGGTTGTATTGTTTCATCTATTCAGCCAGCCTATGTCTCTTGAGTGGGGCATTCAGACCTTTCACATGGATTGATAGAATTGATGTGTAGGATGCTGTTCTGTTCATCATGTTGGGGAGTACCTTATTGCTTTGTTTCACCTCTTGTGCTATTGCTTTTTTTGTTGTTGTTGTTGTTGTTTTTTGGTTTTTTTACAGTGTTTTTATTTTTGGTTTATTATAGTTTGAGCTAATAATAATGAAAACTTCAAAACAGTAAATCAGTGCACTCCTTATTTAGCACTTTTTAAAGTAACATGTATTGAGAGCTTGCCATAATGACAACATAACTTTTGCATGTGGTATTTTATTAAGGTATTATTAATTAAGGTAAATAAGGTAATACCTTTATTAAGGTATTATTATTTCCACTTTACAGTTGAAAAAACTAGGGTATTTGCTTTTTATTATTAGCGTAATAAAAATAGCACAGAATAGCATATTTTTTATTGTGTTATGACATGAGACCAGTTCCTAATTAATATCATTTTCCCTGGGGATATCCTAAGAATATAATTCTGGTTCAAAAGAGAAGAAGAAAAAAAGAAAAAAAGTCACTAGTCCTAAGTGGTTTGAAATCCATCCAGGCAAACTGCGTTTAGGTTTTTTTTTTTTATTATTTCAGCATATTATGGGGGTACAGATGTTTAGGTTACATATGTTGCCCTTACCACCCTCTCCCCCCAAGTCAGAGCTTCAAGCGTGTCCATCCCCCAGATGGTGCGCATCTCATTCATTATGTGTGCACATACTCATCCCCTCCTCCCCCCTCCCACCTGCCTGACACCCAATAAATGTTATTACTATATGTGTACTTAGGTGTTGATCAGTGAAACCAATTTGCTGGTGAGTACATGTGGTGCTTATTTTTCCATTCTTGCGATACTTCACTTAGTAGAATGGGTTCTAGCTCTATCCAGGAGAATACAAGAGGTGCTATATTGTTTTATATGAGCTCTGAGCTTTAGCTTTTGGGTGGTTTTACACTGGTGGGCGTCTATTGTGCTGATCCATGTACAGTGCAGTTCTGAGTTATTTCCTGCAGGGCAAGTCTTGTCTTGACAAACTTCCTCAGTATTTGCTTGTCTGGAAAAGTCTTTGTTTCTCCTTCATATATGAAACTTAGTTTTGCAGGATAGAAAATTCTAGGCTGGCAGTTTTTTTGTTTAAGAAGACTGATAATGGGGCCTCAATCCCTTCTGGCTTGTAAGGTCTCCACTGAGAAGTCTGCAGTTAGCATTGTGGGTTCAAAAACTGACTTTAAATTTATTGCTCCACCCAGGAAATTTTCAGGCAGAAAAGCCATATTCTAATTACAATCAAGTTATTTCCATCTTTGAAATTAGGAATATTATTTGTCATGTAAGTAGTCTACTTCTCAGCTCTTTGAAAAGATTCACAATGTAATAAGTTAAAAATATATATAAAGTCATATTTATCAGGCAAAATATGTGTTCAAATATTAGTGTCCAAATAAACGCATTGTTTTTCTTACTCTTATTACTCAATATGTTCCTCTGCTTAATGAAAATCCTGATAATATGAGATTGCAGGAATTTGAGACATAGTCATAACATGATGAAAGAATCAAATTGACTTAAATTCTAATTTTAAATCATAAATTTTAAGTAGCCAAGTGTGTTTTAAATAGCAAAAAGAATTATTTGACAGTAATATTTTTAGTAGTAGAAAATTTTAATTTTAGACATTTAGTTTTAATATAGTTGGTAAGAACCTCTTTTGGTACTTTGTTGAATACACAAAATTTCTGGTTTTTTTGAATAAGCTGTGCTCTTCCTCTTTTACTCAGAAAGGGCACAACATCTCCAAATAAAATAAAAACTTTGTGAGATATAATTTACCCCCCTAAAAAAGTTACACGTTGGATTTTTTTAAAGCATGGTACCGTTTAAACATATCAAAACTATAAAAGTTAAAATTAAACTTCAGAACAACTTGGGAGGGATTCATGATTCTGGCCCTTGGACTCATTTTACTCAGTTTGTCTCAAAGAAATATGTTATTGGCTTTGGGAATTCACACTTGCTCTGCCTTCCGCCTAGAATACTTCTACCCTGATCCTTACCCGGCTGGTCCTTACTCATCCATAAAGTCTCAGCTTGGCCGTATCTCCCTTTACACAGGCTTTCCTGGCCCCACGACACCTGCGGTAGAGGCCGCTCCTGGGGGTTCCCAGGGTACTCTGCACTTCCGGTATTTACGTAATACCGGATTGTAATAGTCTATTTGCTTGTCTCTAACCCTTAATAAAATTTAAGCTCCTTGAGGGCAGGAGCTAATTGTCTTCTTCCCCAATGTATCTGTTGCAAAGCCAGTGCTAAATAGTGTATAATAGTCTATTCATGAATCAAGGAATGGAGTACCAATTAATCACCTCATTTACACTCACTAAACTTGAACATAGCAATCAAGGGGCCAATGCATTCCACTATTTACATCCATTGGGTTCTGACAGCAATAACGTAGTTTTGGGGGGAAAAAAGGTTAATTATGATCGCCGCAGCAACAAAAATTAATAAGTGGGATCTAATCAAATTAAAAGCTTCTGCACTGCCAAGGAAACTATCATTAGAGTGAATAGACAGCCCACAGAATGGGAAAAAATATTTGCTTTCTACACATCTGATAAAGGGCTGATAACCAGAATCTATCTAGAACTCAAAAAAATCTACAAGAAAAAATCAAACAACTCCATCAACAAATGGGCAAGGGAAATGAACAGAAACTTTTCAAAAGAAGACAGAATAATGGCCAGAAAACATATAAAAAAATGCTCAACATCTCTAATCATTAGAGAAATGCAAATCAAAACCACAATGAGCTATCATCTAACCCCGGTGAGATTGGCCTCTATCAAAAAAACACAAAACAACAAATGTTGGCAAGGACGTGGAGAGACAGGAATGCTTTTACACTGCTGGTGGGACTGCAAATTAGTGCAACCTCTGTGGAAAAGAATTTGGAGATACCTCAGAGAGCTAAAAATAGAAATACCATTCGATCCAGCAATAGCACTATTAGGCATCTACCCAAAAGAGCACAAAACGTTCTACGATAAAGACATCTGCACCCGAATGTTTATGGCAGCACAATTCACTATTGCAAGAATGTGGAAACAACCCAAGTGCCCGTCAATCCATGAGTGGATTATTAAAATTTGGTATATGTTTACAATGGAATATTACTCAATTATAAGAAACGACAGTGATCTAGCACCTCTTAAACTTTCCTGGATTAAACTTAAGCCCATTATCCAAAGTGGGGCACCAAAAGAGCAGAAGAACGGGATCCACTTGTACTCGCCATCAAATTGGTACTAACTGATCAACGCTAGGTTGATCACATGGCAGAAATACTCTCTAGGGATTAGGGGGATGGGGGGCAAATCTACAACTAAAGGACACGGGGAGCACTAAAGGGAGGGAAGGGCATGCCTTTAACCCGCACTTGGGTGAGGCAAAGACATAAAGTGTAACTATAATGTTTGTATCCTCACAAAACCCTGGAATAATAAACCAAAAAAAAAAGGTTAATTATGCATCAAATATTTCATTAAAAACATAGCATCCCAAAATTTTTAACTGCCACTGCAAATGTGTTGTTACAGACTTCTTTTGCTTTAATATATCATACCTGAAACCTAAGAAAGCCTCAAAAAACCACTGCTCCCCTGCCCCCTTGCTCTCTACTAAATAGCTTACTCATTTAAATCCATGATCCCTATTTTCCGAGAGACAGAAATGGGGGAAAACATCTCAAGTCAGTACAAAAGCAAAAAGTTACATGAAAATAACTCCCTCTGGCACTCCCCTTTTTAAAGTTCAACAGTATTTACAGGACGTTATCAATTCTAGTTCGGGGATTGAAGGAAATGTCTGTGCAACATTCTGAAATGAGTGAGACGCAACAAACTGATTTCCATTAAATCCCAAGCCGAGGGCTCCTAAATCAACATTCTGACGGCGGCGCTGGCTAGTGAAAGCGCAGGGGCGGCGCGGCTTGGCACGACTGGAAGCAAACCGAAAGCTGGGAGGGAAGGATGGCCCCAGGTCAGCGCTGCCAAGGCCTCAAGGTAAACACAGGTGTGTGGGAAGGAGGCAAGGACTCCTCCGTCTAACAGCTACAGAAACACTGGCCGTCGTGCCGTGCAGTCCGAATGCCAAGTTTAAAAAACAAATCGTTTCTGTAAAATCGGTACATCTTATTTCTCGCTAATACACCCTCGACTTAAATGGTTCGTCAGGCACAGCTAAACCTCAGATCGGTGTTTTAGATTGAAGAATCCAGAGATTTGAAAGCAGTTCTTTTTCCCTGCACTGAGTCTTTCCCTGCTGAGCAAAGTAACCCGAAAGTTATTACCACCTCATTTGCTGGCATTTAGCAAGGATTCTTTTTATGGTTGCACGGAATTAATGCCACCAGAAGATTTTTGTAGCCAAAGTCTGCTAAATAGTTAGCAGTACTATTTTAAGATATCGTATATAATAAATATGCCAAACATTATCAATAAATATGTCAATAATGAGAACATTTGTTAATAGGTTTGGGTTTGGGGTCATTACTCATTTTTAGGGTTTTTCTTTTTGGTAGTTGTTATTTTATTGCTTTTTTCTTTTGAGGGGAGTTAGTTTGGTGTTTTGCTATGTCTGTCTGTTGTTATCAAAAAACGAAACGAAGATAGTACACGATAACCTTTAGGAAAGCCAGTGGTTATGAATATCGGTTCCAAAGGCAGACAGTCTGGGTTCATATTTTAGTTAACCATACTACGAGGCTTGAGCAAATTATGTAAACTCTCACGCCTGAGGTCTTCCTTTGTGAAATGGGGATAATACTGATATGTCCCTATAGAATGTTACTCTGTGGATTAACTGACTCAACACACAGAAAGCACGTAGTACAGCACCTGGTGATAGTGTAAAATAACTATTACCATCATCATTATCACTTTGTAATAGCATCAAGTTAGAATTTAATTTCATTTGCTATGGTTTCCAAACTGCTTGACTGCATAATTGATTGACTGTGAAATACAAAAATAAACATATTTCTAATGAATTTCTCTGCTAAAATATATCTCTACCCTACCCTATCCTAGTTCCCCAGTTTCAGACTTTT
The DNA here is from genome assembly GCF_000956105.1 of Propithecus coquereli. NCBI lineage: Eukaryota > Metazoa > Chordata > Mammalia > Primates > Indriidae > Propithecus > Propithecus coquereli. The sequence continues at coordinate 972,820 of NW_012148174.1, read as the reverse complement.
CTCATGAGGTCACGTTCTGTTGGATGAAAGATGACACTTAGGTAAAAACTTGACATGCAAAAAAAAAAAAAACTTTACATTCATCCTAAGATTTTATGAATAATATGCCATGCTAATAGTCCTGATTCAAAAATTAAGTGACAAATTTTAAGTCAACAGAATCATCTCATAAAATTGACACAATTGTAACACTCTCAACTGAAGTTGAAGAAAACAGGACTCCTGGGCAAGGTGGCGGACCAAGACACCAGCTGCCAGAGCATCTCAGTGACAAGGAGAAGTTTTAGATGAAAGAGAAAAACGAGCAGGCAGACAAACACAGATCGGACGGAGTCCAGAGCGCCAGCATTCCTCCACGCAGACTCTTCTCCTCCACCCACAGCTGCAGAGAGAGACAATCGATCTGCCACTCCGGGGCTTCACAGAGAGTGGGCTCAGGCCTTTCCTCTTGGGGTCCTGCAGCTGACGGAGTGGTGCTCAGGCCATGAGCTCCCTGCTCACCAGCCCTCCCTGGTGCTGCCTGCCCAGCCGCTCCATCTGCGCAGGGCGCGCCCCGAGGCAGAGGGATGTGGACCCTGCTCAGGCACCCCATGGGCAGCTCAGGGCCAGCACGCTTCGTCCTGGCATGGTCAGCGCCTGATTTTCTTGGTCTCAAAAGGCAAAGAGGCCCACGTGGGCAGATCTGGGGGAAGAGAGTGCAGTGTGGTCGTGGGGTACCTGTTCCCCCACGGGAGGGCCGCGCTGGCAGCTCAGGCTGGGATCCCCAGGCTACAACACAGTGAGGGGGGGAGCTCTGCTGGCAGCAGATGCCAGGGGGAAACTGCGGAGCAGAGGAGGTGGGGACAGGAGCGAGGCCCACTGCAGACGGCCAGTTTGTGCCTCTCAGAGGGACCTGCCTCTGCAAGCAGACTTTCTGGTCGAGTGGGGCTGCTTCTGCTGCTTCCTGGCAGCTCTGCCCAGAAGCCAGGAGCAGACCTTTGACCCCTGCCAAAACAGCTACCTCACCAGCTCCTGTGGAGCCTGAGGGCGAGCTCACCCAACCCAGCCCGGCCAGCCGCAATCCCCCGCCTGCCTCTGCTGGGGCAGAGAAGAAGGACTCAGCTGGAAGTTCCGGGCCCATCCACCACCTGGGGCCCTCAAGCACTTCTCCTGAGGGACTAGAGCTGGTCACAGGACCCAAAAGCAACTCTGCAGCTTGTTTCTTTCAGCAAGTGCCTCCTACTCACAGGGAGGTAATTTCCACGCCCCTCACAGCATTTACTGACTCAATTTTACAGGGCGCGTGGGGGACCAAGGAAAGGCCATGCGGGGGAGCACCTGCCCCTCCCCACAGAAAAAGTGTGCTATGGATAAGGGCAGAAACAACCCGGCCCAGGGCCTTAGCACGCAAGCATTTAACCCCCTGCCCCATGAACAGCTTGTCCTGACCCTCCCACCAGTGGCTCCGCTAGGGTTTGGAAAGGTGGGTGTGAGCCCCACCAGGGCTTTGCGAAGCCCTTCAGCCTCCCTAAACGTTATACAAAACTACTAGTTAAACTACTATTTTGTGACCAGATTACAAAAATGTATGAAGGACAAAATTCAAACAGATGCAAAGTGCTGAAACAGAATTACACACAGATTAGTAATCCACTATACTGTACAAGAGGCAGTGATTTTTATGCAAGTGATAAATGTTTATAAGATTATTTTTATTTGACATCCTTTGTAATATAGATTTATTTGGGGGAACACTCAGAAACACAGAAAATTAGTACCAACTTTTAAGCTCATAAGTCATTTCTTAAGCCTGACCACGCATTAGCTCATCCGGAAAGTCTGCCAAAATTTTGTTAGAGATGTTGTCACAACTACGACTGTAATATTACCAATTAATGACGAAGGTTATATTCTCATTTTTAAGTTGACTTAATTCAGCAAATATTTATTGCGCAACCACTAGAATTTTGTTAGGAGGATCTTTTTAAAAGGGTGACATCGTCCGCAGCTGTATAATTGTATTGATTTATCCATATTTATTCAATACCACTATTGCTTCAGCACTTGTTTCCGACAGTGCCTTGGATGGGTAGGGTCACAGTGGGGAACCAAAAAAGCAAAGTCCTACCCTTCGTGGTACTTAAACGAACATGTGTGACACTTTTCACATAAAATACACGTGCCAGAAAGACAAATACCACATGTTCTTGCTTATAAATGGAATGTAAAACATCGCACAAACTTGTAGAAGCAGAAAGTGGAAATGTGGTTACAGAAGCTGGGAGGGTGGGGCCGTGGGAAGGGGGAGATGATGATCAAAGGGCACAGAATCTGTTAGGAGAAACACGTTTCGTTGTTCGGGGGGTTCTACTGTGGTGAATATAGTTAATAACAGTGTAATGTACATTCCAAAATCGCTAAGACTAAATTTCAAATGTTCTCACCACAAAAAATAAGCATTTGGGTGATGGTTATGATAGCTTGATCTAATTGCTTTACACCATACTCATAAATAATAATATCACGTACCCCATCAATATATTCAACTATAAATTGTCAATTTATAATAAAATTTAAAATTTATAATTAAATAAACAAGAGGAAATAGGCGGAAACATGCCAATTAGTCATTTGAAATTAACACTTTCTTCCTATCTTGATAAAGTATATTAAAAATTTATTTATTATTAAAAATTTAAACAAATATACAGAGAAGGAAAAAATAAAATAAATGTGCCAAAATGAAGAGAAGAGTACATATAAATAAGTAAATACGTCAAGAAAGATGACATTCCTCTGAGCTAACTCAAGAGTAGTTTCCTGCGGATGCTGTGGGTGCAGAGGGGGTTAGTAACAGAAGTAGAGGACGGAGCCTATTAGGATATACTCTGCATCCTTCAGAGGATGGGCAGGGAAGCTTCCATGACCCTTGACAATACTTCAGCCATAGCATTTCCCCTGCATCTGTTTTATTTTGTGGAGCCGCACGTGAGATTTCATTTGCAAAGGTACCCTGCTGAAGGAACAAAAGAAAAACCTTTGCAAATCGTCAACCTAATTACTGTACTTCATCTTATTCCTTAAACTGGATGAAAAACTACTTTAGAGCTATGTAAAATGTCTTTGATGTTCTGGAAGAAAATCTTAAACTGGCTTCTACTGAAAAGTTGGATCTGGAATATTATTCTCTAGTTGCATTTCCCAGGTATGTCCGACTACACCGGAAATGCCCTGTTTCTGCCGTGCCTCCCTCCCCCTCCTCCAAGAAGACAAGTGGGTCTCCTTCCAAGAGATGATATTCATGCTGGTTAAGAGGACAGTGGGGCAGAGGATCCTGCCCTCTTAGCCAGAAATGACTGGACCTGGGTCAATCACATTTTTTTCTCCTGGAATTTTGCAATGATGACTCACAACTCCCATCGGTTTCTGAGTGCTCGGACGAGAAGACATGAAAGACTGCAACCGTCATTTTATGGCATAAACACAGAAACAGAGAAGCAGGTTTTGCAGTTAAAGACAGAAAAGAATGACACAAACACGCGGGCAAACGCAGGAATGGGTGGCCATGACGAGGCTCTGGAGAAAGAGAGCCAACTCCATTCCTTACTTTGAGGTTCTGGCTTCTAGGACTTCAAGAAACCCGGCTGAAAAATGAATCCTCTGTTCCGTTCATCTGGAATCACTAAGACATTCATTCTCTATAGTTTATAGACATCTGTTCTCTCTAGTTTCTTGATCCCTTCACCATCCCAAATTTTCTTTCCTCTTCCTCCTCCTCCCCAGGTAGAATAAGTCTCAGCTCTAAAGTCTATAGGTACAAATAGAGTTTCATTAAAGGTAATAAGGTACATTTGCAGGTGGTAGTTCCTGTTTGCATGGCTTGAATCATCTCCCGCTCTCGGCTCCCACCCTGAAAGGTGTAACAGGTGAGATCACATACAATCTTGCTATCTTCCCCCACTGTGGCCCCCCTCTCAGGGATACCTGCTACTCATACAGTCACCTAAAGGTAAGGCTTCAAAGCCGCAGGCAGAACCACAGTCAATGCCCAAGTAATGATACCAGAGTCTAGGTCTACACTGGCTGTGCAATCCCATTCTTTCCATGCTCTATTAAACCCACTCCAATTAAACTTTCACCAATACTGTTGATATTACTGCACAGGTAGCTCTGGGTTGCAAACAAGATTATTTAGATTCAAACCACATTCTTCTCTAACATTTTAAATTCTGCTTAATAAGTCTTACTTAATTCTCTTAAATGTTCCAATTCAACATATAAATTTAGAAACATTTGTAACTAAAATCACAAGTTGAAATCAATTACTCAATTGCACAGTTTACTTTCAAGTTACAAGGTACCTTTCTAAAAACCTGAAATCCCTTACTCATTTTAAGTGTATACAATAAATACTAAATATGAACCAAGTCTTCTTTAACACACAAATATTAATGCTATAATTTTGAGTCTTAAACATTTTTTGCTATGCTCTAAGTCTTCTTGTGATTGAAAAATACATACCCATTAAGGAAGATAATTATTATCCCAGTGAACTGAAACTACTTTCAGGATTTGGTGAAAGAATAAATGGATAGATGGATGGGTAGGTACATGTATGTTCCAGGTGCCATTTTCTGATATTAATAACCCAGAAAATAATTGAGACACATCCTAATGCAGATTATTGCTTTTGGAGCCACCCTAATTCTTAATATTAAAAAAAAAAAAACTGCCAGTATAAACGGAAGATACTTGTAGATGTACACAACTTCTCCCCAGAATAGAAAAAAGAAACATTTGAATTCTGCATTAAGCTGTTAAAGGACCTTATGCTAATGATTAAATTTCTCTAAATCTCAGTTTGCCTATCTGTGAAAGGAGAAACAAATCACATCCCTGGGATTAAGCGAGATAATTTAATGCAATGCTTGATCTTCAATATAACATCGGCTGTTATAATTTCCTAAATTATCATTGCAGATCCAGAAAGTTCAGAGAAAAAGGCCATATATATTACAGTTCAACACCTGGACAGGTAAGAAACACTTTCTCCTCCATGGTCCAATCACCAAGACCTGTTTCGTTAGGAGGAGATCAAAGACACCCATGTAAATACCAAGGAGCTCTTTGATCTCTGGCTCTGCTAAATTCTACCTTCTATCCTTGGATAAATGCTCCTAACTGACTTTCTCCCAGGTAACTCCGGGAGAGTGAAAACAACAGGCGTAGAATCTCAGAGCTGGAGGAGTTTCAAAAGGAGATACAGGGCAGCTCCCCACAGGGAGGTGGGAAGACACTTAAATCATCCCAGGCAGATGGCTATCTATTCCTAGTTTTAAAGATCTCCACGGATTAAACTTCCCCATATTCCTTGGTTACCTGTTTCTGCGTTTAATCCCTTCTTTATACTTATGTCCATCTTTATGACCAACTGAACTTTTTCTCTTGCTACAATTTAAAAGTATTTCCTTTTATTTGGTCTCCCGTGAAAGTAAAGAACATCTGTTCTGCATCTTCCATATAATAACCTTTCAAATGCTTGAAGACGGTTAAATCACCCCTTGGTCTTCCCCTCTCCAAGCTAAACAGTCCTGATCCTGCCGAGCCCTCTCTCAGGAGCTGGTCCCCACTCCTCACATCACTTCTGCTGATCTTCGCTGGACCTCCTCCAGAGTCTCCATGTTCTTGCCAAATGCAAAGACCAAAAGCGAACACGGCAAAAATGCCAAATAAAGCAGAAGGATTACTTTTCACTCCTATATCCCTCTCTTGATAAAACATTCCAAGTGGTCTGCTTGCCCTTTTGCCTAAAAATATCGTGCTCTTTCTAAGCCTCTTTGCTTTGTGATCATGTGTGTGCCATTATCTCCGGCACCTTTCTCCAAGGCTCAGATCAGATTTCAGGTGCTTCAAATAATTCCTGTCACTAAGGACAAAATTTAGAAGCTCACTGCTTCAGAACATTGTCCTACCTTCTATAAAAGCTAAAGTAGAAAAGCTGTGAAAACAAAATCAAAATTCTTGCAATCCATGAAATAACCATCAAGATTTACATCTCGGTGACATTTAAGAAACATGTTTTCTTCATGATACGTATGTAGAAATCCATTGTCTTCTAATTCAAAAATGATATAATCTAACAAGCTGTGTAGACGTATTTGACAAACAAACAATAGCAACAACACAAATTATTACATAAATGTGCTCAATTTTTCATACGCTCCTCCCTGTATAGCTCTTTGTGATATAATTTTGCAAATTCTCTCATAAAGAGGTGGAGTTTATTTCTCCACCCTTTGAATCTGGGTTGGTCTTTGACTCACTTTGGTGAATAGAATCATACAGAAATGACAGTGTACCCATTTTAAGCCCAAGCCTCTCTCTGTTAGATTCCTGTCTCTGCTGGGAGAACATGCCCGGGCTAGCCAGCTGGAAGTTAGGGGGTCATAGGAGCAGATGGCCAAGGCCATTCCAGACCAGGCAACCCCAGCCAACTCACCAACTGACCACGGATTCAGAAACAAGCCCAGCCAAGATCATCTCAGCCAGTTCTACAGAAGCAGGAATGAGCCCAGCCAACCCGCACACTTGTGAGCAGAATAAATGTTGTTGTTTCAAGCCACAAAGTTTTCAGGTGGGTTTTAATGCAGAATTTTCATGACAATAGATAACTGATACACCTTGGGTTGGAGGAGCCAGGACTATCCTCTCTATGTTTTTATTACTTTGTGTTCTGTTAGGTGTTTTTTTTTAAAAAAAAAAAAAACTATATTTCCATTCATTGACACTGTAAACTATATATCCATTCATTGACACATAATGACAATTTTGAATTATTCTGTTTTATTCCATCTTAATGATACAACAGTTTACTTAACTTCATTGCTCTGTCATTAGGCAGCATGATAAAGCTGCTCTGATTTTTAAGAATAGTAACTTAGAGACTGGGGCACGGTGACTCATACTTGTAATCCCAGCACTTTGGGAGACCGAAGTGGGAGAATCGCTTGAGGCCGGGAGATAGACACCAGCCTGGGTAACATAGCAAGACTCTGTTTCTACAAAAAAAATTTTAAAATATCAGCTGGGTGTGGTGACGCACACTTGTAGTCCTAGTTACTCAGGAGGCTGAGGCGGCAGGATTGCCTGAGCCCAGGAGCTCGAAACTGCAGTGAACTATGATCATACCGCTGCACTCAAGTCTGGGCAGCAGAGCAAGACCTTTTTCTCAAACAAAAAAAAAAGAATGGTGACTTTAGAGTAACATAAAATTTTGCTATCGTTGTTTATGGTTTCCCCAAAAACACTGTGAAGATGTGGTATTGCCCAGATTTTGGAAACACACAGAGCTCTGCCACTAACCAACTCTGTGATCAGTAAGTTGCTTAACTTCCCTGTGCTCATCGTCTTCACCTACACAGTGCAGACGAGCACAACCTGTCAAGGTTGTCGTGGGAACCAAATGAGATGCTCATTCCTAGCTTTAACACAATAGATAACCAACAAGTGCATAGACATATTGGGAAGGGTTTCTTCGCCACATAAGTGTGGATGACACCTAGCATTCAGTTTGCATTATAAATGGATGGAGTGTGAATCTGACACCTCCAGGGAGACCAAGACTTAAAACCGACCAACGCTACATATTTCTACCTGAGGTTTGAGGGTCTGTTGAAATAAGCCTTTTGACAGTTTAAAGAAAATGTGTAAGTCTCATGACATCCCCTTCTGACACTTTGGGAGCAAGGTCCTTTAATTAACCTGCCTGCTGACCATGCCCTGAGTCGATATCTTGCCGTTCTTATGTCCATGTCTATCAAAATCATTCCCTTTTCCATTTGGGTCTTGTGTGGGACATTAGTTTGGTTTTTTCGGTTTTTTTTTTTCAGTTAAGATAGTTACATCCTGAGGAGTAGGTATAATCAAAAATATCACCCATAATGCCATAGTTTCCTATGAGCTAATAATAAAAATGTGTGAGTTGATATCATTAATAACTACCGTCAGGGCTATCTCTAATAACTAACAGAAATATAGTTAATATTTTTTCAGGAGCTAAAAGAAACTCTAGCATGAAGAAAAATAATATGCTCTTCAAAAAATTATAAAATGTATTAAGTCTAGTGGATTTTACAATCAATTCCAGTTTTATATTCACAGTTTTTATATAAACTGAGCGCTGATTGGCATATTTGAAGCAGTGCTACTAATTTAG
>NW_012148174.1:959205-960359 GCF_000956105.1 Propithecus coquereli | reverse complement strand
CCAGAGAGCTAGGATGACAGGCGTGAGCCACCGCGCCCGGCCGACACTTACTTTTTCTGAGTTCTTTCGGCCAGGCTTGCAGTCTCTATAGCTGCCTTCCTTGCTTCAAAATCTTCCCTCGTCACTATCTCCCCGGTCCCTCGGTAGCCGAGCTCCACCAGCTGGCGGGCCAAGCTTTCGTCCTAAAGAGAAAAAAAGATTGGTACATGTGTGGGCAAATATCTTACTTTCTTCAATATATACCAAGTAATTGTTTTAAATGACAACTTAAATTTATTACTGAATAATGAGACATAATCTATTAGATATGAAAATCTAGAATTCTTTCTAAGAATACACTTATACGCAGCAGATTTGGTCTTCCCATTCTCGTAGACATAAGAGAAAAAAAGAAAATACCAGCCTCTAAGTTTTTTTAAGGGGTTGGAGGACAAAAACCTGTTGTGTTTTTAACCAGTTTATGAGAACAGCTGTGGATAATTAACAGTGTATCTCTAAAACAATAAAATTAGAGACAATAAATAGTACTCATACAAGAAAGACTTTTTAAAAACCTGGCACAGAAAGTGAACCAGGCTACTTTCAGAAGGTTCAGTATTGCAGAGACTGACTTCCTTGAAATGAATTAACTGATGACACAGAATATTATAACTTCAAATACAAAATAAAGAGGAGCAGATGGATTTCCTACTAAGCTATAAAGATATTGTTTCCACATAATGTTGCTACTAATAAAAACAGAAAAGTAGAAACCCAAGAAAATAACCACAAAAAACTTCAAATTGGAAAAAAATTACCCCCCATATTTTAGGCCTTATATATTTCAGTTACTTAAGAAATGTCTCATACATTTTTTGTCATTTACATGATACATTCAAAAAAGAATATTGTTTCCTCATGATTTGAATAAGTATCGTTTTACATGAAGTTACTAGTATAAAGATTAAAGTATTGCATAAATGTATTTACATATTAATAATGGCTATTATCATCTTAATTAAATATAAAATCCCTGAAATATAGTGAAAACAGCATATATTTTATTGTTATATACTCTTTTTTTTTTTTTTTTTAGAGTCTCCCTTTTTTTGCCCGGGCTAGAGTGCCGTGGCGTCAGCCTAGCTCACAGCAACCTCAAACTCCTGGGCTCAAGC
>NW_012148174.1:954963-959155 GCF_000956105.1 Propithecus coquereli | reverse complement strand
GGTTTACTTCTGCATGCCTTTAGCATAAAGGACGTGCTGAAATACTAATCTACTGATATATATGTTAGTATACAAATATATATTAGTATAGATACAAATATGACAACCTTAAGAAGTAGCCCATTCTAAATGTGCAAATATATACTGAACGTGTGTTTGTCCTTTTTTCTTATTATTCTTTAAATCACAAAATGAGAGAACATAACTATCAGTCACACAAAATGCATTCTGAAATAAAGTTAATTATATATTTAAATGACTCAAAAAGTAACAAATGAATATTTAAAGACTTAGTGGGAAATTTATTATTCCCATGTCATGAGAAGACAATCAAAAGCATACAATATCCCTACAACTGATACTTAAAATGTCGAGAGTAAACCAAGTATTTAGTCGTCACTAAACCCTGTACAGTGCTGGAGCCATGTGATGCCCACCAGGAGTCTTCTTAGGTTCATCTACACACGGATTCTCAGACTGCCACGGGCCACACCTGGCATCTGTCTACTCAGAAGGACGTAGGACAGAAACCAACTGCTAGCAGGCCAGTGTCAGGCGTGTTTTTCCTGCAGATCAGAAGCAAAGAGACCAAATCCACATTGGCAGGTACAGAAACTGGCCAGGCTCAAAGCTTCATGTCTCACAGTGACCTATTGTTACCTCCTGTAACAACTCTGGCACAATTTCCAAGATCCACTAAGAGACATTAGTGTGACGATATGTGTTAAAATACAACTAGTATTCCTTACATCCATTAGCATGGCTACCATCAAAACAACAAAAACTAACAAGTGTTAACTAGGATGTGGAGAAACTGGAAAGCCTGTGCTCTGTTGGTGGGAATGTAAAATGGTGCAGCTGTCGTGGAAAAAATAGTATGGTGGTTCCTCAAAAAATTAAAAATAAAAATGCCAAATAATTCAGCAATCCCACAACTGTGCATATATCCAAAGGATTGAAAGCAAAGCAGGCTCCCGAAGAAATATCTGTATATCCATGCTCACACCAGCATCATCCACAACAGTCAAAAGGTACAAGCAAGCCAGTGTCCGTCGCTGGATGAATGGAGAAACAAAATGTAGTATATACATTCAATGGAATATTATTCGGCTTTAAAAATGAAGGAAATTTTGGAACACGCTACAACATGGATGAACCTTAAGGACATTATACTGAGTAAAGTAAGTCAGTCACATACAAAGACAGCATTGTATTATTTCACTTATATGAGGTACCTAGAGTAGACAAATTCATTGAAATGGAAAGTAAAATAGAGATTTCCAGGGGCTGAGGGATGGGCAAGTGGGGACTATTTGTTTAACGGGTATAGAGTTTCAGCTTTGCAAGATGAAAAAATTCTGGAGATTGGTTGCATAACAATGTGAAAGTACTTACCACTTCTGAACTATATACTTAAACATGGTTAAGATGGTAAATTTAATGTTACATGTTATGTATATTTTACCACAAAGTTTGAAATTATATGTGTATATAGATATATATTATGATATTATATACTTAGATATAATTGCTACATAACCACTGACCCAGCAATTTCACTTAGGAGCAATTTTCCTAAGTACATAATTACACAATAGAAGTAAGTTTTTAAAGGACATATCTAGGTGTAGGTTTTTGTAATGTGATTTTTTGGGGAATAATGTAGGTTCAAACTGCATGAGTTAAATCACTTAACTCTTAGGCTAGGCCATGAGTACCATCCCTAGGACTTTATTGTTTTTTGTGTTTGTTTGTTTGTTTTTTAATTTTAGAATATTACAGGGGTACAAATGTTGAGGTTACATATATTGCCTTTGCCCCACCCGAGTCAGAGCTACAAGCCTGTTCATCCCCAAGACAGTGCGCGCTGCACGCATTAGGTGTGAATATACCCACCCCTTCCTCCCCCGTCCCACCTGCCCGATACCCGATGAATGTTACTACCGTGTGTGCACATAAGTGTTGATCAGTTAATACCAATTTGATGGTGAGTACATGTGGTGCTTGTTTTCCATTCTTGGGATGCTTCACTTAGTAGAATGGACTCCAGCTCTATCCAGGATCATACAAGAGGTGCTAGACTATTGTCAATAAACATTAGTGCTGCAAGCTGAATAACAGATCATCTCATTGCTACGTTGTTCACAATACATACAGCACTGGCACTCTCAAGTCATGAATCAAAAAGCCATTTTTCAACTAGTACATGATGATCCACTATTTACCGGGCACTGAGACTGACTCTGATGAGACAGCAGTGAACAAGGAGGAAAGATACTTGCTCAGGTGGAGCTTACCTGTAATTCAGGAGGAAGACATTGCATATATCAATCAACACCAACAAAAATATATTAGGTAACAAGACCTCAGAGAAAAATAAAACAGCTACATTGTAGCAAGTGATTGGGTGGCTGGTTTAGGTGGACAGTATGGGGAAGACTCTACCGAGAGGTGCTATCTGGGCTAAGATCACAAGAAGGAGCCAGCCATCCAAGGATGAGTCAGGCAGAAGAGCTTTCCAGGTAGGAAGAAGAAAGAATAACCAGTGCAAAGCGTCTATAAATGGAACAATCTTCATGTTAAGAAAGGAACAAAATCAGAACTATCAGGTAGGACCATAAAAAAAGGAAAAAGATTCAAAACAGCAGAATCATTTTAAACCTATGGATAACAGCCTTGGAATCCACAAAAAAAAATTATTTCTTATACTGTAGCCCCTTTGCTTGAAGATCATTAACTCGTTGCAAAGAACAAAAATCTCTATTAAAAGGAAAGGTTTTGTAGCACCTATGTAAACAAATTTTATTTGTTTATTGTCGTGGGCCTTTCCAAAACTATTTAGAATTAAAATATTTTAAAATCACGGAAAAAAATTTTAAGTAGGAGTACCAATTTATTCTTAGGCTGAGAAAGTTTGTTATCGCTATCCAAATCCAGGTGCAAAAACATTTTCGTTAATGTTACAAATTCGCTACTTAGAGAGAAAAGCTACCCAAACACACCTGTACCTTTTCAAAACTGATTTAATATTGCGTTAAAGTAAACACATTGAGGACACGAACGTTTAGTCATCAAAAAGTTCCACTGCCCAATCTGCTATTTAGAGTGAATTAAACAGGCTACTTAGATTCTGATTAAGATAAACCTGCATTTCATAACATCTTTTCCAAACCCTATATTGTCAAGCAGTGCTTACAATTTTACCTTAATACTGGTTTTGTCAGGTCACTTATATGATTGGGAATACACGGAATAACGTCTAAGGAATAGGCTATATTCTAGAGATATAGCATGTAATAGCATATTTTATTATATGAGGCAAGAGAATATTGTTTAAAATCCAGGCTCTGACACCAGACTGAGTTTTCATCCTGCTTCTGCCTCTTATTGGCTGTATAAACTTGGATATAAACTCCATGTACTCAGTTTGTGAAATAGAGACAACAATACATACATCCACCAAGGTGGTTGTTAACATCAAACAAGCTAAAACATGTAAAGTGAACTCCAGTGCCTGGCACATATCAGCAATTGATAGTTAAAATATTATTACTAATTAGTCCTTACATCATACACAAAATATACTCAGGTCAGTCTATTGTCAAATGATTCAAGGCAGTGATTATTCATAAAGTTGAACCAATCAATGCTTAGAAAAATGTCAGAACATAAATGATGTCAAAGATTTGTAGGCCTTAAAAGTACAAAGAGTTCTATAGCAAAAGTCACTCATATTTTTAGTATATAAATGTATAAAACCAATAATATTATTACCTTTTTACAGGACTTTATTGGTATGATGACCATATTTTGGTATTTATATTTCTTAAATCAGAAGCTCAAAGTCATGGGTGGCATCATTGCAAGCATGTTATAGTTGCTCCAGTTCCTAATCTGCAGAACACATACTTAAGATATTCCAAGTTTTACCTGCTCCAGCCGCTGTTTCTAAATTTCTATGATGCCAGCAAAATTGGAATTCCCAGGCAATCCAGAATATAACATAAACTCTTGGAACTTGGACACTTACTTTTTTTTTTTTTTTGAGACAGTCTCACTCTTTTGCCCGGGCTAGAGTGAGTGCCGTGGCGTCACCTTAGCTCACAGCAACCTCAAACTCCTGGGCTCAAGTGATCCTCCTGCCTCAGCCTCCCGAGTAGCTGGGACTACAGGCATGCGCCACCATGCCCGG
>NW_012148174.1:939500-953313 GCF_000956105.1 Propithecus coquereli | reverse complement strand
GCCAATTTCCTCTGCTAAACATTAAAAGCAAATACTGAATTCCACGCAGCAATGTGTATACATTGGCCAAGCTATTACAACGCGAAGCAGTATGCCTTGGAAGACCCAAGGCTGTTGGCCTTGTTTCTGAAACGTTCCCCTGCTTAATAGATGTCTCTATTTCTTACATCTGTTAGCGTGAACCACAAAACTGAGCAAATGCCTCCCCCTAGTGGAATTGATCTTTAATAGAAAAAGCAATGCAGATTTGAGGTTTGATTTACAAAAGTGAGATCATTTGAGTATGAATTTTCTTACATATATTACTAAACGTGCGTTTACAGGAAACACCCTCAGCTTAGTGAGATTGTGAGACTCTTCTACCAGAATATAAATTCCTTGTGGTCAAGAGAGAATTTTATAAAGTCGCTGAATTTATTTTGTATGCCAAGTGAATTGTGCATTCCTGTGTACCTTACCTGGGTTACACGAAATCATTTAGATCATTTTACACTCGCTGACAATCTATATCGCAATAAATGGCATGATCTGCTGAAAAAACAAGAGACATGTGTAACATATTTAGAAGGCCGACACGAAGTAGAAGCCAAATAGTTTTAGCTTTTGCAGGATCTCTTCCTTGAGCTTCTCCAACTTCTGGGCCAGGTGCATGTTTACCTCTGTGACTAAAGGTGCCAGCTTCTCTTGCAGAAGGCCCCATCATTGAAATCAGGGGGTAGAAGAGGTGAGAGCCCAACACAGCTTTCAGTCTGTCCTCATAGATTCCGGCTCATCCTTGCAGGTTTCGGTTTGACTTCACGCTCTAGCGCGAGATGCCAAAGAAACAGTCTTTGGCAAACTGCATAAACAGCTCTCACATTGTATAAGACCTCATTCAAATCTCTATTAAAAAGTGTGTGCGTGTGTGTGTGTGTGTGTGTGTGTGTGTGTGGTCTGTGGGATGAAGAAGCAAAAGTTACATAGTTTACCATCTTTAGACACCTGCAATAAAGACCAGGTTTTAGGAAAATATGTGTTTGCTGCTGCATTAGTTTGCCAGGGCTGCCGTAAGAAAATACCACAGACTGGGTGGCTCGAACCACAGAAATTTATTTTCTCCAGTTCTGAAGGTCCAAGATCAAGGCGTTTGCAGGTTGAGTTTATTCTAAGGATTTTCTTCTTGGCTAGCAGACGGCCGTGCTCGCGCTGTGTGTTCACGTGGTTGTGCCTCAGAGCGCATCCTAATTTCCTCTTCTTGTGAGGACGCCAGTCATATTGAATTAGAGCCCACCCCTACGACCTCGTTTCACCTGGATCACCTCTTTGAAGGCCCCGTCTCCAAATACAGTCACACTCTGAAGCACTTGCGGGATTTCGACAGATGAATTTGGGGATGACAAAATTCAGCCCGTAACAGATGCTACAGGACATTTTTGTGGAAATAAGAAGTATAGTAAGATTGGTTGTTTCTAAGCATGCCGGGAGGCCTTGGAGAAAGAAAATGATGAGCTCAGGGCTTAAGAATTAGCTGGAGGCCGAACGTGGTGGCTCACGCCTGTAATCCTAGCTCTCTGGGAGGCCGAGGCGGGCGGATCGTTTGAGCTCAGGAGTTCGAGACCTGCCTGAGCAAGAGCGAGGTCCCGTCTCTACTAAAAATAGAAAGAAATTAATAAGGCAACTAAAAATACATAGAAAAAAAATTAGCCGGCCATGGTGGCGCATGCCTGTAGTCCCAGCTACTCGGGAGGCTGAGGCAGGAGGATCGCTTGAGCCCAGGAGTTTGAGGTTGCTGTGAGCTAGGATGACGCCACTGCACTCTAGCCAGGGCAACACAGTGAGACTCTGTCTCAAAAAAAAAAAAAAAAAAAAGAATTAACTGGACACTTTGGTAGCAAGTTAATTACACAGGACCACTCCCATCGGGAAAGGGTCAGAACTTTGTTCTCACTAGAACAGAGATACTTATTCTGGACAGATTTGCCTTTTCCGTGCACAACAGTGCTGAAACCGCCACCTGTGGACTTCCGGATTGCCATATTCACCATCTTGGTATCCCACACAACTTTGCTTCTGGCTATGGAACTCATGTACAGCAACCAAGGCATGGCAATTGCTTCACACTCATGCAATTCACGGGCCTTACCACGATCCCGTCAGCCTCAAGTACCAGGCTTGATAGGACAGCGAGATGACTTCTCAAAGGCCCAGTTACAACACTAAGTGGTAACACCTGTGAGCCTGGGGCAATGTCCTGCAGGATGCTTTATAGACTACACATCAGCAAGTGACCTATGGTGCTGTCTCTTCCATAACCAGGATTTGCAGGTGTAGAAATCATATCAGCTCTTCCCATTATTATTCCTACTAATCCATTATCGAAATTTTGCTTCTTCTTACCACAATTTGGGGATCTGCCGTTCTACCAGTCTCAGTTCCCGAAGGAGGAACGATTCCACACGGGCACAATGATTCCACTAGAATGGAAGTGGAGACTGCTGTCTGGCTGCTTTGGGCCAGTGAATCAACAAGCAAAGGCGGCAGTTACGATGCTGGCTGGGGTGTCAAGCCTAATTATCAACAGGAAATTGAGTTGCTGCTGCACAATGAGGGGCAAGGAGGGGTCTGTGTGGAATGCAGAAGATCTCCTGCAGAATTTGAAGAGCCTCGTCAAATTCTCACATCCTGACACTGGCCACTGCCTACGTGTTCTAACCGTGGGCACTGCTCCGTGCACACAAAGTGGACGACCTTTGGAAGAATGTTCTCTTACCGCAGTTTTTGGAGGCCTTGCCTGAGTGAGGACATAACGCAGGTGCTGTCCATTTTCAGCCTGGAACCACGCACCAAACGGCTCTTTATAGACCAAATTTGGACTTTTTCCTTTTCCATGAGCCAGTCGTAAGAGAGTCTGCTTACAGCCACAGGTGTGAGCGGAGAGAAAGGTGCACATCCAGTAGTTGCAGAAAACCTGGGCTCTAGGCTCTTGCTCACGCAGCTAACACAACACTGTGTTCCTGTCGTGCCTCATCCCAGAGGTGCCACACTTCCATGTGACGATGACTCGTTGCTGGGCCTGCCCGATCTTGTGACTCGGTGGACCTGAAAAAACTCAGCTCATCCTGGGCAGTTCTGACTGCATAGTCCCCTGGAGTTTCCACGACCAGCTGCTCCGTCTCTGCCAGAACCCAACGGCACAGCGGGAGCTGATTCTCGGTGGACATAGGACTCTCCGCTGCCTATGGCCTGCACTGGCACCTGGCCTCTCCAGACCCCTTGCTGGGAGGCAGCCTTGGGCTGGGACGCGTTGCCTGACTTTCCTGCTGTTGTCCTCTTTCTGTAATACACTAGGTTTGTTGGCATTGCCCCGTTGTTTTGTTCTGGTTTTCTCCTGCACAGATGTTGATACCGTAGAAGTGTTACGGCTGCTGATGGTTTCTCCCCAACCGCCTTTATGTTGGGATTCACTCTCACCTATTTTTGTGTAAATGTCATTCATGGGTTTTTGGTTTTGCGTGCAGCTGCTCTTAGCTTCTGGAATGTCCTGTTCTCCCTGATTCCCTCCTCCTTTTCTTACCCCTTTCTCCTTCTGCTTTGTGAGCACAAGCTCCAGCCCCTGCCTTGAGTGAGGGTTGTTCTCTTGTCTCACTCCTTTCTTGTCTCACTCTACACACTCTCCTTGGGAACTCTCCCCACTTACGCTCTTGTCTTATCCCATCAATAGCTGTGGAAATCAGTTTAATAAAAGTTTAATGGAATTTAATATAAATATGTAGAATATAGATTTTAGGGAGTTGTTTGAGACACAGTTGAGACACTGAGGAGGATATTAGTCTCGAGGAATTTTAATTATACCATTATGATAAAATTTTAGATGTATTAGGGATATAGCATTCTTGGCTGAGTTTCACCCCTGATCAAAAACATTCATGTCCATGAGGAAACCAAACATTTTTATTTAGGGAGAAGCGCTGCTGCAAACCTACTGAAAGAAAAATATAGAATTCCTTTTCAGAGCATGCCAATTTTCTTCCACTGAATAAACAAAAGACTGTAGCTGATTCTAAAATATATGAATTAAGATTTTTCATACAGTATTCATTATGTACCTTGATGCAATAAATAATGGGAAAAATACAATGCTCATTTGTTAGTTGGCTTATTGTATAATCATAGTAGATTATGTTACTGGATTTTCCCTAGGGTCTCACCTAATCAATAAATGCCAAATTATTTTATTTTATTTTATTTTTGTTAGGACAGGGTCTTGCTCTGTTGCCCAGGCTGGAGTGCAGTGGCATCATCGGAGGGCATTGCAGCCTCAAACTCCTGGGCTCAAGTGATCCTTCTGCCCCAGCCTCTTGAGTAACTGGGACTACTGGCATGTGCCACCAAGTTCAGTTAATTATTTCTATATTTTGTAGAGGTGGGGTCTCACTGGGTTGCCCAGACTGCTCTTGAACTCCTGGGCTTCAAGTGATCCTTCCACCTCAGCCTCCCAAATTGCTGGGATTACAGTCAACAGCCACCATGCCTGGCCCCTGCCAAAAATATTTTTAAATATATCCAAAAGGTTTAATTCATATGATTTATTGATTTCTATTTTCTAAATGGGAAAATAATGCTCTAAGTAAAACTCCATGTGGCTTACCTCTATAAATAATTTAGCCATGCCTGGGATCCACTAGGGACATTTGCAAATAATTCTAACACTCTTTGATCCCTTATCTGAGAAAAGCAATTTAATTAGAAATTTTATTTCTCCAGGGATCATAAGCAGCCCTCGAAATGAAGGCACTGTGTTTATTTAATGGAATGATTACCAAAAAGAACCTGGAAAATTATAGTATAATAAATTTGCCAAAACTTTTCAGCTATTTGTATACTGATATAGGGGATTAGGTTAATTAAATTAGATGGTACTAGCTCCCAGAATAAATATTATTTGGGTTAGCAGAAATAAATTTAATTGCTGAAACTGTGATAAATTTCTTTTAATGTTTTATAGCTATGTAGTAAAACAAGCAAAGCTCAGTGGATATAAAATGAAAAGCTTCTTTTATTCTTCTGAACCACGTTACCTCTCTCTAGCTCACCAAATAATTAACTAGTGTCCTTCTTTATTCTTTCCCATACTTCCCTTTCTTCCTAACCAAGTATCATATAAAATGTATTACGGTTATAGTCATATACTATTTGTGTACTTATCATGGTCTCAGACGTTAAATGATTATACAGAGGTCAGGGTTAATGCAGCACATAGTTGGCAAACTTAAAAGGGATGACTAAAAAGAATAAAAGCACTATTTACGAAGATACGGGCAAAATTAATGAAAACCAGCATGGGATGGCGAAGCATCCTTGCCCTAGCAACAGTGGAAAGCCATTAACACCATTAGGCATAAAAGGAGATAGGAGAGGAAGCAATTTCTAGAACTATGAGCACTGCCAGACCCTTGAAAGAGCGTTATAGCTGATGGGATGAGAAGTTGGCCAAACCTAAGGAACGTAGCCACTTCTAAACTACAGCCAGGAGGAAGATGACAGGGAATAAATCCTCTAACCACTTTCTTCCAGCTCTCTGATCTCCTGCTGGTGTCTTCTATTGGCTGAAACCAATCCAAAGCCAAAGGGACATGATTCATGATCCTGGAGGTCACCTTCCAGGGGCACACCTACAGCTGGAGAAGGGTAGAGAATGGATCCAGCACGGAGAATACGGCTATTTTGTATGTGAATCATTGAGACTAATTTTTTTATGGAAATTAATTGAAATTTTTGGCAGTAGAAGAATATGCTACATAATAAAAGGGTACCTGAAAGATAGAAAATGCTTGTAAAATGTTTGCTGAAAAAACGAAACTTAGACTGGATGTAAGCACTATACTAAAGTCAGGTTACTGAGGTCGAATGTAGAACGGATTCTTCCTTAAACTGCTAGCAATTAAGGCAGTTTCTATTACAGTAGACACTTGGTGAAGGATTATTAACTAAACAGGTGGTTGGATAAATACATGAATGCATGGGAGTAGAAGGAAATATAGCTGACTCATACAATTTTACAGACATAAAGGACCTTGAATGTAATTTAGTCCAGCCCTTTCACTTTGCAGGTAAAAAAAAAAAAATGGAATTTCAAGTGGATTAAAAACACAATATTGCAGAATTAGAACCAAAATCTCATGACTGCTCTACTGACCACAATATGCTATCTCTGTTAATAATTTACTGTTTAAACTTTATTCCATTCAAAAAAGTTCAAGAGCTCTATTATATAACATTGTGACTACAGTTAAAAACAATATACTGTATTCTTAAAAAATATCAAGAGGGCAGACTTCAAGTGTTCCCACAACAAAAATGATGATTATGTGAGGTAATACGTGTTAATTAGCTCAATCTAGCCTTTCTACAATGTGTATGTCTTTCAGAACATCATGTGGTACATGATAACCATTTATAATTTTGTCAATTAAAATAAGATGTTTAAAAACTTTGCATCTTTCAAACAAAAGTCAATTACTGAAAAAGGAAAAGAGAGAAAGGATCACCTCCCATAGCACGATCCATGATTCATGAAACATGCCTGCCATACTACTGAAGGAATTATGAAGAGTCTATTTGTTTCTGTGTGACCTTAGTTAGCAATTAACTTGCATCCACAGAAAATATTTGAGAATGTAGTTCTCTGGAGCTAACAGCACTTTAAAAGCTGTCATTAACCAACCCAATAATAAATACGCTTGCCTTATTATCATTAGTCAACTAAATCTTCATCTCATTGTTTATGAAAGTATAATAAGAATAAGCCTAACCAATGCCAAATTAAAAAGTAAATTTCTTTATCATTCCCCCAAATATAGTCACCATCTTTCATTTTGGAGACCCTTAAAGTTCTGACTCATGAAACACAAGTATTAATTTCTCATGGTTAATTTCTAATCAACATTAATTTTTTATTCCTAACTCAGAGGAAAAACTGTGCCTTAAAAAATATTGAAATCTCCCTCAGTGATGCTAGGCTTAAGTTTCCCAATCTTCCACATGTGCTACAAAGGTGATTTTATTCTATCAAGATGTTTATTGTCTGTATTTCATTTTTGTTTATTTAAACATTCAAAAATTTGGATGCAAAAGCATGGTTTGGCAGGATTACTTTTCCCCTTCCCTTCAATGTCCTAAATGCAAGGCATCATACTCACTTTCATAACTTCAAACATATCATCTGTATAAAAAAATTTTAAAAAATTGTATTTCAAGCCAGGAGCTATATTGGAAATACAACCTGCATTTATTTTTTAACAGATAATTCCAGAAAGATCAAATTATTTGTCCGAAGTCACACAACTTATTAGTAGCAGAGATAGGGCTAGAATTAGATGTTTCTGTTCCCTTAACATTATTTTCATAGCTAGCGCATGAATGTGTTTTGCAGAATAAGCACTTGTGAAACTTATAATCCACATTTAAGTGAAACCTCGCTCTAACCTGACTTTTGGAGTTCAAAAATGTTAATCCACTAAAGTGCAGCTGCATTGTTGCATATAAGTTTGGCAGCCGGACTCAAATCCTTCCCAGGTTTGCAAGTGGGTTAGTTCTCTCTGGTCCAAACAGAGAGGGGGCAGCTCTGGGTCCTGGGAGGAGGCCGAGGCCTCCAAGGGAGTCTGAGGCCTCCAACGGAGTCTGGCTGGGAATCCACCGGGGCTTTGGGACCCGCCATCCCCCTCCCAGCTTCCCAGGACCAGAAGCCTGTTTTCCCGCCAGTCCGAGTTTTCCTGGCAAGGGGACCACACCTCTGACTCCCACCTCCTCCGGCGCGGATAATCGGGAGGGGTGGATTGCTGGGCACAAGACAGCAACCCATTAGATCCAGTTTCGCGCCTTTTTTTTTTTTTTTTTTTTGCATTTTTGTCACCCGCATCAGCCGTGACCATCATCGGTGACGCGGGAGCGCGGCCCGCGCACCTGCGCAGCTACCTGGAATTCGCACAGGTAGGTAAAGCCTTCCTGAGTCAGGCAGCGTGAGGCGTGAGGCTGTGACACCCAATGCCCAAGACAGCCCCAAATACACAGGGTTAGTGTCGCCACCTGTCCTGGAACCGGTTTCTGTTCCTGGACACACAGTGGCCGAGGAAGAGGAGCAGCGTGTCCGTCCCGCGCCTCCGTCCTCACCGGGAAGGACTTCGGAAAGGGCGCGGCCCGGGACGGGGCAGGCGAGGCCGAGCTGGTGACATTCAAGGCCGCAGCGCGCGTTCCCGCCGCGCTGGGCGACACGAGGGGACCAAATTCTGTGTGAAGCGAGGCAGCGCGGGGCGGGAAGGCCCCCCGCGAGTCGCCGTCTCGGCGCCGCCATCCGGGTACCGCGGAGCCGGACACGCGCCGCCGGCCGCCAGGGGGCGAGCGCGCCGCGCCGCCGAGACGCCGGGCGGCCCCCGAGGGCGCTCTAGGCGGCCCCGAGGGCGCTCCAGGCGGCGGCCGCTCTGACACGCCGCCGCCCTCGCCTACCTCCAGGTAGTACAGGTCCACCGTCGTGATCTGCGAGTCGAGGAAATCCTCGTAGGTGTTGAACTTCGTGACCACATTGTCCACGGCCGTCAGCCCCTCCTCCCGATCCATGGCGGCCGCCGCGTCCCTAGCGACGGAGGCGCGAGCGCGGAGGCTCCGCCCACTCGGCTCCGCCCACTCGGCTCCGCGCCGGCGACGCGGGTCTCGAACTCGGGCGTTCGTGCTTCGTGACTGAGTTCCGGACTCCGCCGAAGTGGCGAACCGCCGTCTCGAATAACTCACCAGACGCTCGGGTGTGGCCGCTACCACTCACCTGCCTCGGGCCCCCGCGAAATGCGGAGCGGCGCGAGCGCGGCCGACTGCGACCCAGAATTAAAACTCGCGACGCTGCCGGGGCGTTTAGACAAAACGGGACGGATGGACTCCCAGGCGCGTTCCAAAACGAGACGAAAACACGCAGGTATTTTGCAAGAAGAGGGCCTCAGAAACAAGTCTGTGGAAATGGCCCCGTGACCAAAGCCAATGACAAACTACTTGTTTGTTCAATTAGTTTAAAAACGTATAAATGAAAGGCAGATTATTGCTAACGTGTGGGAATGAGAAACACTTTATGAAATTTCCAAAGGAGACAAACACAGTGGAAAAATCTTCGAAGACTTCTTTTGGCCCCAGGTTCTCTGTACTGTTTAAATTTCAGTAAGCACACGGTGAAAAATGTTTGGTTTGTTCAAGCTGCCCTTTTTTAAAGGGTAAAATATCGGTGAAAAGTTATTAAGTAAAGGCCTTTCCTACAAATTTTTGTTTTCTTTTAGAGCAAAGTTTTGCGTTTTTAAGACATGGGCTGAAAATAATTCACCATGGCACCTGGAAAAACTTTTAGGGAGCCCAGTGTTGGATTTTAATATTTTACAAACCATCCTCGGGAATTAAGACATAGTAGCTGAGCCTTTACCGGTTGCTCTCTAATACTTATTGATTTAATTTAGGAGATTTTTCACAGATGTGCTGAAAAATTTTTAATGAAAACGTCTGGTAAGACACTGCATTTTCACTTAGCTTTCCCAATTTAAAAGATCATCTCAGGAATTAGGATGTTACGAATATGCAAATTTTAAGTGATACAGACACAAAAATCTCTAGAGTATCACTGACTTGTTTTTTATGTAATGACTATATTCCGAAATATTTTAAAAGGCATTTAGACATTCTGGGCCTTATTTTTAAATGGAATTTAATCACTGAATTTGAGAGAACACACAAAAAAAGGAGAAAAACACCCTGGAACTGATAACATAACAAAAGTAATAATAATAGTAATGACAACATTTATTGAGTGCTTCACGCATGCCAGACACTGTCCAGAGTGCCAAAAATGTATTACCTCCTTAATTAGTATCTGTATTGAAATTAATAACCATCTACAATTTGATATCATTTGATATTTTAAAAAGATATGGAAATTTAGATGGCCCAAGAGTGGAGATGAAATCCATGTGACTAAAACATTCTAACTAATAGGGGACGTGGGTCTCAGTATTCCCTGTTATCTAGAGAGTTCTCTAAGTCCTCTCTGAAAGAAGCGTTGTTCTGGAGGAGAAAGGAAGGCAACTTAGAGGTCCCGTGTTTCTTTCTTACCCAGTCCTGTATAAGACATTACGTGCAAGGTGACAGGAAGGACCCACAGTCCTACTGGTGTCTTGGATACTAAACGGGGTAAAATCTCTCTTATCAGGTATCCTCCATCTGGCCTTGTCGGTCCTCACGGTTGTAGTTGTTACTTCTGCCCTTTTTCAAAGCCTGATAATCTGTGGTTGTGAATCTGCCAAAACTTTGTAACGACGTAAATAAGTATAAACTTTCCATCTAAAACATCGCCCCAAATCAGCAGGAAGTCGTTTGATGACGAAGTCACCCCTCCTCCCGCAGATACAGAAGGGTAAAAATTGACGGTGGGGACTATGTAGCAGAGAAAATGGCCTGGAAAAGGGTAAAAATGTTTTCTGTCTCGTCAAAACCCCCTTGCCCTTTTTGAGAACTAAGACCTACATCCCTGCCCCCGGCCAGTGGTTGGGAGGGGCAGGAGTGTGTCTTTTTTTCTTAGTGCCACAGGAGATTGTCTTAGCTGCAGATGGGATTATGGGATTAATCGGAAGCTTTAAAAGCTCTGTACTTCTGCTCAGAGGAAGGACATTGGTGCTTTGAGATAGGAGTCTCCCAACCTCCTCACTTGCTGGCAAATTAATAAACTCCTCTTTCCTTCTCCTCAAAAATAAAAATAAAAGTAGACCTGCCATTTGATTAAGCAGTCTCACTACTGGGTATCTATCTACCCAAAGGAAAAAAAGTCATTTTATTAAAAAGACACCTGCACTTGAATTTTTATTGCAGCACAATTCACAATTGCAAAGATCCGTAATCAACCTAAGTGCCCATCAATTCACGAATAGATTAACAAAATGTGTATGTGTACCATGGAGTACTACTCAGCCATAAAAAAGGGATGAATTAATGCCTTTTGCAGCAATTTGGATGGAATTGGAGACCATTATCCTAAGAAAAGTATCTCAAGAATGTTAAAACAAATACCACATGTACCCTCTAATAAATTGGAACTGATGGGCACATAAGTGCATAGAGAGAAATAAAAGTTATTGGAAATCAAGTAGGGAAGAGGGAGGGACAAAAACCCACCTAACAGGTATAATGAACACTATTCAGGTGATGGGCACATTTATAGCCCTGACTCAAGCTATGTAAAAAAACATTCGTACCCCCTTAATATTTTGAAATTACAAAAATAAGTAAAATAAAATATAATTTTGTAATTATATATAAAATTATAAAACAAAGTTTTATAAAATCGATCATTGGATATTTTTGTGAAGGCTGCCCAAGGGAATTTAAAATCAAAGAGCATGTGGTTGAAACCAAACACCAACCACACATATAGTCATTGTTAGTAGACTTCATTGAGTTTACTGAAACCCGTAAGAAATCACTTAGGGACTCAAGAAAACTGTAGAAAGTGGTCAGAAGGGACCGCAGACTAGCTATTGAAAGCACTTTCTGTTGTGATTGGTCATCCTGATAGGAATCTTGATTAGTGGCTTGTTTATTATCACTTCTGCTCCCAAGCATCATACCACTGTGGAGACTATGCCCCATCTCGTCAAAATGCAGCACATTAGTATAAGGAATGTAAAATCCCATGTTGTCTGTGAATCCATAGTTGAAATTTATTATAACTTCAAAGTTCTTTCCTATTATGCTAGCTTTTTTCATATCTGCCGCCTTAATTTCCTCATTTTTTCCAAACTTTTCAAGAATTTGACATGAACAGACCACAGGCTGCTGTATCATAGGACACATACACACACACACACACACACACACACACACACGCACATACACACACACTGCAATCCCATAAATGCAAGGCTACAGTTCAAGGCCATCATTTAGTTATGTAAGGACACCTCGCATATGCCTTCAAACAGAAGGAAGGCTTGGATGACTAGACGAGAGAATGAATTACCTCCCAAGATCTAGTATTGACAGTTTCAAAAAGGACTCCTTTACATGCCGCTAGTTGGAATAAATAAGAAACGGAAATACCAGTCACAAATAGGAAGCTCTCTTTTGAATAAGAGACTACCTTATAAAAATTGTTTGGATGGATTTTAGCCTGTGGGTAGGAGCCTCTGGGTGATTACTACACCAATCTTTATCCGTTCTGCTACTGCAGCTAACTTTCTTCTCTTTCTTGTGTAGTCTCAATTTCAGACGGAGAGCGCTAGAAAATAATGCAAGAAGATACCCTTTCCTTCATCTGCATAGACTTGGAAAATGGGGCTATTTTCTATACTCTGGCTGTCAGGGATGGCTTTATTAAGGTATGCTTCCAGAATATATGCCCACGTGGCCAGACAGTCACATAACAAGTGGAATTAAATTTTCCAGCGATCTGGTAGGATCTCTAAGAAGCAATGTGGCAATGGAATAACGTGGCTGATTTAAAACAAAGATGTTACATGTCCAGCTAGAAAAGGTCTTTCAGATATTAACTGAGAAAGTCATTAACTGTAGTCATTGTGAAAAAAATTGTATTTACTACCAGCAGTTTAATTTTCATATGCAAAAGCAGATAAGATGGATATCATTTTTAGGAAAGTTCAGACATGACTAAGGCTAACGCTAGCCAAATAATCTGGCCACTGAATGTATTGAAATCTTAGAATGTATTTACGAATATAAATGAAAAGCTTTTGTAAATAGATACTATTACCATTTGCTAAAATGGTGTGGTTGACATTAGTCAAATAAACACAAAAATATTGACTTCAATAACCAAGAGTAGATCATTCCGGGTACTGTTGTGTTTCAACAGTAAGTACTTTAAACGTAAACTTATTTTAATGGACATAACACAAATATGTACTTGTGTGACTATATTAAAGGGTACTCAGTTGTTGCCTTTTCTGCCAGAATCTCGTTAACATTTTTATCTTTCTGATTCTTTTTTTAACCCTTCTTCTAAATCTTCTCCTTTTCCACGTCTTTTTAAAACGTCTACCGTCCTACGAATAGTCCAATGTCTAATTGCTAGCACACTGTTTTAAAAAAAACTTGTTGCTTACTCTCAGAATTTCAAATTTCTTTGAAAATGCTTTCTTCCCAGGGCCCGTCAGCGTTAGTGTCTCTGACTTCCGTGATGGAAGACCAAGACAGAAGGAGACCATGGCAGCAGCACAACCAATATGGCTTTCAGTGAGTCTGTGACAAATTAAGACCAAAGCTTTAAAATGTGACTGCATGCATACTTGTCAATAACTGAATGCATTAATAAGGATACATTAGGCCTCCATTTATGATAGCATTTATAATGCACCATGCTTCTTAATTTTCCCCTTTCCTTTACTATTTAGTTTTATGAGCCAATTATTGGACTTTGAGGGTTTTTGTCAGGGACTGATAATAAAAATTGATTGCAGAGTACTTTGAGAGCCTTTCATGACAACCACTCTGTAGAGCAAAACAGTTATACTGCCATGTTCTTTTATAATGTTTCCCAGTAGATTACGTATTCCAAGAAGAGTATACATGTAGCAAAGAGTCAATTCCTGAATTTTTTAAAAAATGTAATTTAAGAATATTGTCCCTTCCTTCAATTAAAGATCCAGTAATTGCCTTGAAGCATTACTACAATGGAAACTGTCAAGAAAAATGTGACTGTTGGCAATCATTCTAAAACATTTCAAGTCTTCAAATAATTATTGATACACAGGGGGAAATCTAATGGTTAATTTAAAACAGACTAGAAATATAAATAATG
>NW_012148174.1:933920-935445 GCF_000956105.1 Propithecus coquereli | reverse complement strand
GTATAACTCATTGGCAAAACAATACTTTCTGAAAATAGTGTTTTCTACTGAGATATCAGCAACCAAAAAAAAAAAAAAATGGATATAAAGGTCACACCAACTGTTTCTCAGGATAGGGCGCACCTGTTTGGAAATGAAAAAAGTCTAAAGAATTTGTTCTCCTATTTCACGTCTCTTGACCTTTCAACCATTAACAATGCTAAGAAGCTGCAAACCAGCTTTAAATGAATCTGTGTTTTGGAAGCGTGTTGGATATTTATTCATCCAGACCAAGTAAAGTTCCCTTCAAGAAAACAGTCAAAACTTTTACTTAATTTTGCAGAGGTGTAACTAGAAAACATGTGAAAAGGGCTGGATACTTAATACTAAAATCGTGTAACTCTTGCTTCAGAAATAATACTTTTTTGGTAACAGCTTTATTGAAATATAATTCACATACCACATAACTCACAAATTTAGAGTGTATGATTCAGTGGTTTTCAGTATATTCACAGAGTTGTGCAAGCAATCAACATAATCAGTTTTAGAACATTTTGTCATCCCCCAAAGAGATCGTATTCTCTTTAGTTATCACCTCCCCCAACACACCCAGACTCCCACCGCCAGCCCTAGGCAACCGCAAATCTATTATACTTTCTGTCTCTGCAGATTTGCCTATTCTGAACATTTTATATAAATAGAATTGCATATGTTTTTTGTGACTGAATTCTTTCTCTTCACGTAATATTTTTAAGATTCATCATGTTGTAGCATGTACCAGTACTTCATCCCTATTTTGGGTTGAATACTATTCCATTATCTAGATACACCACCTTCTGTGAATCCATTGCTCCATCGGTTGATGATTATTTGGGTTGTTTCCATCCTTTGGCTTTATGAATAATGCTGTTATGAACATCGGCGTACAAGTTTTTTTGTGGCCGTAAGTTTCGTTTCTCTAGGAGTGGAATTGCTTTGTCAAATAGTAGCTTCGTGTTTAACTTTTTGAGGAAGCACCACAGTGCTTTCCAAAGTAGCTGCACTATTTTACATTCCCACCAGCAGTATATAAGGGTTTCAATTTAGTCACATCTTGGCAATACTTGTTATGATCTGACTTTTTGATGACAGCCAACCTAGTGAATGTGAAGTCACATCTCGTTGTGGTTTGATTTGTCTTTTCCTGATGACTAAAAATATTAAAATCTTTTCACCTGCCCGTTGGCCATTTGTGTATCTTCTTTGAATAAATGTCTTTTCATATCCTTTGCCCATTTTTCAACTGGGTTATTTGTCTTTTTTGTTACTGAATTGTAGAAGTTCTTTCTATATTCTACTTTTTTTTTTTTTTGCACACTCCTCTTTCTATATTCTAGATATGGTCTCAACAGACCTGATTTGCAAATAATTTCTCTCATTCTGAGGATTATTTTTTCACTCTTTTGATAGTACTTAATTTT
Source organism: Propithecus coquereli (assembly GCF_000956105.1). NCBI lineage: Eukaryota > Metazoa > Chordata > Mammalia > Primates > Indriidae > Propithecus > Propithecus coquereli. The sequence goes on along the minus strand of NW_012148174.1, from coordinate 934,006 downwards.
GAGCACAAAAGTTTTTAATTCCACTAAAGTCCAATTAATCTATCTTTTATGGTTTGATGCTCATGCTTTTGGTAAGATATCTAAGA
>NW_012148174.1:918913-922685 GCF_000956105.1 Propithecus coquereli | reverse complement strand
TCACTCTGTTGCCCGGGCTAGAGTGCCGTGGCGTCAGCCTAGCTCACAGCAACCTCAAACTCCTGGGCTCAAGCAATCCTCCTGCCTCAGCCTCCTGCGTAGCTGGGACTACAGGCATGTGTCACCATGCCTGGCTAATTTTTCTATTTTAGTAGAGAGGGGGGTCTCACTCTTGCCCAGCCTGGTCTCGAACTCCTGATCTCAAGCGATCCTCCTGCGTCGGCCTCCCAGAGTGCTGGGATTACAGGCGTGAGCTACCGCGCCCGGCCTGTATCTTTCTCTATTGAGGAACTGTGATGATAAATTATAGCTTCCTTCAAGATATAGTTAAATAGTGAAGTTAGCTGAGAGATATGAGCTACATCACACAGAGACTATGTTTTGCACTTTTTCTTTTACGTCATATTGCTCTTCAGTCAATGAGATCTGCACCCAAAACATCAGATAGTAGCCGGCTTCCAATCACTGTTCGGGAGCTTTGTTCAGAACCAATGGAACTGATCTATACACTGTTTGCCAACCAGTTTCTGAACTTTCTGTTACTGATGCAATTTCTCATTCTTCCTTTTATAGGAAAGCATTGCCATTCTCTCTGCCCCATAGTCTATCCTACTTTCTCAGCTATGACCTTAACTTGCTTCTGGCTTGAGGACCTGTTTTTCTTCTGTCTACATTGCTTTACCTTTCTCTGAGCAATGCATTTAGCTCAACCTCCTATGGGTGGCGCTCCTGCCTGCGCCTCCCCAGACCCAAAGTAAGACCCAATCGCCGTTTCTCCTCCATCTGCCAACGGTGCCCTGCAGGCTCAGCCTCACCCACAGGTGAAGGCCGCAACACAGTGTGGTTTGCAGGGCATCGGGCCTGCTAGCCAAAAACTCCCCTGGCAGCCTACCTGGAATTCCAGCCAAGGATCATTAGTGTTGCTCCTTAAAATAACTTTGTTGTTTTGAATCTGAATGCTTTCAGCCCCTACTTCTGCCTTTTCGTATTGAAATCGTTGCTGTTTTATACGATTACTGAAAACTCAGGGTTTCTTAAGATTTCAACAATTGGGTGATAGCAAAACTGTTTGGTAAGCAGGATTTTTATTTTTGTTTCTTGTAATCTGTTTGTGTCCCTTTTATTCTACTTTAGTATTAGAAAGAAAAAAGTATTTTAAACACCTGGGCTTCTCACTAAGGGAAAGGGATTGTACAAACACAGGGATGGAGGTAACAGAAGCGAGGGCATGTGTAACGGGAATGGGGAAAATCCAGGTGCGTGAGGGATGGTGTCAAGGGGGAGCCTCACCAGATGATTCTGCTACCTAAACCCCAGGACGTCTTTGCTTCCGTGAAGGTTGTTCTTCTTGTACATAAATGCCTTCTGAGCAAGGGTGAATTTTAACAAGGTTAAGCCTTGTGTTGACTGGAAGAAAGAACTACTAAATGCATGAATTACTAAATGGATCATCAAAGATGCATTGAATTAACTAACGAAGCTACTTACAACAGCACAGCACCTCTTGGAACAAATGGAGACCTCTCCGTGTTGCTCCGGGATGGGGAGAGACGAGAAGAATCAAAGAGGAGAGGCTGGCGCAGGGGAGGTTCCCTGCCGCGGCTGGGGACCAGGAGCAACTAGGGGTAAACGTGGGGATGTGGTGGGATTGTTTGTGATGTTGGGAAGAAATCACCAACAAGGCTAAAGGATGCATAAAGGAGGAGTGGAGGAGACCAAGGGGGACGTTGTTCAACTTGATCATTTTGCCTGGGGTTTACAGGTAAATTGTTCTGAAAATACGAGTCCGTGCTCCTTGAAGAGCAGAGGGAGCAACCGTGGAAACGAACACTAAAGCGGGATGTTTTCGTAAAGAATAGTTAATACCTGTTCCCAGGCCAGCCCAATATTTCCATAGCCTGGAACCTCCTCTCCCTCCTCCCGTCAACCTCGGTGCACATGTGAGTGGACACCCCAGCCCCGGGGTTTAATCTGGGTCCAGCCCAGTCCTGACCACTCCTCAGGCAGACTCCATCCACCTGCAGAAGAGACGGGTCCCGTGGAGCCCTGTTAACAGGAGATTCTGGCATCCTGGGTACCCAAAGCTTAGTCTAGGAGGATCTGGGTCCAAGTGGACGTGTCCTTCTGGCCACTTAATCTCCAATGGGCAGGGGAAGTGCCAGAAAAGTATTAAAAATAGAGAAGCCAGAGCTGCTCCTCCTCCCCGTCTCCCGCCCGCTGCGCGGAAGCATCCACAACCAGCGCCAAAGAACAGTTTATAAAATGGCCCATGTCCCATGGTTGTCTGTATCTACAACTAAGACCGTTTGCCAACCACTACCGGGCTACAGTCACACTGTTCCCTGTGGCATTTGGTCATTTTTTTTTTTTTTCTTGAAAAGGGGAAGAAAAATAGAAGAGCAGATGGAATCAAATCTAACAGTCTTTCAAGACTAGGAAAATATCTTATCTCCCTTCTATTCAGACTGGAAGAAATTTCCAGCCAGTCTAGAATTATGATATATCACAAGCTGCCCGGCGTCACATCTTAACTGGTGACTTCGCTGTAGTGCTGTGTACACACAGTTTTCACTTAAAGTGGCTTTCAATTCGGTTTAAATTATTTACAAGACTTTATTAGTACCGCTTAGAAAAACGGGAAATCTCAGTGAGTAAGGATTGTATTAAAGAGTGTTCAAGGATGAGCGAAAATTCTGATTTTTTTTCAAGGAGAAAGGTACTCTAAAAGTCAAATGTGTTAAACTCTACTCTCTGGATCATAGCGGAATGATCAGGCTTATGGCTTAAATTTTGTGTTTTATTTTGCAGACGAGGAAACTGAGATGCAATGAGGTTAGACAGCTAGGCAGTATGTTGTACATGGCATGTGCTTAAAAATATGAGCTGAGTGAGGTAAATACTCTCCAAGGCCAGAGCCAGTGGCAGAAGCCAGAAGGACTCCTGATTTCTGTTAAGTTGTTTTTCCAGTACTCATTCTCACATTTTCCCTAGCCATCTTCAGCAACACGTTAAGACAGAATTCTCGTCATGTGAGTCCACAATCCAATATGTGAAGGAGGAAAGTAAAAATAAAAGCAAAAAGAATACACTGCCAGTCACAGAAATGTGTCTCTGTACACTTCCAGTTAAGGGGGCGACAGTGCCAGTTTTTTTAAGAAGCATAATAAAATGTCCTTGCCTGATGCTCTACGGGCACAAGACCCTCGCAAACAGAAAGCCGTTCTGACCTTCTGCGTCTGTAGCCCACACACACACAAACAGACAAGATACTGAAGTATATCCAAGTGCACCTAAAACCCCTCTCCTCTAAATTACTAAACGAAAATCTGGCTATCGTAACTGCCCAGGGACCTCAGCAAATGGCCTGCACTGATTTTATTTTACAGTATCGAATGTTTTATCTAAATACAGCAGCTAGTTGAAAGAGAGAAATGGAGTCAATGAATCTTTTATTCACAGTTCATTGTTTTTTTTAAAATAATACATCTGCGGATCTGCTGAAAGCAGGGAGTCATCTCCTACCAAACCAATGTTCCAAATGTAATTCCATCTGCTTGATACTTTGACATTTTGGGTCTGCAAAAGCACAGGGTGAAAGACGGCAAAGAGCAGGCAAATTTTAGTTCAGAAGTACAACAGCTCGTTCCGAATAGAGCTTTAGGAAAGCAGAACCCAAAACCACTGTGACTAATACATTTTTCAGATTGATTAAGTGGAAAGGCCCAGAGGCAAAAGAGAGAGGAGAAGCGAACAGAACCGGCTCTCGCGCCGG
>NW_012148174.1:912510-915373 GCF_000956105.1 Propithecus coquereli | reverse complement strand
TACTTTGCTTCCCCACAGTAAAACTGTTACTTCTCTGCTAAAATAACGATGCTATTGGCATTTATTCTGAAAATATTTTATTATTTGACCAATTGCAAGGTCAGTAGTTTTTAATTCAATCAAATAAGACGAATTTCTTTATAAAACGATTTTACGTGACAATCAAAAATACAGAAGAGCATCGTCACATCACCGTGGCAGTAAGTTTGTAGCACTATAAATAATGCAATAGAACATCTGTCTGCAAAAGTCCAATTAAATTCTTAATGTAGGTGTCCCCTGCATCATAAAATGGAAATACTTGCCACATAGGGCTACTTTTTCTCTCTACGTGGAAAACTCCTCCTGCAATTACTTTGCAACACATTGGATTAAAAAAAAAATACTGCCTGCATCTGGCACCAGACTAATACCAAAGTAATAAAAATTAATCAAGAATTATATAACTCATTCTGGGAACACTGTGCAGCTTTCAACATGTCTCTCTGTTTCTGTCCAAGATCCCTGTATCATCCACATATGGTTGTCTTCATTAGAATTATGTTTCCGAGATATTCATTCAGTAGCTCAGCTGATGGGTTAATGTTCTACCACAGAAGTGAGTTAGTTTGGGGGTGGCCTCTTGACCCCAGGCCAGGGCCTCCTGAATGCTATAGGAGTATGGCTATGAAGTTTCGCCACAAATACATTGTCTCGTTTAAGGGATTTAAGAAGTTAGGAGACAGAAACTCTGACAACAGAAGAGAGACTGAGGGACAGAAAGAGACAGAGATGTTGCACTTGGGGTAATGTTAAAATCCCTCCCCAGAAGGAAAAGATTAATCTGTGATATAGTTTCAGCTCTGTTCTTAGATATTTTGCATTATGTGCTTCTGTAAAGGAAATATATATAATACAGGGAAGGCTTAGGCAATTAGTCTCCTAGCCTGGCTGGTGGTATTTCATATTTTTTAACAATTACCCCCTCACACATTTTTTTCCAAGCTTTAACTGTTATAAAAACAGTTATTGAATGTATATTAAAATTTGGCAGAGTCGATAGCCTAAGTTATCATTCATTCATAGTAAAGCAAACCACAAGAATGCTTATTTACAAGTGACTTATCCGAACATGCCTCCCTAAACGGTACTTAAATACTGTTGATTTTAATCTCAGTGAAGTACTGGGGCAGCCATGTTAGTAAAGAAGTAGGAAAATCAATCTAGAATTGACTCCAGAGCCTTAGTTACTGACCAGGATGATCTAGATTTGAATCTTGTCTCTGCCCCTCTGTGGTTGTGGTGTACTGGCCAAATCACAAAATCTCTCCTGAGCCTGTTCTCTTATTTTTAAACTAGGAGTAATAGATGCACCTAGCTTATGAGACATTTCAGAGTGTTAAATGAGAACATACGGACAGAAAAATTCAGCACAATGCTTGACGCGTAAGTTCTCAAATGGACTTTGAATTTTATTCCTGTTCTTAGCCTATTTACCTGAAAATATTCACTAATAATTTATATGTAATATACTCATTAATTTTAATTATATTGAGACCTAATAGGTATGTACTATATACATTCCTCATTTATAACATATTCACTGATAATACCTGCACTATTATTGATATTACTGAAATGCTTTAAATTTAATACATTAAAATACAGAGATGTATATGTATATGATTTTCAAACTTCTCTACCTTAGCATTCATTTTATTGCCTCTTTTATTCCCAGGAAGGCAGACTCTCAGGATGGGGGACATAAAGATAATAACCACAGTGTACATTGAACCATAGGCCCACATTAATTTAACAGCTGCTAGTAGGTCCAGGCTGTGTCTTTTTTGGATGTAGTAAGTGCACAGGAGATGAGATACAACAATCCCACTTTGTCTCTGTATCACCTAGACAACTTAGCATAGTACCTAAAATACAGTAGGAGCTCGAAAAGTGTTCAGTCAACAAAAATTACATCTCCTGATGAAATATAAGGGAATATTAGGTAGATTAAAAGCTGACTATTACAAGGAAAATGTCCCATTGCCTAATGCTATAAACCAATATAAAATATTTTATGTTGTTCTAATATGTATTGCAGATAATTATATATTGGTACAATGGTACTTACATATAACGTACAAATAAATATACAAAATTGGGGGGTGGGATCAAATATCTTTTTATTAATAGGATTGATTTAAAAAGGTGTGGAGACTCAGGGTGAAGGTATGTGTGCCATGTGACTGCCTCCAAAGGCCATGTTTTGGTTAAGGAAAAGGAAATAGTTTTGCTAAGGAGGCTGCAAATATATATATATATATATATATATATATATACATGCGCGTACCAAAGTTTGTCAAAATCAGGTGAATGAAAATTGCCATTTATTGATTGATCTGTGCTTCGACAAAAGTAAAAGTTTGCATGAAATCCTGAAATGAATTCTTCTGGTTTAACAGTTGGAAATATATTAGAGTCCAAGAGAAAGAGGGAAGGAAGGAGGGGGAAAGGTGGGAAAGGAAAGAGAGATTGTTTTATGTTACAGCAGAAGGAATATTTACAACGTCAAATGTAAGAGGGATAAAGTATAAGGGTAATAAAGATAGAGGCCATATCTGTCTCCTTCCTAAGTACCCCGTTTAGAATCTGATCCTTGCATGGTTTCCAAATCCAGCAGTTGAAACCAACCATGATGAATGGGGCGTAATAATTGTGTGATATGCTTCGTATGGTACCTTTCAGAGTCGAATGCTATCTGGAGCACCATTTATGGGAGGAAAGGAATGAAAGCAAGACCTGCTCAGTCTTAGCTTATAAATTGGCTTTATAATAAAAAAGAATCACGAAATCATGCAACCAAATGCAAGCACATGTAACAGTA
>NW_012148174.1:906494-911600 GCF_000956105.1 Propithecus coquereli | reverse complement strand
TTTTTCCAGGGATGGGGGCTGGAGGGGTGGGATGGGCTGGGGATGGTTTCAGAATGATTCAAGTGCATTACATTTATTGTGCGCTTTCTATTATTATTACATTGTAGTATATAATGAAATAACTATGCAACTTCACCATAACGCAGACTCTAATGCTTCCGCTGATCTGACAGGAGGCGGAGCTTATGCGGTGACGCGGGTGATGGGGAGCAGCTTGTAAATACGCTCACTCTGGCCGCTCACCTCCTGCTGTGCGGCCTGGTTCCTAACAGGCCACTGACGGGCACGGTCCTCAGCCCGGGGCGTTGGGGACCGCAGTCCTGGAGGACTTGCTAAAACAGATTTCTGGGATCCACGCCCGAAGTTTCTGATGCAGAAAGTTTGGAGTGAGAACAGAGCGTTTGCATTTCTAACGAGATGCCAGGTGATGCTGATGCTGCTGGCCCTGGGACCACACTTTTGAGAACTCTTAGCCGTTGATAAAAGCCCACCAGTTTTCTTCCTCTGTAATGATTTTTCCCCCACGGAAGGCAAGATGCTTTGACAACTAACACTCCCAAGGCCCTGACTACTTTCCTTCTCATCGGTGCCTAACCTTTAGCAAATGTATTGGCCTCTCAAAAGTATCAGTAAGCTTCGAGCAGATTTTACCAGCTAGACTCTGCCATTTGCGTTTAGTTCTTAAAGAATAATCCTCCTTTCTTCAGAACATTTCAGATACATCTGAAGAGAGTGATTTTCTAAAGACAAGCGATTTTTCCATAGATGTGGCACGTCTGTATTGCACTATGATGTCTCTCGTCCACGTCGCGCAGACGTGGGTGAGTACAAGCGTGTTACATTTTGCTTCTTCCCACAGTATAAATAAATGGGTAAAAAAAAAAAAAAAAAACTCCCCTAATTTTCCTTCTTCTGAATTCATTAATTCAAAGAAAGTGCTGCTGGCAAGTGAAAACTGCAGCCCAAAGTCTGGGGAGCACCAGGATAAACTTAAATCAGGAAAATATGCGGATCATTAAAAATGTAGAATTAAAAAAAGAACTCACACTTACTGAATGCCTACTATGAGCCAAAGCATTACACTGTGGATTTTCAAGTCACAAGACAGCAATCTGTTTTCGCAAGCCCTCCAGACTAAAGTTTGATCTGATCTAAGGAAATGCATATTTGAATGTTGGTATTTGGGAAGGAAAGAGCAAACACTGAGGGGCTTTAACAAACCTGGCGAAGTCTTCCCTGAAAGAGAAACACAAGAGAAGGAAACAGGCATGCTGCGTGTGTGCCTTTGCCCTGCGGTGGGTGTGTTCAAGCTGAATAAGCTAGGAGACGTTTTCTGGGGGGGGCGAACAAGGTATGCTTTAGACACAGCCAGACTAGGTGACTTTCAGAATCCCTTCCCCCCGCCCCGGCGATTTCACCATTCTGAATGCTCGCAGGACTATCTCAAAAAGACATCAAAAATGTAAGTGAATTTACAGACAGAGTTAAATGAGAAATCAGGTTGGGGCGAGGGGAAAGAGAGAGAGAATGCTACCTGAGTCAGGCAGATTCAGACTTAATCCTGATAGTCACTTCCTAGTTGGTGATCTCAGGCAAATTACTTAATCTAACTCAGGCTTTGTCCTTATCTATCAAAGGGGATAATCATACCTACCTCAGAGAATTGTTGTGAGGATTAAACGAGATAATGACATGCTTGGCACCCAGTAGGAACGCAATTGTCCAAAAGCAGCTGGCAACCCCGGCTCTCCCCCTCCGGCTAATGGAAGTCGTCCTGCCTTTTCTCTTAAGCAGAAGCTTTTTTTTTCGACAGGCTTTTGCTTTTCATTGTCTGCCTTGTCTTGTGTGGATAGAAATGACCAGAGAGAGAGAAGTGTTGCCCTCCCGGAACCGGTTACACAGCAGCCCTGCTCCCTCCTCCTGCTCCCAACCTTCCAGCCTCTTCCTGGGCTCCGCCGTGGGCGGGGGCGGGGGTGTGGGTGCCGCCCCAGGCGTGTTGATGTGCTCCTCCAACCCCCTGCCAGCTCTGCTCCCAGAACCAGCCTTAATTAGTCATTCACCTAGCATAACTCAGCAAATCTGGGTTAGAAGCAGGATTATCCCATACAGAATTTAATTTCCCTATCTTCCATTTCGCCTAAACAAGGTGAAGACAGAGGCAGCTTAGATCTCATTTTTCTTCGATCTGCATGTTTTGGATTTGTGGATTTTCAAAGTACATACCTCTTAGACATAGATGAATTCTGCATGCCAGCTACCTGTCAAGTGTAGCAAGCACTCAGCCAGCTACTGCATTAGGTTTTGGTTTAAAGCCACTCTAAATGATTTATTGTTTTTAAATTATTTACATGGCACTATTCCTTTCTTGTAAAATGCAAAAGTGCTGTCAGGAACAGCACGGCAGCAAGGTTATGAATGGTACTACAAGTAAATCAAGGTAATTAGAGGCTTCAAGTTGCAAATACTGACAAGTTCTCCACCAGCCACCACTTCACTGATGATAATAAAATTTGCATGATTTCCTGACATTATATTCACTGCATATTTTCGCTGCATGCTCACTGTAATTACTTAGGGCATGATCTCACACTCCTAGCAAGCAGAACTCTCACTGAACCCAGCTGTGACTATTACAGATGCTTAGAAAAGAAGTGGATGGAATTAAGGGGAGAGTTCCCTACATAGCTTTAGGGATCTGTGATGTATCAACTGAATCTTGACAGCTAAGAAAAAGGGAGATATTCTCAAGTACTCCTAAACTACAATCAGGTCGAATTATAAAGACACTAAAGTATCTCAAAGACAGGATCTGGGTCCTGAGTTTTGCGACAACTGGTTCCTGCAATTTGTTTTCTAGTCCTTTGATATTAAAAAAAAAAAAAATCAAAAGTGATTTTAGTCCCTAATAGGGAAGAACAGCTAGGCATAACTCTAGGTGTAACTACAGAAAAAAAATTCTGTTGTTGTTTTTTTAAAGATCAGAATGGACAAAAAGAATTTAATAAAACAAAAGATCAGTGGGCGCCTCTAGAAGCGAAGGGTGACCAAAGCAGGTCAAACTCAATGTCTGTCATCCACATTCAACCGCTCATCTGCTCAAGTTATTCCGTGGCGCTTGGCACACGTCTCATAGTTAGCAGCACATGGATTCATGCACTTCCCATGTTCTGGCTTCGTGAACCAAACCTACATCTGACCCTTTGTTCTTTTCTAAACCTAGAGCACCTCCTTGGCTGTCTCAATAGAGGAGGGAAAACTTAGGTTTTGAGCTGTGTAAGTATGTAACTATGTAAGTAATATATTAGGAATATATATCAAAGATAAACACACTGTATAAACTAGAACTTATGAATTAATAACCTTTCTGCTGGCGTTGCACTAGAAGACAGGAAGGGGAAAAAAAAATACAATTCGATTCTCAGCTTTGCCTTGTGATCCTGGGAGATTTATATAATCACTCAGCCTAAGTTTCTTCCCTAAAAAGGAGGAAATTAGTCATACACATGCCATTGTTGTGAGGATTGAAGAGACCAAAGCACTCAGCACCGTACCTACCATATAAGAAGTACTGGTTGGTTGTGAATGCAAAGATAGAATAAATTATTCGGAAACGTCCTATCCTTTTCATCGGTCTTCTAGTTAGCTCACATAGAACTGAAACCCTTACTATGGAGAGAGAGGGGGACATCCGGCTTCCAAACAGGGACCTTCCGTAGCATCAGTGATGAACGAGAATTAAATCTGGGTGATGCTGAGAAAGGAAAGAAGATCTTCGTTCAGAAGTGTGCCCAGTGCCACTCTGTGGAAACGGGAGACTAGCACAAGACGAGGCCAAATCTCCGTGGTGAAGACAGATCAGGCCGTTGGATTCTGTTACACAGACACCAGTAAGGACAAAGGCATCGCCTGGGGACAGGATATGCTGAGGGAGAATTAGGAGAATCCCAAGAAGTGCATCCCTGAAACAAAAATGATCTTCACTGGCATTAAGAAGGCAGAAAGGGCAGACTTGATAGCTTATCCCCAAAAAAGCTACTAAAGAGTAATAAGTGGCCTCTGCTTCATTGATTACGAAACAGAAATGTCTCATGACTTTTATGTTTACCATAATTTAATTGACCTCATGCACCAGAATTCAGATTATGAATGACTCACAGAATATTTTTGTTGGACAGTCCTGATTTAACTAAGACTGGCTTGTGCTTCAATGAATATGACTTGTTTTTTGAATTTTGATAGTAATTCCAATTCAGTAAATGGTATCTGTTTTCCCCTTCTAAAGATATGATTGGATCTTATTAGTAATGTTCAACTTTTCACAAAGATGGTGAATTGCCATCTCAAAACCTATTGGAGATGAATTTTATATTTAGATTTATAGGGCCGGGTGCGGTGGCTCACGCCTGTAATACTAGCACTTTGGGAGTCCAAGGCAGGAGGATCGCTTGAGCTCAGGAGTTCGAGACCAGTCTGAACAAGAGTGAGACCCCGTTTCTACTAACAACAGAAAAATTAGCCAGGCATGGTGACACATGCCTGTAGTCCCAGCTACTTGGGAGGCTGAGGCAGGAGGATCGCTTGAGCCTAGCCAGGAGTTTGAGGTTGCTGTGAGCTAGGCTGACGCCACAGCACTCACTCTAGCCAGGGCAACAGAGTGAGACTCTGTCTCAAAGAAAAGAAAAAAAAAAAAACACATAGATTTATATAACTGGTCATATGGATATATTTAAATGCTAGGGAAATTCCTTTACTGTCTCAAAACCAACCAAGACTCCCTGGTGTTGTAATTTGTGTTTATTAGTCTGTTAAAGGCAAGGGCTGGAGATAAGTTAGTAATGTCTACTTTATAATTTTGGTCTTGACTATGCCAATCTAATTATTATTTTTTTTTTTTTTATTATTCCAGGGTTTTGTGAGGGTACAATCATTATAGTTAGACTTTAAGTCTTTGCCTCACCCAAGTGCGGGTTAAAGGCATGCCCTTCCCTCCCTTTAGTGCTCCCCGTGTCCTTTCGTTGTAGATTTGCCCCCCATCCCCCTAATCCCTAGAGAGTATTTCTGCCATGTGATCAACCTAGTGTTGATCAGTTAGTACCAATTTGATGG
>NW_012148174.1:904334-905341 GCF_000956105.1 Propithecus coquereli | reverse complement strand
TCATTAACAGCATTAAGATGATTGCTTATGTCATATTAATTAAAATAATAAAAGTAAGAAAATATGCTCAATGCAGAGGTACTTTTATAAAACCAAAAAAAAATTGAAAACCTGAAAAACGAAAGTTAATAAAATATTTTATCTGCATCAAAATATTCTTTGGAAACCAAAAATAAAAATGTGTCATGAATGTTCTTTCCGGTTGATCTGTAAAAGTCAGAAAAATACATAGTCCATGTCATTTCACTTTCTGAAAATACAGAGTTCTAAACATCCCTCCGGCGTCAGCATAAAGCAAAAGGCTTTCTGTCTTCCCGAAGTGAAGCAGTCTGTTCCCTGTATGGATGCAAAGAATTCCAGTTCCGTTCCTATCAAAAAACATTTTTGTTTCAGCCAAACCGAAACAAATGACCTGACTTCGATACAGTGTTAGGATAGCTCCAAGCTGCGTCTGAAATTTTGTCTTCAGAACTGAAGACACACGGAAACTCCTGAGGGGAAAGAACTGTTTCTCGCAAGGCCGAGGCGAATACTATCCGAAGCGAAACTTGAGTCTGTATTTCACTGTGTTGGGGCTTTTCCGAGGTACAGAGAGGGGGACCTTTGGCTTGATGGGGTTAGGTGGCTTTTTCTTTTCAGGAACAGTTACGGTGAAAGACAGTTCCGGCTGCTCCGACTGCTTGAATCTGGGCAGGAAGTGGGTAGAGACGTGCTGGGGTTTCACCCGGGGGCTGCAGCCTCGCTTGGCTTTGCCTCTCTTGTTCAGGGCCACGTACCACTCCCGCCCTGTGTTCTCGGTCCTGTGTATCGCTGAGGCATAGGTGTTGTAGCTGTTTTCTTGAAACCGCTCCCTGAACTTGCAGTCATCCGTAAACTTGGCCTGCGTGGGGGGAAAAGAGAGAATTTAAATTGTGGTGATATTTTCAGCATCATAAAATAAAATGTGAGGTCTGATACCAAAAAGAAAAACCAAGAATTCTATTGATCACTGTCCCTATGACTTCATT
>NW_012148174.1:898035-904284 GCF_000956105.1 Propithecus coquereli | reverse complement strand
AGACAGCCCACAGAATGGGAAAACATATTTGCTCTCTACACATCTGATAAAGGGCTGATAACCAGAATCTATCTAGAACTCAAAAAAATCAACAATCTAATTATTAAATAGAATTCCCTGTATCTAAAATGGTGCCTTTTACATATTGAAAGGCATTTTACTGTGGTTTCTCTATAATATCAAATAAAGAATATTGAACACTTTTCACATTTTATGAATGATCTATAAAGTCAGATGCTTTGGAAAAGTCAGTGTGACAAGAAATAATAACGAGTTAAACTTTTGAATTGTTTGCTAAGTCAGACTGTTATTAATATAATTTAGGATTGTCCTTAAACAGCTATTCAAAAACTCATAGAACTGTAGAACTACTGTGTATGTGTGATTGGTAAAGGTGCTTTTGCTATCTCATTAGAAGGATTAAAGTAGAGGAGATATACACAAATTTAAAAATTATGTGTGATCATAAGACTTAAGATAATTAAAAACAAAATTGCAGGTCATTAAAAAAAGAAAGCCTTAGTACAGGAAGTTAGTTTCTGAGTTTAAATCAAGGTGGGAAACAGCAAGAAAAGGAGCCTTATTTTCTAGCACTTAATAACTAACACTCTATCAGACCTGAAATAAAAAAGAATTTTAGGAATGAATCATCTCTCCCCCCGCCATGAAAAACAGCTGGTAACATAGCAATAAAAACAGCCTAGTTGAGGCAATCAGACCTTAGACGCTGGAACTTATTGCTCCAAATCACAGTACTCCTAAGGCTAGAGGTATTGACCGGTAAATCCTTAAAATAATGGAATTCATGAAGGATTCCTAGATCTTAGGTTGCCTCTGGTCAAAGTTAACACCCATAATGACCGAATCCACCTTCTCTAGGTCTGTTACTATGCAGATATCTCCTTCCTTTTCCCGAGTATGTTGGGGAGCGGGGGTCACGTTTGTGATAGTAAGTCTATGAACTTGTAGTAACATATATGCAGTCTTCAGAAAAGTAGAAAAAAGTCTGCTGTAAATAGTTTGTGTTAATTAGCCTACAGATTGCATCAAGCAAGCTCTGCGGTAGGTTTACTCATCTTTAATTATATCCATTTTTAGACCAGTAGTAACTTACGAGATTTCTGGAATGTGTTTAGTAATCCACTGTGGAGAGTGACTCAGAGTCACAGAAGAAAGATGTCCAGTGTGTACAGTTGCTGTAGACTCCTGTCACTTGTTGCCCACACTGTAACGTGAATAGGGAATGCATCAGAAGTACATAGTTCACTTAGCACAATAGCAAATGTGAAGCTATTATGGAGACGTGATGCATTTTATGTTGAATCATATGAGTGGTCATAACTTCTACCAAAAACATGTATGTCGTTCTTCAAACGCCCTTTGCATTGCCCCCGACTGTGTTTTGAAGACAAAACAGATCATCTTTTGTAGAATTCAGCAGTTTGCTCATTTTGTTGTGGACAATAACAGTGTTCTCATTTCTCCCATTCAAGATACGTGGAAAATTAGTCTTATCAACCCTCTTAGAGACGAGATTGTAAGCTTTCTGAATGAGTACCTTACTCTTGAATGTGTGGCTTTTCACTGAAGTATTGAAGCACATCCGAAGGTCAGTTCTTATAAGGGCTATGATCGTGGTTTTCCAATTTAGTGAGATTTTGATCAAATGATTTAAATGATAATGAATGTAACAGCTGGTCAATCAACACGTTCATAACTAGTTGTAAGCTTTCTGTATTTTATAAAAGCTTAGATTTGGGTAGTACCTTAGCCTTAGCAACAATTTAGTTCAATGTCCTATGTCTTTGTGTATGCATTTATATCTTTACTTTGGTTTTTTGTCATGTTTGCGTTCGTAACTGCTAGATTTTTTTATTCTCTCTCTTTTCATGTGGAAAGAATTCGCTCTGAGAAATAATAAAAGAGTCTTAAAAGAGGAATGTGCTTCTACATCAGAGATTAATGGGAGCCGTGTTAGGAAGGGTGCTCTATCTTGGGAGAGTCCAGTTGAAGACAAGATTTAAATCTAGTAGGAGAGTTTAATGTGTTTGGTTACCTCTAAGGTGGAATCAGCTAACTGGAGTCTAACCCAGAGTGGAATGATGTTAAAAGACCTTTGAGAGTTCACCTCCACCAGCCAAGGAGGCGAAGAAATGTTTGTTAATTTTTTTATCCATATAATTAACTGTACTTATTAAACGAACCATGTCTTATGGCATCCTCTCCTCTCTCCACCTCAGTAGTCTGTAACTGTTAAATAGGTGATTTCTGAGTGCACTGTGTTCAGAAGTTCCATTGTGTGTTCTAAGAAAAGACATTCTCTTACTCATGTCTATCCACCAGGGCCTTTCTAAAGGGAGCTTGCAGAGGTCTGCGGAATTACAGTGGAAGAACGGGTTCTCTGTGACAACAGTTACAGCCTAAAAAGAGGGTTCAGTCCTAGATGCATCCAATTTGGAAACTGGGCTGGAGGGGAAACAGCAGAAAACCCAGATAACGTTGCTGGGAAACTTTACAAATTATCAGGTCAAACCTCAATAAGATGCGTAAGCCTTTCCAGTCAATTCGTGGCAGAGCTAAGTTCAGGACACAGACTCCTGTCTGGCAGTCTTGACTCTTCCCATTACAGAGCAGGGCATGAAAATGGCTCCCAGCTTTAGTGAACCTACACAACCAATGAGACAAGACACATGAAACAAGCAGGGGAAGAGGAAGTCTTCTCATTTTTATATATATGCACGTAGTAAGTTTACCAAATATTATCTGATAATAAAATGCATAGCTTCTTAAAGCTATATTTAAAATGGTTACATGTTAATATAGCTTATTTTTAATGGCTGCTAAACTGTGTAATTTTAAACTTATGTTATTTAATAATGTATATATGACCTACAAAATGAAATGAAGCATGCAATCAAGTAATTGTCAACTCAATTTATTGAGCCTAGTAACAAGGATATACCATTTAAAATTTTAATCTAGACTATATTGTCAGTGGTAGACTTTGAACCTAAATTATCTAAGCCATGTCCTCATTTCCTTTTGTCAAGGTAAATATCACCACAAAAAGACAACTTATTTTGAAGGTGATCGAACTAAAGCTGGTTGCTAACAGAAAATAAAAAGTAACAAACAAGACAGAAATATATTTGGCACAGTAAAGATCATATTGTGGCTTATACCTAATGCTTCAAACTTCATCTGTAAAGTAAGGATAAATGTTTCTAACTCACTAAGTTTTTGTGAGGATAAAAGACAGTCCTTTCTGCTATAACCCAACATATGCATTTCTAAAAACCACTGCAACATGCAAAATCGTGCAATAAAAAACACTCAAAAACTCAACCACTTCATCAGTGACACATAGAAAAGGATAGTAGCTAAATAAAAATCACAGCACAGTTTTACACATGTTAAAAGGTTAACAAGTATGTGAATACTATAATAAATATGGTATTTTACCTTAAAAAGGGTCTTAAGTTTGCTTTTAAGTTTCCAGTGTTCTGTGTAAAAGAAGAAAGAAAGATAAAAGATAATGAGACAAAGCTTCTATTATAAAAAAAAGGGATAAAGAGAGGAAAAAGAATGAAGAATAGAGAAGAAAAATTCAAACAGGCTGAGAGGAAAGAGGGGGAATTAATAGGAGGGAAGGCGCTGGGCTGCATGGCCAAGGTGGCAATGGAAGGGGTTATTGCTTCTGAGCTGTTGTCAAATGGTTCGCGTTAGTCTGCCTGGGCCAGCATAACAAAATACCAGAGACTGGTGGGTTCAACAACAAATTTATTTTCTTCTGGTTCTGGAGGTCGCAAGCCTCAGATCAAGGTGCCAGCAGATTCAGGTTCTGGTGAGGGCTCTCCTGCTGGCTTGCAGAGGGTTGCCTTCTAGCGTTGTCCTTGCTTGGCTTTTTCCTCTGTGCATAGAGGTAAAGAGTGCTCTGGTGTCTCTTCTTCTGCTTATAAGGACACTAGTCCTAATGGATTAGAGCCCCATCTGCATGACTTCGTTTAACCATTATCTCTTAAAGCCCCCATCTCCAAATACAGTTGCATTGGGGATGAGGGCTTCAACATAGGAATTTGGGGGCAGCACAATTCGGTCCATAACACGGTTGAAGGAGGGATACCTGAAATCAGGTGGAAAGTTGTAACACCAGATATGGATAGGTGTGGCTCACTGATCTGATAACGGAGGTGCATGTATATATTGTGTATTCCTACATAGCTCAGTTCAAGTGAAATATTGCATATAACCTAACACAAAATTCACATTCTGCTCAAATTGTTTCCTAATATATCAGTGGAGTTGGAACAAATTAGTGTTCTGCAAACAAGTGTTGTAACAGAACTAACTGTACTCATTCATTCAATTAAAAATTACCCAAAACTATGAAACTCCTAGAAAAAACACTTCCCAGAACAATTCTCATAGGCAAAATGCTTCATGACATCGGTTCGGGTTGGGCAAGAATTTTAAAAATAAGATCTCAAAAGCGCAGGCAGCAAAAACAGACAAATGGGATTACATCAAACTGAAGAACTTTTGCACAACACAGGAAACAATTAACAGAGTGGAGACAATGCACAGAATGGGAGAAAATATTCTCAAACTATACATCTAACAAGGGGTTAATATCCAGAATATATAAGGAACTAAAACAACTTAACAGCAAAAAATTAAACAACTTAATTAAAAATAGGCAAAAGACCTTAATAGACATTGAAGACAAACAAATGGCCAACAGGTATATGAAAAAATGCACTACATCACTAATCATCAGGGAAACACAAATCAAAACCACAATGAAATGGCACTTCATTCCAGTTAGAATGGCTATTATAAAAAAGATAAAAAAAAACGAGTGTTTGCAAGGACGTAGAGAAAAGGAAACTTACACATGGTTGCTGGGATTATGAACTAATACAGCAATTATGAAAAATAGTATGGAGGTTTCTTAAAAAACTGAAAATAGAACTGCCATATGACCCAGCAATCCCACTACTGGGTGTACAGCCAAGGGAAATGAAATCAGTATGTCCAAGAGATATCTGCATTCCCCTTTTTATTGCAGCACAATTTATAATAGTCAAGATATGGCATCAACCTAAGTATGCGACAACAAATGGAAAAATGGATAAAGCAGATGTGGTATGTATACACAATAAAATACTAGTCAGCAATAAAAAAGAATGAAATCCTGTCATCCGTGCCAACATGGATGTACCTGGAGGACATCCTGTTAAGTGAAATAAGTCAGACACAGAAAGACAAATACCATGTGATCTCATTCATATGTGGAATCTAAAAAAAAAGTTGATATCATAGAAGCAGAGAGTGGAACAGTAGTTACCAGAGACGGTGGGGGAGGGGAGATGAGAGGAGAGGAGAAGAGTTTGGTCAGTGGGTGCAAAATTACAAATGATAGGAGGAATAAGTTCTGGTGTTCTATTGCACAATAGGGCGACTATATACAGTAATGTATATTACAAAACATCTAGAAGAGAGAGAGGCTTTTGAATGTTCTTACCATAAAGAAATGAGAAATGCATGAGCTGATGTATACACTAACTACCTTAATCTGAGCATTATATTAGACAACATTTGTATGTATTGAAACATCAAATTGTACCCCATAAATACATATGATTACAAGGTATAAATTAAAATTTTAAAATACTGAAAAAAGAAGAGATAAGTATAATATTCATATTCTTTTTGGTGGATTGTCCTAAAATTAATCAGAGCTAATTTGCATGTTGGTTGGTGAATGTCTCAATGTTAGGCCATAAACATATTTGTTAATACTGATATGCTATTTTGTGCTCAACCCTTAACTGTTTATCATAAAACTGTATCCTTAGAATCTTGGTCAGATCCAGCAAGGGGATAGACTAGGGGAGCTTGCCAACATGGTGATACCACCTTAGGGCTTTAAGTTTTTCCTAATCCTTCTGCAAAACTCACTTTACTGAAAAATCAGTGATTACTGTGAGCTCTTTCATGTTTTTGCAGAGAATGAAATGCACTGTCAGACAAATTGAAGCATTCTGGTTGAAGAGCTCCTTAAAACTAAAGCTTGGCTAATCATCATCATTCTGATTAACTAATTGTGTATGTTACTTACTTTCGACTTTCTTTAAATCTAGCCTTTTTTTGTGAATAAAAAGTTCTGTCATTCAAATAAGTAAAAAAATAAATAAATAAATATTGCTTTGTGGCAAGTACACTGCCAGACACTGGAGAAACTGCAGT
>NW_012148174.1:893141-896555 GCF_000956105.1 Propithecus coquereli | reverse complement strand
GCAAGTCACAAGTGGATTACATGCCTTAGTATAATTTAGGAAAATGTGCTTTAGTATAATATCAGATGCAAACACTCACAGCTAATGTTTTGGGAGGTGGAGCAAAGAATTAATGCCTCAAGATCATGCTCTGGATAAATAATATTTTAGGGTTCGTAGCGCCACTGAAACTTTGGAATTTGGCATGGCTTATGAGGATAAAGTTCCTTATGCCCATGAAATATGCCTCTCCAAATATAGAAAGAGGATCATTTTCTATATCCACATCTTAGTTCCCTCACACTTTTCTTTGGCCATCCTGACCACTCCCTGGTGTTTACTGACTATTTCCTTTTCCCAGAGAGTGGATTCCCCGGAAGCACTCTAAGACTGAGGGTAGCACGCAGGAGCTTTGTTGGGGAGTGCTTTTAAGGGTTACACTTTTAAGTAGGGTTGTCAGATCTAGCAAACAAAAATACAGGATGCCCATGCAATATTCGGAATATATTTATGCTAAAAAGATTATTAGTCGCCTATCCGGAATTCAAATTTAACTGGGAGTGTTGTATTTTATCTGCGTCGCTACCTATAAAGAAGAGAAAAAGGGTAGGGTAGAGGGAGAAGGTGATTTTCTGTATGGTTGCGGCTGAGGCCTCAGCTGATCCTAAGTGGTGCTTTGGAGCTGGTGTGGCCCTTCCGATTTATTGAAAATTGTGGCAAAGGGGCAGGCCATTGTACCTCTGAATCAGCCAGTCATCGGCCCCAGGTACCCTGGGAATGGGGGTAACCTTGGCCGTTCTTTGCGGTGACGGGGCACAGCCTTGAGCAGCTACATTTCCAGCAACTGGGGAAGGGATGTCGCCGGACTGAAGAGGGAATCCGGACCAAGCAGCAAAGTACCCACCGTTTAAATGCCAACACCTTGGAAGCTCTTCATTTCCTTGCAGGTGGTTTACCTCTGTATCTATTAGATAAGGTAGCTGGATATATCCTGAAACTTAAAAGTGATGAACTAAAAAGTGCTGGTCTAAACTTGGCTGGTCAGACGTGAGGTGGTAGCAGTGATTATCGCAGTCAAGTTACTCCTACTAACGAGATTGCCTGTAGAGCCCAGCCCCTCCCCTATGGCACGCATAGAGCACGTTGTTTAATTGTTCATCTTCCCATCTAGACTAGAAGCTTCTGGAGGGAAGCAACCATGTCTTATTTATCTCTGTGTACTCAGTACCGTATTTGCTGTCTAGTAGGGACTGAACCAATGTCTATGGAAAACAAATGGAGTAATTAAGAAAGCCCAAATTACAATGTACAAAGGCTAGACCCAGCTCTGTTGGAGTGGAGGAAAGCTGATATCAGGCCCCCAAATCAGTATCAGACATCATTTTCATTTTTCCTCTTATTTTCTTCAGCAATACAAAACTGGTGTGACTCTCCCTGGCCTTTCAGTCTCTTTATTAGCCCATTAATAAATCTTGACTAATCACTGAATCATTTAGTTTGCTAAATGCTCACTGAGTGCATTGTCATTTCGACGTGTGACTCATGACGTGTTGTAAAGAGTTTTAAAAACAGGACCCTTTCCCATTTGGGTCCCTCTTGGAACCTTTCGGAAACTCTAGAAGTCTCTTTCTTAAAGGAAAGAAGACATTTTACGTTGCCTAGTGAGCAGTACAGGAAGCTTCTATTTCTCTTTGAACCTGCAACCTCACCTCTTATGAATGTTTTCTTCCATTAACCCTTGAGTGAGTCACCCTGATGCTTGATGATAATCCTCTGGTGGATGTGCTTCTCCTCCCAGAATGAGTGTTGACATGAAGCAGTCTCCAGATTCCCTAAAGCCAGACTAGCGATCCCAAATTTTAACGCACTGGATCCTGCCTGCACATCCTGCCTCTGGCTCCGCACCCACCTGTACGCCCACGGCATGGAGCTGTGACCACAGAGGCAGACACTTGCAGGGTGGTCCTCTGAGCACGCCCTCGGGGGGGAAAAAGACATGAAATATTTACTGACTGCAGGCCAACCTTGCCTCCGTAACACCCAAGGCAGACATAGCAACACTTGGCAGCCCCCTCAGATGTCCTGGGGGAGGTTTGTTTGCACTAATCCTAGCAGTCCAAAAAGCAAAAGTTGTTCTCCAAGGAAGTCTGATACATAATCCTTTATTCAAGACCAACAGTGGGAGGTGATGTTTTATTAAAAATATGCTAAGTTGTTAACCATTTTCTTGCTTCCAGCAAAGAGGTAGAAAAATAGCTGAAAAGTTAAGCAAGACTCAGGGCCACATTTGTGTCTTGCTTTTTTAATGCACACTGTTGTTTCTGTGCTGTGGGCATCCTTGTCTTGGGAAATAAGTGAGACTCTGGGAAGCACAGCACACTTTTGCTGATTTCGGGGCAATCCTAAAATCAGATAGTCTTGACTTTCCAATCCCAACTATCAAGTCAAGGTTGGTTTTAACAGATGGAATTTGAGGTCTCCCTAGAAAGCCTAAATAGCATTTTCCTATGCTCTATCGGAGCCCCAATTATCTTTAAGCATAGAAAAATCTTGCATCTTTGACAACATGTGGTGGGTCAACCACCAAGGAAAACATTCTATAAATTCCCAAAAGGAGCATCAAGAGAACTTGCGAATTACCCCCAAATATATAATGTAACCTACAGCATCAGTTTTTGGGTCTATTGTGATAAACAGTATCCCAACATATTAAATTCCTTTGGCAAGAACAAGTGGGTCCTTTTTAACCCACTGAGAACTAGATATAATATTCAAAAGATACGATTCACTGCCCTGATACTATAAGCAAAAGTGTAAGTTCCCCTCAAAACAGATAGATTTAATTCTATCCCCAGAACCCCAGCATAATGCCAGGTCTATTTTAAGGAGCTAAATGAATATTGGATGCTTTCATTAGAAATGTATCCGTGGTTTCTGTTGTAAATTATCAGCAACTAAGAAATCATTATTCTTTTAGTTTAACTTGGCTCCTTGGGTGCTAGGAGTTTTGTTAGACAGAGTTGATTTTGCATCATTAAACATTAAATTCCCCTGATTAGTAGAGAGATCTTGTGGTCTGTCCTGTGCCCCAGCAAGCTGGGAATGGGTGTACATTTCTCAATTTGCTCACTTGCTCTCTAGATGGTAAAGGCTGAGAATCTTAGGCAACATGATTTCTAATGTGAAAACAAACTGTCTCTCAGAGGCTACCTAATTCTTTTACAGAGTGATACAACTAATGTGGCAACATAAATGGGCATGACTTCCCCTCCTAATCACAATGTACAGGAACTCCAGGCTTCGGATGGAATTTATAGCCGTCATTGTGATGTAGGTTACTCTTTCATTACTTAAACAGAAAACATGTTTTCGCTGCTTTGCGATACATCCTTTATGCAAAAAAAAAAAAAAAAACAAAAGAATTGACTGAGAACA
>NW_012148174.1:891944-893091 GCF_000956105.1 Propithecus coquereli | reverse complement strand
ACTCTGTCACCCAGATTGGAGTGCAGTGGCATCATCATAGCTCTCTACAACTTCCAACTCCCAGACTCAAGTGATCTTCCTGGCTCAGCCTCCCAAGTAGCTGGGACTACAGGCACACACCACCACAACTGGCTAATTTTTAAATTTTTTGTATAGATGGGGTCTCGCTATGTTTCCCAGGCTGATTTTGAACTCCTGGCCTCCCAAAGGTACTCTTTAAATGCCTCTGCACAATTATTAATTTAAAGCAACTCACAAATTACACATCTAATTCTAAAACTGTTAAAGATTTTAGCCTTTTTGGTGATGACGTCAAGTTGTAAAAATCAAAACTAAATCAAAAAATCATATTTAAAGTTACAAAAACAATTTCCCAACATGTTTAACCAGAAACTGAAAACAGGAAAGAAGTCATCTGGGCACAAAACCGATCATTGCTGGCATTAATACTATTTCTAAATTCAACTTCTTTAAAAATAAATCACTTTATAATTTAATTAGGTTTTCATCTGAAGAAAAAGTGCTAATAAAAGCTCAGATAAGAGAAAGTGGACTTGGACAATTGGTTTAAAAAGAATCCACATAATCGTAGGGCTTAATTTTTTTATCTACAATTCAGCTCAAAGTCATCAGAATGACTTTTATATCAAAGAGCTTCAGTGAGTGACAAGAGCAAGACTTGCTTTGTCGTGTTTAAAAGTCATTATTCCACGAAATAACTTCAGCCTGCCAAGATGAGAAAGAATGACAGATGCTGTTTTTGCATTATCTGCATTATTTCAGCCAGCCATCCTGAGACATTTGGGTCAAATTTCTAGAAATTTGTTACTTGCATTTGACAGAAGAATCATGTATCTTAACCTCTCAGTCTGACCTTTCTAATTGGCATCCATTTGTAATACACCACTTTCTGCGGCAATTACCCTTAAGCTGGTCCAAGTGTAGTCTATTTTTTGCATGCACCAGGGCATAAATCAGATCATTTTAAACGTTAAGATTTTCACCCAAAACAAACCAATAAGAGAAAGTTCCTTTACATACATTGCGTATTGTTATGGTGGTTAGATTCTGAAGGTGTTTCAATCTTTTACACATTTAAAGTAGACTGAGGAAAAGTTGTTCTGTTCTGATGTGTTTAATCATTGTT
>NW_012148174.1:890357-891894 GCF_000956105.1 Propithecus coquereli | reverse complement strand
CTTTAACTTTCATATACTAATCAGATCAAACTAGCAGTACAAAATATGCTATTACTTTTTAGTTTAATGTAAACTATGAGAAACATTTAGCTTACATGATATATGTATTAATTTAGTTTGCTGTTAACCATAATTATCATCTTTTCTTTGTCCATTTAGGAACATATGTTTATTAGTTTCCCGTTTTAAAACTTAAATCATTCATGTGTTCAAAGAACTTGATATACAGTGCACAATTCCTAATAATAGATTAGAATAAACTAGAGGAATATTTTTAGCTTTGTACTGTGTAGAGGATATGCCAATTGGATAAGAATTGGACATATCTTTGTTTACAAAATGTCATTGTTTCATTTAATCCAGTAGTATTTTAAAGCATAAATTAATTAAAACATTTGTAGCATTTCATTTTGTATTTTTAAAAAATCATGCATTAAATGCAAACAATGTTTAATCAGATTATTGGCTTTATAATAAAATACTATACTAGATTATACACATGATGTTTAGTTGAGGAATGGGTTTTATATACTATAATATATTTGTATAGTTTTTCCCATTAAAACAAAGCAATCTGTCTATGTGGTAGTAAGTTCAGTTTTGATATGTTTTCATTTCGCACTTGTGCACCAAAATAAACCATACTTTGTTTTAAGAAAAAAAAATTTATAAGTATACTTTAAACATGCTTGAATGCAAACCACAAACTTTCTGCAAACTCTTTTACTCTCACTATGAAAGTCATACTTCTAACTATTAGCTATACCTTTTTTTGCCACATTTCTGGATATAAGATAAACATTTGTATTTCACAGAACTTCATAAAAATGATTACCCAAGAGAATAAATAAATTGTGTGTTCATTTTCTTCAGCTAAATTTTCTGCGATTTATGTTCCAGCATCCAGCATCTGGATTGAGAATTAAGTGGCATTTTCAACTCATCAAATTCCCAAATTAAGTTTCCCCTGCCGCAAGGCCGGCTTTTTGAAATACACATCAGAAGCTTCCTTATAAAAGGGCAGATCTGTTCACTGCAATGGTTACTTTAGGAAAGGAAGCTCAAAGGGCCTTTGAGTAAGGAGAAGATTTTTGACAATGGGCTTGGCATGGATCACTGTTCAACGATTCATCTTCTTCAGTTCTCCATCGTCTGCCTCCAAGCGGTCCCTCCCTGTGGATCTATACAGTGGGACAGCACCGTGTCACTGAAGTATTTTTAAGCCCTCCCATGTCCTGGTGTATGCTTGAGGGGCAGAATAAAATGTCCTCCTCCAGCTGTTCCAGAATGAGGGCAAGGGGCAGATAAAAAGAGAGTGAAGCCAAGACAGACTTAGATCTCAATAAATGCTGCAGACTTAGTGTACTTTTACCTCTAAACCCTTTCCTCACCTCCAGCTTTTAGTTCCATCCAAAGTCCTGCTATTTTCTTCCTGCTTCTAACCCATCATAGCCCAGCTACCAAAGGGGTAGGATTCCACACAATGTCATGACTTTACACAAACATACACGCGAATCCAAGCTGCTGCGGAAGAGAA
>NW_012148174.1:884593-886417 GCF_000956105.1 Propithecus coquereli | reverse complement strand
TTCTAAAGTTTTTTTTTTTTTTTCGAAGAGGGGTCTTTTAAGGAGATAGATTTTTCAAGGGTCACCCAACTGTTACCCAGGGCAGAAACGTCCAGAGTTCTGAAAACCACACACAACACGCAGCCCCTCAGCTGTTCCAAACCCTACATTAAAACAGGAGTAGAGGCAGTCAGACTGTTTTGGCTTTCCTAATTGACTTCCCATTTAATGTTTTGTCTGAAAAATGTTCCAGGCTATGATGGAACAGAACCATCTGAAACAAACATTTCAGCAAATTTTTTCATCAGGAGATCCAGTTTCTTCTTGAAGGATCGACTCTCCCTGTTAGCATCTCCAGCCTTCCTCAGACAAGATGGTGACCCTACGCGGTACACCTCTGCACGTCACGCCATGCACGGGGCGTCTTTACAGCAGAAAGTCGCGAAGCAGCATGGGTCTTAGCTACAGGTACCAAAATATATACATTTATCATCAGACAACTTTGGATAATAAATTTTCAAGGCTGATTTTTATTTTTAAAATGTCCTTAAAATTACATGAAGTCTTTTAATAAAATAGAGACTTTTTAAAATAATAGAACTGCATTATTTCCCTAGAAAAAAATGAAGTTGATGTACAGACTTTTTTTTATAGTTAAGGTGTGAAGTAGAAAGGTGACTCTATCCATTCAAATAATCTAGCAGGACCCCATCATTGCATTGCCCTTCCACCAGCAGCTATTACAATGAAAGCAATCATTGAGATGCTTATAAAAAAAATCCCTACCTTTGTGTCAAATTCCTTTTTTCACGGATGCATTCGGCAGATGTTTATTGACTGCGAATCGCATGCCAGGGACTGTGCTAGTTGCCACTTTTACAGTGGAAAACAGTAAAATAGGCCTGGTTTTGCCCATGTCCTTTGTTGGCTTGAATTATCAGTGTTTTTCTCTTTAATTTCTCCTTGATCTTGCAAGTGTAGAAACTAGTTACATTCAACCAGCCATAATCACAAAATTACAATGAAATGGTCAAATCACCTAATTCTGTGTTGTTTAGTGTACTCATACTTAACACACACACCAAAAAAAAAACTTAAAACAGATAAACTGTTCTTGCTTGAATATCCAAATTATTTTAAGGAGGGGAAACACACTGCTATTAAGGGAAATAAGAACTTTCTCATTAAAAGAACAGTCTTGGCTCTTCTTGTCTCTTCTCACAGTGAAGAATTCGTATTAAACAATGGATGTTCAAAAGAGGGTCAAGTTCAGTTCAAAAAAAGCAAAGTTTTGATTAACTGGAATATTCCAGAAAAGACTAACTCTGCCAAATTGAAATGAAACAGAGGGTCTATTAAACCAAAAAGAAAATTCTTTCTGAAATTATATTGTTTAAAAAAGCTCTTCTCGTAGTTTGTTCCTTAGTACATATCTTGTTCTGTGATGGCTGAGGATCTTACAGTGAATGAAACGGGGCTTTGCGAGAGCCGATTCTCACCGCGGGCTGCTATGGAAGTAGCGGTGTATGAAGTCTAGAGACGAGAGCGAGTTTGAACTGAAGCTAGTTTGTGGGTATTTAATCAATGTTAATTCTTTATTTCACACTGTTTGCCTCTTTCTCCTGAAAAACCTTATAAGGTTAAGAAATAATTAACCCAACCTAAATAATTAAAATGTTATTATAGACTTAAAGGTTATTAGATAACTGAAATGTTAGTGTAGACTGCGTAAATCGCAGATCCAGCTGGGCCCGGAGCTAAGTTTCCTTGCTGCATGCACCCACTCTGGTCCCCCACTCCCTTCAGTGTGACTTGGTTCCCATCCCCGCCCCCACCAGTGGGGTT
>NW_012148174.1:882848-884543 GCF_000956105.1 Propithecus coquereli | reverse complement strand
AAAAAAAAAAAAAAAAAAAATGTAAATGCATGACCTGTGTCAGAGTATGGAAACAAGTTATCGAATGCACACACCCTACAAAGAGAGCCCTATCGTAAAGGGCTGTTGGAAGCCCAGACATAATTGCACTCCAGAGAGTAAAAGACCTGGGGTTGCCTCCTCAGCAGAAATTCACCTCCCTGTATGAAAATCTGATAAATTTTCCAGTTTCCCACAGAGGGAACAACAGAGAATTTAATGAGAAACACATTGGAACTGGACCTGTCACTGTGCGATTGTGCATTCACTAATCTCTCTGTAGGGTACAGAAAAAAAGTCAGTCTTCTCTGAGAGAGTTTATCTTAGGAAAGGCAAAAACACATCTAGAAATAAATTACCAAAAAGAAATGTCTTCACTCCCCCACCGATACCCACTGACATCCCACTGGACTACTTGTTTGGCCTACAAATAGCAGAGACATTGGGATTTCCATAGTAACCTATTTTTATGACTGCCAATGAAATTGAAGTGTCATGTGATGATGAATTTATTGATACTTAAATGCAGCTGCAAGTACCTGATATTTTTAGTTTGATCTCAAAATTTGTGTTTGAGAAGTTCAAGTACAGTGAGGGGGCAGTGGATGGTCTTACTCTTATGGTAGGAGCTATTTCGTATCTCACGTGAAATTCTCTTACCCATCATCATCATCTTTATCAAATTAATCTTACTCAGCACATATATCCATCCTAAAAGCGTTTTTGAGCATATGTTTAATAGTCTCCACACATGATTCAAAATTGCTGTCGGCAAAGACTAAGAGCATTTCTTAAGTTCTCTTTATTAGCCTGACCTTAGGGCGGCAGAGGGCAATGAGAGCAGATATGTTCCCTCCGGAAGTTCAAACTGCGAAAGTGCATTGATGTGAATACCCACAACGCACATACTAAACAAGTACAGAGCAAGTAAAAGAATGTCTCACCAACTGAGTGCCTTGTGCAAGGCAGGACCTCAGAAAATACTTCCCTATTTCTTGCGAGAAAGTAAGGGAATGGTGATGAAAAGGTGTGTCGTGAGCTATCCTCGCTTGGAGGAGTGATGTCAAGATGAGGTTACCCATATTTCTCCATGAATTTCTAGATGAACTCATGAAGAATGTGAAATTTTAATCACAAAAGAGGTGCTAAAAATTACATGTTTAAGTAAGGTCCTAGAGCTATGTATTATCAGCAATGAGACTACTCTGATACTACTACCATTCCCCTCCCGATGAATTCAATATTTTGACATCCCTCATAAAATGCTAAGCCCACGATCGAGCCCCATTTTGTAACCGTCTTGATCCAATCTCACACTTACTCAGTTGTTTTTTTTTTTAACTAAGATAAGGTCTTTTAAAAATATCTATGTTTATTATATCATTGACAGTTTTTTTTTTTTTCATGTGGTTGTCTAGTTTCATCTGGATATAGGGTTTTAGCTTCATCTGGACACAGATTTAGTTTCATCGGAGGAGAAACCATGTCCCCTTCTTGGATCTCATAGAACATTTAACATTTTAAAACTCATAAAATCATTGATGATAAAGCTGTTAATAATGTTCGAGATCGAATGGCAGAGGATAAAATAAGGGCAAAAGAGCGAGTCGTGATGTCTGTGGCATCATCAAGACAAAAAACAATTTAAAAATAGGAGAAATAAAAGTCTTAGATGCT
>NW_012148174.1:867773-870078 GCF_000956105.1 Propithecus coquereli | reverse complement strand
ACTATTAGGATACTATTATCCGACTTTTCAGTCAGAAAGATAAAGAAAATGATCCATCTAATGCCCCACGTTTATCGAGTTCCAGGAGAGGCCTGTGACTTAAATCTCATCTTCTGATTCCTAGACTGAAGCTGTTTCCATAACATTGTACGAACCAAGGCTGTCTCCCGGGTTTTTATACAGTCTTACTCTGAAGTTGTTCCCCGTTAAAATACCGATGACCAAGTGCCACCCCCCAAATCGTCAGGGAAATAGAATACCACCTCTAGCCTAAGGCTGAAATGGATCTCTGAAGCTGCGAGTCAATTCATCACACCCAGAAAACAAGCGCTCTGGCCAGACTTACGTAGCACAAAATTAAGGGAAAACTGGCATTTACTGCAAAGGCAGAGCCCGACCCCATTTCTGTGCCTGAATTACTAGACATTTGATTCTATTATGTAAATTGAAAGCTTTTAGAGGGCAAGGGAAGTTTCTACTCGAATGCCTTGATATAGCTCGTGAGAGTGGAGTGCTTAATAAGTTATTTTTTTAAAGACGATGGTATTACTCAAGCCTCCATTCCCCCTTTCAGTAAACATGCCTGGCGTTGGGGGCTGCTGACTCCTCTTCACTCTGCCCCCAGCACAGGAAGTCCAGCCTGGTCTCTCATCCCGGGCAAGCCAGCTGGCACCCTCTCCAACCAGGAAAGGAGGACGTTCTAGTCCTTGCTTAGGGCTGATCAAGCACACATTCCATGCCTGTTTCGTAAACTCTGCAATTAGCCTTCCTTCCAAACATGATCCCCTAAAACCCTGAGAAACAAAAATAATTCCACCACATGCTTCTCTCTGGATCTTTAAAATAAGCTAACATGTTTTCCCTAGTAGACAATGAGCTATCTCGCATACCTTATGAAAAGATTGAAGAATACCTGATAACCACCTTTCCTAGGATTTACATATTTTAAGGTAAAAACAAAGACGGACGATAGGGCTTTGAAAAAATTGTAAGATTCTAGCCGTAGGAAATCCTTGCCTTTTCAAGAGTTTGAGGCTGAGAACGTTGCTTTCAAATTAGGTTCCTCGGAGAAAGGAAAACTCAGAAGATAAGGGGCTCCTACACGCACAAAAAAGTTCAGACCCACGGGAAAAGAGGTCAGTGATAAATAGAATATGGGACTGGTCTAAATAACTGAAAGGTCACAGCTGCCTGACCTCAAAATCAGAAAGCGACTGAGGATCATGAAACAGCTGCCTGAGAGCAAATTCAGGGAGATCTGTTTGAAAAGTAAGTGCGGAACACTTTCCAGGCACTATTCTGAGTGTTTTGCAAATGTTATCTTGTTTAAAACACTTAACCATCACAATAGTTTGTTGCCTTAATTTTCCTCCTTTTGTAGTTGATAACACCAAGGAATAGGAGGACAAAGTACAATGACATGGCGAGGAAGTCGGGGAGTGGGATTCGCCCCCGGGCAAATGCGCCTGCGTCTCCCCCAGGACAGACACTCCAGGTCTTTCAGTCTTATTTCTGGACCCACCGCAGGTAAATCCAGAAAGGTTCTCTCTGGGACTTTCAAACAGGACACCAAACCCGAGGAGGGAGCAGGAACAGACAGAACGACAAAGAAAGAGAAGGACACCCGGTCTTGGAAAGGACCTGGGCGTGGGCAGGTGTTGAGAAGGCCGTAGAGACCAGAGCTGTGGCCCTGACTAATCCTCCTGGCTCTTTGGGATGTGGTTACCTCTGCCTACTCTCTGTGATTCCTGACCCATTTTGACAAGGAGAAGACCCTACACCTTCATCCTTGTAGAGAATGCTGAAAACATGCATGGTAGTCATCTGACTGCACCGTACGTTTAGACTACGCTAGTGAAGGTGTTAAGGAGAGCTTCGTGTCGATCAGGGGTTCGAATGAGTACCGGAGCCCTGCACATTTAGATGGTTGAAGTTTAAATAAAACTTTTCTCATGGAATTAACAAACAGAGCACAAATATGACATCAGCATCAATACTGCCTAAATCTAACTGCTGTGGGCGGCCCTTCCTGTTGCCATCTCTGTGTCCACGGACGATGAAGCATTTGCTAAACCAAGATTTTTGTGAACAAAACAGATCTCTCTTCTGTTCTGAAAGTTTTTGAGAGGGAGGGTTTCCCTAAGCAACTCATCATCACACTGAACAGCCAACATTTGTAAAAGGCTGTGGTAAGTTCTGTGGCCATACATCTCCTCCTTTCTAGACTCTAACATGACGTACTTGAGGCACAGAAGTAGGTAGAAAAAGAAGACAGTCAAAAGAACAATGCTCTGAATCAGAGAGA
>NW_012148174.1:865719-867723 GCF_000956105.1 Propithecus coquereli | reverse complement strand
TTTTAAAGCTGCTTTAAAATTACTGAATTTTTTTCCTATATTTCTATTTCATTCATCTTTGCAACACTAATTTCGATTCGCTACCTACTTGGTGACATAATGTCAATGTATATAAAAATGATAAACAGAATTCTTAATACATTTAAATACCGCGACTGTGTTAAAAATATGTGGAAACATATGGTTTGAAAATCTTTTATCGTAAGATTTCTTTTCCTCCTAAGTCACCAAGAAAATAAATAAATATGACTAAGAGACAATTGCCTGTAAAACATAAATTCATGTTCAGAGGAATAGGGTCAAATCATTCCTTGGAAACAGGCATTTATTTTTGAACGTTATCAGTGTGATTCATGCTGCCGAGAGGTAGCGCACGGCCCCATTAATACTGCATGTGTTAGGATTCTTTAGGAAAACATATATCTTCACTTATGGGATACAAGAGAGTATATTGGATGCCAAGAAAAAAAAGTCAGTGGAGTCACAAGAAACAATTCAGCCAGATCTTACGCACACACACACACACACACACACACACACACACATGATATCTACCCTTGAAATGCTCACAGAATAGCAGAAAGCAGACTAGTAGATGTCATCATAGTGCAGCCTGATAAACGCTATGATGCAGTATGCAGTATGCAGAGTGTACTATGTCAGCTTAGAGGACGAGCAACTAAGAGGGTGCAGGTGGCAGGGAAGAGGGCAGGAAAGTCTTCCTGGAAAAGGCAACATTTAAGCTGAGTCTTCAAATACAACTAGAAATTAGGAAGGCAGGTGCAATGAGAAAGGATTTTCCAAGGTCAGCATGACACTTTCGAACACTCATGAGTAGTGCAGCGTGACTTCCACACAGGATACATGGGGAAGTAGCAAGAGGTGAGGCTGACGAAATCGGCCAGTGGCAGTTCTGAGAAGGCTGTGCTTGCCATGTCGTGGAATCTGAAGGAATATGGTACAGGAGAATGGGGACGAGCACGAACTTGGAGCCCAACACGCCATCAGTACAATTTCGCCATCTAAGAAGCTCTTAGCTTTAGGCTCCTCATCCATGAGCTTCACACCCACAGGGCTGTTGTGAGAACCAAAATATTTTTCTAGGGGAGGGATCTGTAGCTTTCATCAAACTCAAAATAATTAAGAATTTCTATGCTAGCTCAAACTACCAGGTTTTGCAATTGTAGGGAGCATCATTTGCACAGAATTCCTGGTATTCCCGAGAATACCAAATACTCTGTCCCTTATATATAAAAGCGCTAGAAGCTGTATGCTTCTATATCAGAACAAGAGATTCTACAGTGGAATAAAAGGGCCTTTTCCCGCCTTGCTTTTTCTGGCAATGTCTAACTTTTCTCTGGAACACAAATTACAGCACGAATCTGAAAGTCCAAATGCTGGGAGGCCCTCTGCATAGATCCACCGTTGACGTCCACGTGGAATTTTTGACTTGTGCAAAGGACCGACGGTGTCGGAAGACAACCAAAGTCAGAGCATTTCCAACAGCACGTTAATCTTACATACGACAGTTTACTCATCTACATTTCAGTGCAGTTCAATCAATAAAGCTCTTTATTTGGGGCCATAAAGCTATATGTGTAGATCTTCCACAAGTCTACTGGTCAATGTCGGGATTTGATCCTGAGCAGGCCGAAGGCAGGTGTGTCAAAGAACCACTGTCTACGCCTGGCAGCCTCTCATCCTGTCTTACAACCTGCCAGCCTGGGGTTAGGCCAGGGCTGCTATGTGGACATCACTTTAGAAGATCACGCATTTATTGTTCCTATTTCTCATTACAAAGACTTTCTTACAAGTTAAGTGTAGATTTGTCTCAGGCTGCTTAGCTCTTAAAAGGGCTTTCCTATTTAATTAGGTAATCCCAGAGTTTTATTTTAAAATAAAAGCTATAGCCACCTGGAATGTCTCTGGCTCCATGAAAGGATAATAAGCATTTTAGAGAGGTGTGGAGCATTTCATCAAAAAGAGTAGCAGGGGCCGGGCGCC
>NW_012148174.1:851169-852270 GCF_000956105.1 Propithecus coquereli | reverse complement strand
TTTTAATATAAAAGCACATAAAGTCTGTACTCAAGACTAGTAAAAAAAAAAAAAAGACTAGTATAAACTATTTGAAAGCTTGGAAAATAATACCTATTTACATGAAATAAATCCCTCTTCTCTAATCATCATGATTACAGTACTAGTTACAAATAAATATACACCATACTCAATCTTTTAGTGAGTACTTCATTTAAAAACTACATATAATAAGATACTGAAAGCCCTATAAATAACTTAGGATTATTGGTTCAATGAAGTGTTTAATGGATTATGCTTTGGGACATCTTGCATTTTGAACCCTTTCCCGGAACAAAATTTAATGAGGTATTTTATTACATTATTGTTTATATTTTGTATTTCATAGTTAGCATTATCAAGTTAATGCCCCCCTGTCTCCTACAGTAATCCAAAGTCAATCCACTAGGTCAAGACAATCACAATTCACAGAATATTTTAAGAAGGTAAAATTCATAGTCCGCATATCATTGGAAAGCCTGCTTGTTTATCATAAATTCATATATACTGTTATTTGAACATGAGAAAAGCATGTTGTTGTTATTTGACTACGTAAAATTGCCAAAAAAACAAAAAAAGCAAAATAGTATAGTTCACTAGAGCTAAAAAGGGACATATTCTAGAAAGAAACAAAGGAAGGCGAGAAGGGAGGCAGAAAGGAAAAGGGAACATCTCAGCATTTAAATCTATAATTTTCTAAGCATTAGCATTAGGATATCTCAATAGGACTCTGCCGAATAGAGAAATTCACCAAATTTTTCTTGAAATAGCAATTTCTCCCTGCAGTATTTGAAGTACACATACAATATTATTCAATTTACAAAAAAAGAAATATTTTATAAGTACATATATAACTATTGAGCACTTATATTGCGCAACGTGAGCTAACATCTATACTTACAGTAAATACTGCTGCTTGTTTATGCAATTTGGTTTCTTAAAAATACTTGATCAAAAAGTTCATAAAAAAGAATAACTGAATAACTTTTTAAAAAATACATGTTCTTACCTCAGAGTAAAGAAAACATATCTCAGGGAAACTGAAGCTACCAATTTATTAATTGAAAAACAAAAACAAAAAAT
>NW_012148174.1:819573-850244 GCF_000956105.1 Propithecus coquereli | reverse complement strand
TTTATAACTTTAAGAAAATTATATTTAACTGAAAGCTTACAAAATACACACACACACACATATATATCATTCTATTTAATATGACAAGTGCAAGAGAGAGAAAAGGTGAAATTAGATGAAAGAAATATTGTTCACATAGACAATTTTGGTACTGGTCTTCTGAATCCTAATGCAATTATAGCCTAATATTGGGAACACTGTTAAGATCATAATTTCCAAAGGAATGTCAGCAGGGATTTCCCAATGTCTTGTTTTCCGGATTATTGGAGCAGATTCAACAAGCCTTACAATTCAACTTCCTGCCCCCCTCCCCAAGAGACCACAGGCCTATTGATTTTGCTATGACAAATCACGGTAATTCCTTCAGAAATTCTACATAATATTTTAAAGCCATGTGCATTAAATCATACATATGTAAACCCTCAAAAACATTTCTCTAACGTTGATTTTTCTTTAATTTCAGCAATTTCCTGACCCTTTCATTAGGAATCAGTGATATTAAATTTGATGGAAACTTACAATTCACTTTCTGGATCCCAAGACAGTAAGTATCCCTAAGCAAAATCGTGGAAGGCTAAGTTTGTCTCACAGATTATTAAGTACTTAATGATTGTTTGCTCAATTCGATTGTCTTCATTGATCCTCTCACTACTTCTCTTTTCCCTTGTCAGGACACCCCATGTGTACACATGTGTGGACACTTAGTATTCTTCTGCTGTTGTAGTCCTCTCCCGCTTGAGGGGCAAAGGGAGATGGCTCAGTGTGAATTAATTCACATGAAAGTGCTAATGACAGTGTGCTACTTTTCTTAAAGTGTTCACATTTAAAAGGATCAGAAGAAGAGGGCAATGCTTAACAGAAGGAATTATTCTCTCTTGGTGGAATTTCAGAGTTGACGTCTAGGTTGAAGGAAGCAAGGATGTCTTGGTATCTCTCAGATATTTAACCCACTTACCTACAAGGATAGTTATGCATTATGACATAAATTTGCTTCAGTAAGAAAACGTATATGTAGATTTTTGACTTAGTCCTCTCCAGATTTTTAAATAGGCCTCCATCGATGGTGGTTGATACAATTATACTAACTTCTCCCTTTTCTTAGTGAATAAAATATAGCAAAAACATAGATATTCCATGTATTCAGAAGCTTTCAACAACTCATCTGAAAATTCCCAAAGAAAAATATTTTGCAAGTGGAGTCTCTCTACTTGCATCCATACAGCAACAGATACACTGTGCCAAGTTATCAAATCTGAATCTTGAAATATCCAGTGTAGCAGTCTTCACTGATTAAATTAGTAACGATTTTTTTTTTTTTTTTTTTTACACTTGACTTTTTTCTACACGGTAGATAGATACATATTCTAGTTTTTCTAGGCTTGGGGGACTGTCTAATGGACCCTACATGAGACTAAAATTGATAGTAAATTCAGATTTTTTAAAAAGCAGTAAAACTTATGGTTTTGTTAGCTAAAACATGTGATTGGAATTTTCATATTTTATGGGAAACCTTTGGTTTTATGTAGCCTTAGTCTTACACTTTTCTCTCCTAAACTGACAATTGCCTGATGGCCTGTGCTTCAGTGGCCCAAGTCAACAGAAGGATTATATTGAAACTAAACTTGAAAGCACAGAAATTAAAGCAAACCCTTTGTTTCCATGCAATAGTTGTGTCTTATCACCTGTCTTGTCTCATTCAACTTTCTTCATCTTCTCCCAATATTTTCTCATAATAAGGGCTTATATGCAATGAGCGTGATTCCATTTTCTGTCTTTAAAACTTCAAATAACTATGGTATAAAATAAGCTAGGAATATATTAATTGGTACACCTAAACTAAACAAACTATGTTTCAAAATCTATGGCCAGAGTGTAACTGATGCAGAAACTAGAAAACATTCACAATTGGTAAATGATAATTGTGAAACACATATGTTTATTTTTTCTATCAGGAAAATGTTACAGATTATTATTGGGCTTAAAAGGATCTGTTAGGATGCAGTTTCATGGTAAAGCTTTGACACTTTTCTGAAGTAACAGGCTAGTAACAAAAACACTGTTTCCTATTGTTGCTAACTCACAGACAATAGAATTAGAGGATGAGGTAAAACTGAGAATCTCTGTGGTCTCTGATACAGCTCTC
The DNA here is from genome assembly GCF_000956105.1 of Propithecus coquereli. Taxonomy (NCBI): domain Eukaryota; kingdom Metazoa; phylum Chordata; class Mammalia; order Primates; family Indriidae; genus Propithecus; species Propithecus coquereli. The sequence continues at coordinate 848,101 of NW_012148174.1, read as the reverse complement.
TCAGCCTCTCTTGTGAGACTCAGACAAACGCTTCCTCACTATCAGCAACACTCTAGTTTACATGAATGTCAGGAAAAAGGCAAGTGCTGTCTTCAAAGAGGCAAATGACCAACTGCAATTAGCAGGCTTCTGTTTCTCTTTCACAGCTAGGTAAGGGCAGAGAGCCATTTTGAATTTCCAAATTGCATGCCATCCTACTAAACACAAGACATTCCACAAATTCTTTATTGAACACTGGTAGCAAAATTTTATATAGTATTGGACACTCCAGACATCGCAAAGGTATATTTAAATTATACCTTCCTCTGTGCAAAAATATCTATGGAAGGCAAAACGAACAAACAAAACTAACACAAAAGCAACCAAACTATCATGTGTAGTGAGGTAGGTATCTTATATTAAGTGCATGAAGGAATGAATGAGTATGTGAAGGAAAGCAAATCATGAGAAAGACACAGAGACTAAATTCTGAAGGGCTGTTGTAAAAAGGGATGAATTAGGAAAAGTTAGTTAAACTAAGTTTTATTTAGACACCATTAAGGAAACATCCCTGTTCTCTTATGGATGTGTTCAATATGGATTTGAAAATAGAATGTGCTTTGGAAATAAGGGATAGTGGTCAATGTCTTCTTTAATCTCATGCATTTTTTTTTAAATCTGTTCTCATTTTCCATCCTTTGCTTTTCTACAACTTCCTCTCTAGCAAGGCCTAAGCTCCAAAAGTATTTGTCTCTTATAGCGTCATTGTAGAGAAGGGGGTGAATATCTTGGGGATGAGCCTTACTTCCCGAGATCTCTGGCACACCAAAACCCACTCCAGACACATCCTCTGAGCCCCCTGGGCCCCTGCCTACTGCTTGCTGCCTGTTAATCTGGGGTCTTTCCTTGGGCACACAGAAGTTATCCCCTGTTGGTACTGATTTCCTGGACCGACTACAAGAAGAGCAGAATAGAGAAAGTTTTCCTGTAAGAGAAAGAAGGAAAGGTTGCTGCAAGTGGAGAATAAGCTTTAATGTTTGATGGAGTAAAGACCTCGCCAGGACAAAATGAGGAGGACAAATAGAAATACCGAAACAGACATAGCACTGGCTACTCTGGAGATCTCAGAAATTTCCCCTTCACCCCAACAGACCTGGCACTCTGTCACCAAAAGGCGGACAGTTATTTGACAAGAGTGAGATGAACGCTGAACCATGGAAACAGGACCCTCTAAGGAGCGTGCAGGAGGCCCTGGGACTCGCTGGGGTGTGAGGAGGGGGCTTTCTCTCCTGCTGGGTGATCGGGCCACCTCCCCACGTGTGCAAAGCCCGCCGGAACCGCATAGCCAGAGAGACCAGGCAGGCGCAGGGGGCGGGCATGCAACTGCTTCTTTCCCAGCTCAGTCACCAGACCTTCCACGCTAGGCCCCCTCAACTCTTGGGGAAGCTTCGCCAGCCGCCCACCTCACCAGCGCGCACCTCCAGCCCGGCTCCGGAGACCGCGGCCGGGTTATCAGCCCGGCGGTGGCGCCCGCTCTCCTCCAGAGCCTGGGTAAGAAGGAGCCCAGGCCCCACAGGGTCGTCGGTCCCCAACTGACTTCTCCACGCCAAGCAAGTGCGGTGCCACTGGGAGCTGCCAGGCTGACAGCGAGAGCAGAGCCTGCGCAGCGCTGTCTCCCGGCCACGCTCCGCTCTCTCTCCCTGGGAATCTCAGCGGCCCAGCTGTGGTTCTGTCCGGGGATCCGCGCGCTGCAAGAGCGACCTGGCCCGAACGACCGAGATCGCCGCAGGCCTGCACGCAGCCCCCGTCATCTTTGCCCTCGGCTGCCTGGAAGCAGTGAGGGGGCCAGGGCAGCGGCTGTGATGACCCGGAGACGTGGATGGAAGGGAAGAGAAGGTGGCAAAGGAGGAAAAGGGGGAGAGAGCTAAAGAGAAAACTCAGAAAATGTAAAACTAGTTTATTTTTTTAAAGTCCTACAGAATTTGCGCCCGTACCGAATGGAACCTCCTCTGCAGTTCTCCTAAAGTAAAGAACTTTCCCCTAATTGTCCTTGGACACCAAAGGCTGGCCACTCTCCTGATAAAGTGTTGTCATGGTCTCAAAATACTAAATGTTGCTAAATCCAGCTCTGGAGTTGACGATTTCAATGTTCATCACGTCTCCCTCTCTAAACGTGTCCAGAGTTCCAGATCGCAGTCTTCTTCCAAGCAGAAACACCTGGCCTCCGCTCTAACACACACATTATATGTATGTATGTCTAGGATGTATGCATACACACATGTGTGTGTACACTATATACATATATGCAAGTACACATGTGATACTCATTCAAGTTGATGGTAGTAGAGAAGTATTGGAGATTTAATTCTGGTAAGAAAACAACTTCAGCTATGGAAAAGCAGAAGGGTTGCACTTTGATGCCTAATGAAAAATGCTAGCCTAGTTCCTAAGCAGAAGGTAAGCAGAAATCGGACGCGGAGAAGGAAGATTTTTGCTTTTCTCCAGGCACGGCTGGAGGCTCGTCTTTGGGGCTAGGACAAACCGGGAACGAGGTGCTTATCCGGGCACCAACCTCTGGGTAACCTGCACCCCAGGACTCGCCGTTGCTCACGCCCACGAGAGGGGTTCATGCGTGCGAGCCACCCGGATTGCAACTTCCCCAGCCCGCCCGGCCGGCGGCCGGCTGTGTCCGGGGCCAGCGGGGTCCCGGCGGCCAGGGCTCGGGAGGCCCAGGGAACACCGGCTGTCCCTCCCGGATCTGCCGCAGCCCTCCCGGGGAAGCGAGCAACTTACTTAGCACGTTGGCTTCGTGGGAGCCATTGACTTTGCCATCCGGGTAGATCTGCAGATGGAAACCGATGCCCACCCTGCAGTAGAGGCTGCCGGTGCGGCGCCCCGAGGGGCTCCACTGGAAGCTGCTCTGCTCCAAGCCGCCTCCCGGGCCGCCCGGAGGAGCCGCGGGGGAGGCGGAGGCAGAGGAAGAGGACGACGCGGAGCTGCTGCCGCGGGAGCCTCCCGGGTTCCGAGCGGCAGCGGCGGGTCCGGGTCGCCCTCTGGGGGCGACGCGCTTCTCCCCGTGAGCCCAGGCGCTGAGGATCAGGTGGCTGAGGGAGAGGAGGAGGAGGAAGGACAGGCTCATTCTTCCAGCCGCGGGGCTCCTGAGTGCATCTTGCGGGGCTGGTTCTGGGCTCCGTAGCCCCCGCGCGGCCGCGAGCCTCCGGCGCTGCCCCGCTCGCCGCGCCGGGCGGACATAGCCCCGGGGGAGGGAGAGGTGGAGGGAGCGGACCGCGGCGCCGGCGCGGGGGGATTTATAAGCCGAGAGCGCACTGCTCGGCGCACGCCCGCGGAGCCCCCCTCGCCCGCCGCTTTGCGCGCTCTCCGGCCGGTGCGGGGAGGGAGCCCGGCGGGCGCGGGGGCGGGGGCGCAGGAGGGAGGGGGTGCGAGAGAGTGAGTGGGAGGAGAAGCCGGCGCCGGACGCCGGGTGCGCCCAGCCGGGGCACGCTCCCCGGCGGTCCCGAGCGCGCGCGACCAGCCCTCCCCCCGGGAGCGCCAGCGCCGCGCAGAGTTCGGCTCCGCGCGAGCAGCCGAGTCCTGGGGGGCAGCGCTGGGAGCCGGGGGGTTGAAGCGGGTTCGGGAGGTGGGTTCTAGTCCCCTCCCGCCGCCCCACCGCACTTGCGCCCCGGTGGCGCGCTCCTGCCCACCGAGCACCGCATGTCCAGGTCCCCTTAGCTGTGCCCTGCAGACCCGGCTGTCACACCTGCTCCCCCGGGAACCCTCCGGAACCGCGTCCGGCTAGGAGATCCCAGCGCTTCCAGTGCTTTCCTGGGCGGAAAAGCAAACAGGCATTCGATTGGCAGCCCAACTTGGGAAGCTTCGGGGTGACGCGGGTGGGGGCGAAGGCTGTTTTTGCTGTTGTTACTGGTTTGATAAAGAGCTAAGGAACGGGCTCGGAGTTTAGAGAGCCTCCCTGAGTCACTGTGCTGCGACTCCGGTTGCGCCGTGCGCTGTGCAGAATTGCTTTCTCCTGCTGGGGAGCTCTCGGTCCGCGTGCGCCAGGCGAGCGCAGGGCTGGGCACCGGCACATGTAGCTCACCGCCCAGTCGTCCTTTCTCACCCCAGATCTCCTCGGCAGGAAGGATTAGCTAATGCCTGGGCTCGCTCGCATCAGCTTACTCAGAGCTGCCGCCGACTGAAGGACCAACCCCAGTGAATGATTAATGACGCGCGCGCCGGATTGCAACCTCGGGAAACCTGAGAACGGAGGAGAATTTCCCTGTGTGCAATGCCCCCGACTGTTATTTATCTGCGAAATACACCTGATTTGCATTCCTGGAATATTTCTGTCTGAAAACATAGTTAAAGCTTTGCACTAAGCTCTGATACATTATGCATTGGTTATTGTAATGAAAAGGCCGTGATCTTGACTGATAAGGTCAACTCAAATAAGCCAAGGTGGATTCTAAGACACTGGCCTTATGCATTATTGAGAACCCACTTAAGATTTCCTATCTCAGTCACGAAAAGCATATGAAACGAATGTAGATTTTTGCAGGATTGGGCATTTTCTATGGCCAGAGTACTTAACATCGGGGTAGCCAAAATAGAAAGTCACCTGGATATTGTAAAAAAAAAAAAAGCCACTGTGGGGAAGAAAGGGTACATTACACATAGATGACATGACACAGGGCACAGTGCCGCGACACACCATATAAGACACTCTCTGCACTCTTCCAGCCTCAAGCTGTATGCTTCCGGCTTTCCTGGGTAGGCAGATCCTTGCAAAGCAACCGTGGAAGTGGACGTCGGGAACAGTCACAGGTGCCCTCGAAATGGTCCATGTGACTGAAGTCACCTTTTTCCTGGGCGAACGATTGTAGGATGCTGAACCTGGCTGCTGTGCCACCTGCAGGTGACGCCCTGGGGTCTGTGACAAAGCTGTCAGGGTTTCAGCCACGTCGGTGCTCCCGGATGCCGTGAGCAAGTTCCGCCCTGCATCACGCAGTCTACAGCCCGTGCCCAAAGCGACAAAGATTCCCCAAAGCAAGTCCGGCCGCTCGTTTCTCCCTCTCCTCCCGCAGGAGTCCGCTGAGAAGAGCAGGACAGTGGCTCCTATCAGCTCGGGCTCTAAACCTGGGCGGCCAAAAGGACTCTGGGGCCGGTATCTGAAACTGAGATTCAGTCTTTCCTCCTGTCTCTCGGTTTCTCAAGCTCCACCTGCGCTGAAACAATCGTCCTTGAACCCTCCGGTCCCCCACAGGGGCCCAGGTGGGGGGGTCACATATTTGTCTAGGGATGACCCAGGAAGGCCAAGACACCTGCTCAGGCTCTAGCCTCCCTCGACCTGGAGGAGGGCAAGACGCGCTCTTCTGGATTCCAAGGCTTTAGGAAGAGCCAGGGGCTTACTAAACCGAGACGAGTGGCCAGCTGTTGTGCGCAGCGACTGGGTCTAGCAAAGCAGAATTCAATGCCCAACTCTCTCCCATTCGGGACTGGGCGGGGGATGCGGATTAATGTGTACACGCGCGCGCTTAACACCAAATCCGCATTGGTGCGCATGGACGTGTAGGGTGGATGTCGCTGAACTTTTAAAATACGTAACAAGAGGCCTGAACACGTATTTGGGTCATAAAAAAGCTGCAACATCTGAACAGTGGAACTGAGAAGACAATGCCGCGCCTGCTCCGGGAGCTGAGCGCCTCCCTCGCCCGGCAGCCACCCCGAGGGGGGACCAGTTTCCCCGCGCTCAGGCTGCGCCCCCGGCCCGTGTCCTGCCTCCTGTGTTCCCAGCAAATCTGCAGTTGGAAAAAAAAATCTCATTTCACTATCTGGGCCACCCCAGGCTCTCCTCCGGTCCACCCAAAAGAGCGCAAGCCAGTGCCACACTTTGTCCAGCAACTTTCCGAAAGGGAATCACCAAAGCCCCCCGCTGGGGACGTCCTATCTGTCTGCTTATAACCCTGCAGAACCTGGTCACCGGGCCCACGTGTGCGCGAATTCGCACCCACGGGCGTCCCTCAGCTCGGTTCCCTGTTTCCTGCGTTCTCCCAGCCTGGGCAGCAAGGTCCGGAGAAGGCGCATGCGGCTGGCTACCTGCAGTGGTAAAGCAAACCATCCTCCAAGACCAGTTTCCACTCCTGGCCACCTGACGGGGGGCTGAGTAACTACCCAACAGGTTAATAGGTTCCACCAGTCATCCAGGGCCTATGAGTGGTCAGCTCAATCCCCACCCCTCCGGCTTACCCTTTACAGCCCCCTCTCCTGGGTCACCTCTGACAGCTCCTCATGCCCTGGGCCTCGTGGTTCTGCAGCCCCAGCACCTGAGGCTCACCTTGCCTAGACCTCAGCGCCTGAGTTTCCTTTCAGGGCCTCCCCTGCATCTGTGTGGAATCCTGACCGTGCATTTCCCTGACCTACATCTGGTTCCTGTGGACAGAAATCAATTTGCAGGAGATATTATACAATTACTCGCATGCTCAGGCTGGAACCCAAAAGCCTAAGGAGAGAGCAGTCAGGGCGAAGAAGTCAGCGCCCAAGATTCCCTCCACCCAAGGGACAAACTCACTATATTACAACTTTCCTCCGGGTGTAAACCGAGGCTGGGCCTCCCTGGGGCCAGGCCTCTGAGGGCAAGGCTGGTGCCTGTAAGTCCTGCAGTGCCTCCTGCTGGCGTGGAAGGAAGGGCGAGAGGTAGCCAGTGGGATAGGGGAGACTTCTGGGAGGCTCTCCCGCCTGCAAACCAGGCCGCCATTGTGTCAGGTGGGCCTCGTACAGGCTTCTGTTCCAAAAGTCTCAGCTGTACCAAATCTCCGCTCCTGCAGGTGCAAACACTGTGTGAAAGTTGCCTGTTCTAAGGTTTAATTATCTGGTATCATTGGAAGGCAAGGCTGTATTTTGATTGGAGCAGATAAAAGCCCAGAAATTTCCAGAATGTTTTCCTGGGAGAGCTGCTTTGAAGGACTCTGTGGTCTTCCTTCTCCGTTCCTACCGCCCTTCCACGCGCTCGGAGGCCATATCCGGATAGCAGGACCACTTTTTGCTAACCAGGTCCCTGAAGACCTGGCCTCTAATCTCATACCATTTTTAATGGAGACTGCTATAGACTGACTGGCTTCCCCCCAAATTATCCATATGTTGAAACCCTAATTCCCAGTGTGATGATATTTGTAGATGGGGCTTTGGAGGTGATTAGGTCATGAAGGTGGGGTCCCCATGGTGGAATTAGCACGCTTATAAGAAGACGCAGGAGCGAGCTTGCTTCCTCTCACAATCCCTCCCCCCAGCGAGGAAACCAGGAAGCGGCCTCTCTGCGCTGACGCACTGATCTCGGATTTCCTAGACTCCAGAACGGTAAGAAATCCACGTTTGTTGTTTCATCTACCCAGTCTGCGGTGTTCTTGTTGTAGCAGCCTGAGCAGACTAAGACAGAGCCCCGGTGCGTAGGGCACTGACCTGGTAGGGGTTCTCGGTCCATGTTTTTGCCAGGACCCTCTGTTTCTTCCAGGCCTGGCTTCTTCCCAGCCAAGTTGCAGCAACAAATAGTGGCTACAGAAGCGCTGAGCAGGCTAAGGAGGGTGGGAAGGGCCGGCTGTGTGAGAAGGAACAAAGATGAGGAGGGACCGAGAGTGTGTGCAGGGTGACGACGGCGTAATTAGAAACTCTGCAGGTCCTCAGGTTAGACCCCTTCCGCTTTCTCCAGGGTCTGTCACTGTCCTCTGAGGAGGGCTGTGTTTGGACGTGGCCACCTGTAGCTGAGCTCCACACCTGTGGAGTCAGAGACTAAAGCGGTATTTGCTGCTAAAAAGAAATCTTTTGTGACCTAAACTGACTCAATGAAATCAGTTCGGTTTTATCATAAAGCCCAGCTCCTGTGCTTTCCAATTCACCTGGTGACTCTTCTTGTTTAACTTATGGTACATCCATGCACTGAGTCCCAAAGCACTACAGACCCCCGGTTACTCCAGCATGCAACAGCCAGGTGCAGGGAAATAACCGCTCTTAAAGTAGCGGAAGCCTCTTAGCCTGTCTGTGACCCGCCGTGGAAGATGGAGGATGCAATTCCCCGTGCTTGTTACACACGTGTGCCAAAGTCATGATTTACGACCACGCCACCATCCCTTTCCTCAAAGTAGAGTCAGCTCTGCCGTTTGCGATGGGTTTTGTTGCTGGCACGGTCTGTATCTGATCAGGTCAAAGAGCATTCTAGGCCTATGCCAAGGGGTGCAGCACTTACAGTCTTAATTCCTCAAAAGAAGTGCATCGGGTAGGAAATCTGAGACTTTTCTCATCTATGAAAAAAATAGAAATTAGTATGGCTGCTATTCCAATAGCTCTAGCATTCTGGATGTATGTTTGTATCCAGAGACAGGCCATAAGTAAACGGATACTTATTTAAGAAAAATGGGGGTGGGAGATGGGGAGAAAGGAAGCAGTGTCCTCTTCTAGGACATTCTTGTGCCAAATGGAACAGAAGACCAAGCCTGGTACCAGCAAGAGGACAGTTAGGGACCCTGCCGTAACTGTGATACATGCTCTGTCCTTTCACCCACCCGTTCAAAGGCCGTTTGTTCAGAAAGTAATTTGATCAAGGCCAACATCTCAGTCCAAATCTGAGAGCCGGCACACACAGACTGTGTTTTATGTTTTTTCGTAATAAGGTGCTTATTTTTCTCCATTGTTGAAGGGGGAGGGTGACAAAAAAGTGCACCAAATTTCAAAGATATCTTCAACAATAACAAGTGGATGTTTTGCTTTGGTTTAGTTTCCCTCACCTCCCACCCCCAAGAAAAGTTTAGGCATCACATTCTAGAGAAATATTCCATGCATACTTTTCCTAACATCAGGCAATTTCTAAGAAGTCCAGAAAGTGATTTTGAAATTTTTGCCGGCAAATTAATGAACTCCTTTTTCCTTCTCCTCAAAAAAAAAGAAAAAAAAAGTGATTTTGGCTTAACCAAAATCTATTAAGAAAAAAATAAAGGAAAGTATTCCCTTCCTGTGGCCTCCAGAAAGGGAAATATTTGTGAACAGCCCTTTCGGTTGCTTCCAATCTTTTCTGCAGAATTTTTTCAAGATGCAAATTAGCTAGCTCAGAAATCCTGGACTATTTATTCCGTAATCACTGTATAAAAGCATTTGGTAATCATAGTATATAACAACTAAAATTAAACTCCCCACATGCCTCTACTCCAGCTCCCGTGCAAACATACACAAAATAAGATTAAAAATGGAGCTTCAGGCCCCCACATATGTAGCTTATTTGGAATGGTGTAATCACATATTTGTAATATGGAGATCATGTTGATAAATTCCATGACACTTCTGATATGTCTATTGTTTCCACACCCCCGGCCCATTTGTTTTTCATTCCAGTAGCTGGCTCAGATCAGAGCAATATAAGAAGATTCTAGCTTACCTCCCAAAAAGAAAATGACTAGTCTATGCTCACAGATTTTTTTTTTTTAAAAAAAGAAGAATTTACCTTATGCAAATCACCCTGCTGTCTCTCCTATCTTTGAAGCTCCTGTATGATGCTTAAGGGAGGGATTGAAGTGTATAAGGCACACTACAATCCAGACTTTTCTGGGTTGTAAATGAGGCAATTTCCTGATGGGGCCAGAGGGGCACACAGTGGAACTCGGTGTTGTAACGAGGGTCACCATGAAACAGATTGTGACTCGATTACCGCTTAGCTGTTTCACTTTTCTTGTGGGTCTATCTGGTCTCAAGTAAACCATAAGCTTCTCAAAGGAAATCTCCTTTCGGCACACACTGCCCCGTCATCCCCCAAACGCACAATAATGTAAATCCTAAATGAGGATCTTTATAAGGAATGGCTTCAAAAGATGGCTTAATAATCGTTTCATTTTCTCTCCCAAGGAAGTAGCAACTTTAGCATTTACAAGTGCATTGTAATTCTGGGAGACTTGTTGTCTGTCCTTTCTCCTAGCAAGAGAGCTGAGGATTTGGGGGAGTCTGAGTGTCCGCGTGGACTTGGGTTGTCGTCATCTGCGTTACCGTGGCTCTTAACTACAGTAATCATTTTCGCAAACGGGCTTTGTGTTCTACCCTGGGTCCCTGGCTTTTGGCAGGCCGCGCCAGGCAGACACCTGTTGTCTGGTTATGCGGGGAAACACCTGTCTTTGGAGCCGGTAAGTACTGACTTAGGGGCTGTCACGGGGGTCTTGGGAACCTTTGCTGTTGTTAGGCGAGAGGAAGGAGCGCCTGCTCGGGGCCCAGGAGGGCCAAATGGCAGCCTATTGACTTTTAACAGAAGATGTCGATGAATCCGCTCCCTTTCCTCTGCCTGCTCCTGAGAAACGCAGCCCGGGGCCACAACATCTGTCCACGAGTGAGTGAATGTGGTCAGGTTTGAGGAAAATTCCGTGTTGAAAGAGACTATAGTTTAACAGACACGAGTGCTTTGCAACCTCCAACTCTAAATGGCTTTTACAGGTGAATGTTCAGCTTGGTCAGAGTGCAGGAGGGGAAGTGAGAAGGAAAGGGAGAGGAAGCAAAGAAATATTGACAAAGAAGATGATTCTCGTGCGATAATTTCATAGGATATGAAAAAGTGACCGTGGGAGTGCGTTGGTGGCGCTGGGCTGGTTGCGTGTATAGAAACAGGTGGATCCGGTCTGTCAATTCCTGAAGTAATCAGTTTCTTCTCGACAGTTTAGATATTTAGATACGGCTTATAGCTACGCACTGAGAAGGAAGAGAACAAAATGGGGGAAAAAGGCTTGGGAAGGAGAGAGGGAGGAAATCAAAAGGTCACATTTCTTCGAAGATAGATTTTAGCACCAATATTTGTCTTCAGATGCCCTAACCTTTTGTTGCTCATGCTCAAGATGCACAGACATCCATACTGGCTCAGGGAAATTTCCTGAACCGGCCTCACCCTGTGAAGGATTGCCATCAGAGCTGGGTGTTGCAAAGACCGGGCACTCGAGCCCTCCCATCCGCGTCTCTCTCCAGCTGGAACTGTTCTCCACGACGTTCCGCCGGAGGGGCTGCCAGCCCGAATTCTCCCTCCAGATGGATGTCGCTTTCTCCTCTGTCCCATCGTCTCTCATTAAACTACTCTCCTTTCCTTCCATCACAATTTTTCCTACTCTTTGTGGCATCTCTTGGCCTTAAATACAAATGGAAAACAGGGTGGATGAAAAAAACCATAGGCAGGAAGAAGGGCAGGCAGGAGAAGTCATTAAGAGAACTTTTAATTTTTAGGTTCATCCTTGATTTTTCTCTTTCCTGCACTCCCTGTAAGGAACCCCTTTTGGCTTTATCTTCCAAATATATCCAGAATCCAAACACTCGTTAGCATCTCCGCCGCACCTGCCTTCACCTCTCCCGTGGATGGGGCTGCAATCGCTGGTCTCCTGTTGGGTTGTTTCCACATCTTTGCAATTGTGAATTGGGTACACGAATTTTTTAGGCTATGAAATAATTATCGCTCATGTCTTCTCGTTACTGGAGTGATGTCTTTCTGGTACCTTGTGTTATGCAGTCTAGCAGGGATCGAAGCCGTATCTCTTCTAGGTAACAAAGGTGTCTGTCAGGTCGAGCCAGAATAAAGCCTTAAAATGATACGCCATTTGTCAACTCAGCATGTTACAACCCATAGTTTTCTTCTGGGGATTTCCCTAGCCTGTCTACATATTAAAGCCATATTAAAAGTCCCTCTTGTGTTATAAAAGCAAAAAAAAAAAAAAAAAGACAAATAAACACAAGTGCAAACATTTCATTCGCGAGGAGAAAATTAGCGTTTCCAGGAAGACACATAAATAACCCTGTGCACGCTTGTGTCTTACCTGTTGCTTTTCAACAGGAAACTGAAAGAGCGACTGGACCACAATAGTCAATGGTCTATAGTTGATTTGTATTTTATTTTGCTTTTATTTCTTTTCAAAAATTTACATACAGCAAAACTCATTCTCTTGGGGGTACTGATCTGAGTTTTGGCAAATGCTTAGTCATGTCGCTATCACCACAATCAAGGTCTTAATTTGGTTCTAATTGGCCCCAAGAAATACGTGCTGCAGTTTAAATGGCAAAGTGTACCTGACTCATTCTGCAAGTGGAAAACATGAGGAATGGCGGGAAGTAGTAGAGGGAAGGTACTTCTGTCTTCTAAGATGCATTTCTGTCTTCTGCAGTGAACGCTCCACTTCCTACAATTTTCGTTGAGTAATTTCTTTTCTTTATTTTTCTTATATCTCAGCTTAAAAGCCGCTTTCTCACAAGAGCCTCCCCTGACTCATCCCCTGCCCCAAATCTAGATTAGGTTCCCCCATGATATGTTTTCAAAATATTTCACTCTTTTTAAAGTATCTTTATGATCCCACAATTTTATCTGTATAGCTTTTTTTTGTATAGCTTTTTATTGGATAATTTGTCTCCCACATTGTCTAAGCCAAAAGAGGAGTTGAGTGTGTGATTGGTTCTGCTAGTCTAAAGAACAGCATTTGTTTTAATAATTTTTTTAAGTACTAAGTTAAAATAGCCTAATTCTTCTCATCAAATTTTTATTTATACCACCCAACCCTCCTCTAAGAATTAGACAAAAGCTGTGTGAAATAAGGGTCAGTGTGTACAACTGAAAATCAACAGTATGATTTATAAAGTACATCAATCAAGTTAAATGTGGAATCTTTTTGGCATGAACCTGTTTCCCAACTAACTAATGACGTAACGCCTGCCTCGGGTTTCACTCTCCCTGGGGTGAGACTCTACAGTTAGCAGCACTTTTCAGTAGCTTTCACTGGACAATAAACTGTAAACTGGGCTGGGCCACCAAGGTTAGTCTGTGTATGAAAACTGGCAAAAAAAAAAAAAAAAAAAGGCAAGTCAGACTCCAGCAAAGGTTTCTTGCACCTTCCTTTGCTGTGGAAGCAGCAAACAAGTAGAGTGAAATGGATGCATTACAAGAGTCTACAAGGAAGTGACTGCTCATTTCTTTCTAGTTCCTCATGCTGGTGTGTGCAAACTATTTTGGCTTAGTCAGTACTTTAGAGAGCTAACCAAGTAAGAGGTACAAGAAGCCATAAGCCCACTGCCTTTTATATACTTCTGGGCTAGGGGAACAGGCCAGCATTCAAGACTCTAGCAACTAGGAATTCTTGCTGCCCCACAATAAATGCTCCCAAGCTCTCTTGTTTACATCATCACTGGGTAGATAACAGCCCCAGCCATGGCCATGCAACTGGGGACTCTGTCTCAGTCACTGTTGAATTGAATCCCCATCACCTAACATGATGCATTCGCCGGAAAATAGAGAATATTTATTGCAGGAGTGAACAAATGAATGAATCAATCAATTCTCATTCTGGCTCTGCCATTGATTAACCGTATGGTTGGGAAAGTTACTGACCTTCTCCATGTGTCAGCCTTTCCTTATCTGTTAAATGCAAAATCCGTTAAAGTTATTAGATGAGATAATCACTAAAGTACTTTTAAAAACCAGACAGATGTCATCTATATAGGATCACAAAGAAAAAAATTCACTTATGTCTACTCTTCGTCTTGGACCATATTACAGCCTGTTTCAGTTAAACTATAGTCAGTGACAGAAAGAGTACGTTTTAGTTCTGGTGATTCTGGTTATTGGCATGTGGCTTTCTGTGTATCACTTAAACGGCATGGACCTTTTTTATTTAAAATTATGAAAATTCTCGAATTAATGTCTTTTAAATGTCCGATTTCTAATGCTCCTCTTTAAACTTAATAAGCCCTCTAAACTTTATGAAGAGGATAAAATTCATGGAAAGTTATTTCTGAAAAAGATAATAGAGAGTAGATATAAAACTGGGAGAAACAAAGCGTGGGGGGAAAGGATACCCCAGGAGAGGCAGATCATTGCTCTCGCAGAAGGATTAGTACAAGGAAACATGATCACGGCATCTCTTGCCACAAAAAAGGAAGAGGACTCTTAACTTAGGAGAGTGGATTAATCACTATTTCATCTTCCAAACTTTTCGTTTTTGTTCTCTTCGAAACAACAGTTTTGATTCAAGCAGAACAGTTTTACTCCCCCCAGGACACAAACAGCTTTCATTTATGCAAAGATTTCCTTTAGCCTTTGGAAAAGTGCCAAAGATCCAGGATTTCTCCATATTTCAACCACATTTCTAACACCGTGCACCAAATAAGATATGACACATGGACAGAATGGGTTCCTAGAGATATTTAAAAAAAAAGAAAGAAAGGAAGCCCACATCTTTGTTATAAGAGCAAACCTCCCTTAGACTGACAAGACCGGCAGAGTCAAAGTATTTTTTTATTATGTTCTCTCACATTCTATTTAAAGGATACTATTTTGCATTTGATGAAATAAAGGTGCAGAGAAAGTAGGAAACATACCATTATGCAGAGCAATTAGGTTGAGAAAATAATCAGGTATGGCTCTGTCGCCAGAAACTCGGGGGAGCTGTATACAGTCAGAAATAATTCATTAGAGGAAGGAAAAGGGGAGGCATTTTAAACAAACTTTCTGTTCAGTGAACTTTTTTAAAATCTCAGACTTTTTAAAAAAATCAATAAAATAGGAGAAGGGACACAGTAACAATGACGAATGTTAATGAGTGACAGAACAGGTTTAGAAGACGAAAAGCAGGAAGGATTAAGAAATGAAAAAGGCTATTCCTTTTAAGGCGACACTAATTTCTAATTTTCTAATGAACATCTTCAACTAAATCTCCCAAACGCTCCTAAAACTTTACATGTCATAGATATCATTCATTATCTTTGTCTTATTTTTGGTCAGAGCCTGAGACAAAGACTGGGTGTAGATAGTTTATTTGGAAGACGTCTCTAATAATCAGAAAAAAGGGAGTTCGGAGAATGAAACTAGAAATAGGAAGAAACGCAGTCAGAGGGAGGGTTTCACTATTGAACTGGTCACCAGCATTAGCCACTGGGGCTCAGACTCACTGGGAACCCCGTAGAAATGGTCTCAAAATTGTCTCACAGCAGGACAGGGAAGTGGAGCAATGGTCCATTAATTTCGCTTCGTCCACTTTCCGGCTGCATCTGTGTGCTGGTTTGAGACACCTATGGCTTACGGAAAGCCCTGGGGTAGACAAGCAACAGAGGAGCTGCTCCCCTGGAGATGGGACTCCAGCAACTCGCATGACATCACTGGGACGGAGAAGAGATGGTGCAAAGGACCACAGTGTCTGTTAGAACCTTCACCTCAAATCGCTCCTCCTCGTGTGTGTTCACTTTCCCATCGATGCAATCACCATCCGCCAAGTCGCCCAGGTCAGAATGCTTTGAGTTATCATGTAACTTCCCCAGCCCTCCTTCCCTCACAGCTAATATCAATAAATGTTGCTCTTTCTATTCTTTTTTTCATTATAGTAAATACCACATAACACAGAATTTACCATCTTAACTGTGTGTGAGTGTATAGCTCAGTAATGTGAAGTATATTCAGATCGTTATGGAACAGATCTGCAGAACCTGTTCATCTTGTAAAACGGAAACCTTGTACCCATTAAATAACTCCCACTTTTCCCTTTCGTCAGCCCCTGGTGACCACCGCTCTGCTTTCTGTTTCTGGGAGTTTGACTACTTTAGATGCCCTGTGTAAGTGGAACCAGGCAGTGTTTGTCTTTCTGTGGCTGGCTTACCGCACTTGCTATGATGTCTTCAAGGTCCATCCGTGTGGCAGCATGTGAAGGAACTTCCTCTCTATTTAAGGTTCAATATTCCACTTTGTGTACATACCACATTTTGCTTATCCATTCATCCATTGATGGATGTTTGGATCGCTTCAGCCTCTTGACTATTGTACCAGGATGAGCATGAATTATTCTAATAAGTAGGTGTATTTTTCACCTAGTTGTAACCATACTGTATGTACAATATGGTTTCTTTTTTATTCTAACATGGTGAACATAATCAAATTGAAAATGGATAATGGCAAAGTCCTGCATTTAGTCTGAAAAAAATAAGGTGTGCAAGTACAAGATAGGTAATAAAGGACCCAACACAGTTGTGTTAAAACAATCACAAATACAACACAACACACGTCTGTCACAATCATAAATTTCTATTAAGATCTCTAAAAATCAATTGCAATATTGGGATATTTTAAGAAAGAGATGTATAAATGTTTCCAAAGCAGAATAACATATCTCAAAATAGAACCAGAGAATGACAATCAAAATGGTGTAAAGGATGTGAGAATATTATCATTTGGTTCAAAGATCTGGGGGATGGTTAGCATAGAAAATAGAAGAATTGGGGGACTATAACTTTGCTTGGAAATACAACTCTTGACTTGTCTTTTGTTATTTTTAAGAAGTGGGACCTTATAATACACATGGTTGTGCTTTTGTGCTTTTCCTCACATAAAAATATACCGAGGGTAGCCCTCTTGGACTAGATCAATACATATAGATCTAATTTTCTTAAATATTTGCTTTATGTTCAATAGAATGATATAGAATAAATACATATTCTTTTATAGTTATTCAAGTTGTTTCCAATATTTTTTACCATTTACATACATGCATTAATACACATTCAAACATATCAACGATTTTATTTCTGTGATATAAATTCCCAAAACTGGGATAGCTGGGTCAAAGGTTACATGTATTTTGTATTTCAATGTATATTGCCAGACTACCTTTTGAGAAGCTGGGTAGCTCTCCACAGACCTCTTGTGCAATGCATGAAACCTGACTCTTCACTTCTACAGGAACGTGGCTTTTCTGGATTTTACATTTTATAAAAGTGTCTTCAAATATTTAAAGGGCTCTGCAAATGAGATTAGATTATTTTGTATCATTTAGAATATAGAACTCATATAAGTGAAAGTAGCTTATGGCTTGGTATAATTTTTCTAGCAAGTAGAGCTACTCACTAATGGAATAGCTTGCCTTACTAAGAGGTCAGTTTACTGTTTCTGGAACCTGTGCTTTGAAAATAACATTCCTAAAAGTATTCTTCATATTTCAATTATAATTTATTGAATTATAATCTATTTGAAATATAATTTATGTAAAGAAATTATGCACACTCATATATTTTGATTTCCATTAATCTTTGGATCTCCATGATTCTGTTATCTATAGATAAGCATTTTAAAAACAATTTTGTTTTAACTTATACTGATATAAATATTTATATTAATCCCAGATATATTCTCTGATTTTCCCTCTCTTTCTCTTTCTCACCCCCAGTCTTCCCTTTGGCATTTTGGAAAAACAGAATATTATGGAACCCGTTATTCATCCAGCAGGATGTGATATAGTCGCCAATATCCTAATTAGTTACCTTTTACAGATCATTTACCAACTTCATATTCACATGAAAATGGAGATGTTGAATTCAGACTTACGTGTAAACATAGTAAGGCTCTTTGTTTTAGACTCACTTCTATGATCCTAGCGAACGTCAGTGATGCTGGAACTTAAATTTTACCACTGCGCACGCCTCCCTTCCTCCCCGTAACTAAATTGTGATATAAGAATCAATGAGGATTTTCGAAACAAGGAAAGGACTTAATGGAGTAATTTTAACTAACAGTTAGAATTTATTTTGGTAGCAGTTTGGTTGCAGTTCTTAGAAAGCTAGGAAAAGAGAGCATTCTAAGAACAGTAAATGCCACAGACTCCAGGATTCGGCAGTTAAATGTCTTGGCAACCACGGGAGCAGGGCACCATTTCAAGGACAGATGACTTGATATTTCCCAGATGTCACTGTTTAGGGTGTCACTGTCCAGCAGCAGCCACTGATTAGGAAAAAGTCCTCCCTCCTCCTGGAGGAGCGTGGCCAGCTCTGAAGGCAGTAGGGGAGATGCTGGCAAGGTACCGGAGCAGGTGGCAGCAGCAGGTGTGACCGGCTAGAGATGACAAGGGTACAGAGTGTGCTGTTGGCAAGCTGTCGGGAGCCAGAGTTCAGGAACTACCGATAGCACAGAGATTGCAGAGACGGCGGAACAGGGATGGATACGGGAGCAGGCAGAACAGACTGTCATAGCGGGGTGACAGGTACCCCCCGAACAAGCACAAACGGGGACCGTGATGAGAGTGGAAGTGGTGGCCGGCAGCCCCACACTGGCTTGGGAGGATCACACCGTGAGGACAGGGAAGCCTGCGGGACTCCAGCAGACCCGAGAGTCACCCAGGGCTCACGTGCCAGAAGGCAGGTGATACGCTGTAACCACCACGGAGAGAGGAAAACAAAGAGAAATGAACCTTAGTGATGTTTTATTTTTCATTTGTTGTTGATGCTTTGTTTGTTTGTTTGTTTTCTGCTCAGGGAACAGTAATCTGAGAGGGGCACTTGGACATCCCCAAATGCTCAAAGAACCCAGAGTCTGGGAATCAGACAGAGATTGAACATCTCATTAGACCCTCCAATTCTAACTGCTCTGTAGCCATGTTAAGACCATGTATCAAGGTGGTTAATTAGAGATGATTGTAAAATACTTCTCTCATATGATTCAATGGAGTAAATATTTACTGATGCCAGATTGCAGCATAAAAGTTCTAAAAAATAGTGAGTCACCGAGGACTGCAGCTATACTGGATTTGGATACTGCCTTGACACTATGTAACAATACGGTGTGAGGATATTTTAATTCAATGTGATAGGATTCCATCAATATTTTATTATGTTTGCCTTGACAAATTGTCTCACACAAGAAGGTATTCCTCTAGGAGGATAGTACTCCAAAAGTGTCAGTCTTGCTCAGGGGAGAGTTGAGTTGGAAAACAGAGTTTAATTTCAGTACCTTAAAATATATTCTGCTTTCTAATATCCTTAATAATAATTTTAAAGGTGGTGGTTTTTAAAAATGTCAACTTGTAATGACATTTGTTAATTCACTAAAAAATTTTCTTTAGTGCTTACTCAAATAACAGCACACAGGTGCTATTCTGGGGGGTAGAGCTATGATAACAAACAACCTCAACAAAACAACCATGACCCTTATGAAACTTTCATTCCAATGGAGGGAGGCAAATGACAAATAAATAAACAACTAAAAAATAAAATATTTTACATAGTAAGCAGGATGGAGATATCATGTTGGAAGAGAGAATGTTACTACTTTGCAAAAGGTAGTCACAGGAGGCCTTTTTGACAAATTGCCATTTTGGACAGAGATGTGAAAACTGAGGAAGCAAGCTGTGCTGCTATGGGGGGAAAGAACATGCTGGAAAAAACATGCTTGGTTGATCCAGGAAGAACAAGGAGAGGAATATGATTGAGAGAGAATGAGAGTGGTAAGAGAAGAGATCAAAGGGAAGAGGGATACTTACCATGTGTGCCCTTACAGAAGATGGCAAGGACTGAGAAGTTTATCCTCAGATGTAAGGGAAACCATCGAAGGGTTCTGAGCAATACTACATGGTCTGAATTAATTTTCAAAGGGATCCCTCTGGTGTTGGGTAGAGGATAGATCTTAAGGGACAAAAGGGTCAAAGCTGGAGGTGCTATTAGGAGGCTGTTGAAATAATCCAGTCGTAAGGTAATAGGGCTTTGATTAATGTATTTGCATTGGAGGTAACTGAAGTGGTTGATTGCTAGATGCATTTGGAAGATAACAACAGGAGTAGCTGATAAATAGGATGTGTAGAGTACAAGGAGAACTGAGGAAGCTAGAAATGACATCAAGTTTTTTGAATTAAGTGACTTGGCAGAATGGATATGCCATTCACTTAGATGAGAAAGACTGCTGGAAGAGTGAGTTTGGGCGAGAAAATTAAAAGCTCTGTTTTGGCTATCTATTAAATAAAACGTGGCAATGTTGAATAAGCATTGATTATAAAAGTCTGGCATTAGGGAGAAATTGGTTCTAGAGATATAAATTGAGAAGCCGTCAGCATATAGATGAAATTTAAAGCCATGAGACTAAATGATGTCTCCCAGGAAACTAGTGTAGATAGAAAAGAGATCTAAAGAATTTAAAGTTAAGCTATGAATAACCTAAAAGTAACAGACTGAAAATCCCCAGCCAATGAGGTAAGAGAAAAACTGAAAGGTGGCCAGAAACCAAGAAAAATAATTACTTCAAGAAGCAAGAAGTGATCAATCATGTTAAATGTTGATAGTCAAGTCAGATGAGAACTAGGAATCGACCATTAAATCTAACAACATAATACACTATTATTGCGAATGATGAGAAGGAAAGCTTGATTGGATGGGCTCAGGAGAGAGTTTGAGAGAAAGATGCGGAGATAACTAGAGCAGAAAACTCTCACTTGCTCGTGAATTTTGTTGTTTAAGGGGATCCAAGAAATGGGGAGGTGGCTGGAAGGGAATATAGGAATGAGAAAAAAAGGGGTTTTAATAGGAAATAGTAACAGTGTGTTTGTATGAAGATAGTAATGATTGGGTAAGAAGTAAAATTTGATGACATTAAAGAAAGATGGGGGAGGGGCTGGGGTGTGGATTTGGGAGTTAGTGTGGGACAGGGTTTCTCAGCCTGGGCTCTGCTGACGTCCTGGGCCAGGCGGGTCCTTGTTGCGGGCATCTCCTGTGTGCATTTAGCAGCATTCCTGACCTCTGCCCGCTGGATGCCAGAAGTACCTGCTGCTCCACAGTTGAGTTGTGACAACCAAAAATGTCTCTAGACTTTGCCAAATGTCCCCTGGGGGACAAAAATCACTCCTCACGGAGAGCCACTTGTGTAGGACTTGGTCTTAGGTAAAAGTGCAGACAGCGCATCCGCCCTAACAGAAGGATACGCAGAGAAAATGGCTGTGGATGCCGGCGATCTTGAAGATGCGACAGTGGGAATGTACAGAATCGCGTCTGATGGATGCTTTTTCGTTTGAGAGCGAATAGGGGAAAGCAGCGTTGGAGACGGGCGAGAGAGGAGCAGCGTGTAGGAGAGTGGGGAGGTGGGCAGCCTGGGGGATACAGCTGCGTTGCCAGAGAGCACTGGAGTGGAGATGAATTTAAAGGAAAACCAGGCAGCATGGTCGAGGCATTCTGGCTGCGGTTGTGGGTGGAAAGGAGATCAAGGAACTGAGAGGCAAGGATATTGAAGGGTATATAATATCGATATGGAAATAATTATTCAGAGAAGGGACAGAAATAATGACAGAGAGAGAAACAGAGGGTGGAGAGAGAAAGAGATGGGGAGGAAGAGGGTAAGAAGTGGGAAGGGAGAAAGAGGGCGAGGGAGAGAGAGGGAACCCGGAGATAACATCTGTAAGAGATAAGGAGATCTGGGCCATGACAGCTGTCCCGAACAAGGAGGGTAGCAAGTGGTATAATCTGAGGACATGAGCTCCAAAGCTGGGGGTTTTAGGACGAAGTGAGGGACGGCGAACTCCACCTCTGGCCCAAATGGCACGAGGAGCAAAGGAGCCCGAGAGGAAGAGCTGTGACTGGAGAGAGCGGTAGGGCAGCAGGATCATCAGGGGAGAGAGACTATTAAGTTGGAGCAAGAACACGAGGGCCATTTTGAAATGCAGTTGAAGACATGCTGGCTTTTGCTCATGAGGAAACGTGAATTCAAGAGGGCACGGGGGAAGATGTTTCCGAGGGTTAGATGAGTAGAGCTTTATGGAGACGAGAGGCTTCCCGTGGTGACGCAGTAAACTGGAATGCAGGACACTGGGATTAGTTTTAACAGTCCCTTGGAACAGTGTCTTAAAACCATTTTGATTTAAGCAGTATATATATATATTTTAAGCAGTATATTTTACGTGGCTTCCAGTATACACTTTCACCAGGTAATACTTAAGCTAACCATGTGTCATACGTTTCATTCTATTTTCTTTTTCTCATCTGAACTATTTTCTTTAAGATGTTGTAACTTACTCATTTGATTTCACAACCCACTAATAGCCCTTTCTCAGCAGGCTGAAGAATATTAAACAGATTGTATGGGGGTGAGATTGTGAATGGTTGGGGAGAGGAGCTTTTCCTTAAACACTTTTCAGCGCTGGGGAACTAAGTACAACCCTCTTCTAACGAATACGAATTTCCAAATTCATAGGTCCAAGAAATATAATTTTTAAAATCTTAGGTAAGAATTGAGTCTATTTCTCTGAGTCTTCACTATGTCAGAGTGGCAAAATATTGATGAGTCATTCTTCGGCTTTCCATCCCTCTCTGCAGGCTTGGAGCAAGGTTGAGGTAACCTAAGAGACCTTGATTATTAGCCATTTGTTAATACCAGTTGCCGCGGGAATGATGATTGTGCCCCCGACCTACCCCTTCACAATTATTAAACCTCTGCTGTATCTGCCGTATGAATCCACTGAGATTTTTCTCTAAAGTCCTTTTCTTCTCTGACAATGCTACGAGAGCCTCATAGCTCCAAGATATCTCTCTCTCTCCTTATATCTGTCTCCAGACTGAACCTCCGGATGACATTGGAGATTGTTCTTTCAGTCTGGCTGTAGGAAAAGCCTACTTCTGCCCAAGTCTCTGAGTCATCCTACAGATACCTGAGATCCCCGTCCCTTCATCTGCATCCACAAAATCTCTAACTTCTCCTAAGTGTTTGGGTTTTTATTACTCCAAAATATCGTATACTGTTTCTGTTTCTACCCAACCGTGTAGTTTCTCTAACTCAATAAAGTGTAAAGAGATAGAGATCAGAGAAAGAGGAAATAGAGAGCTAAAGAAATTTAAGCTATTAATAATAGCTCAAACTACTAATCTAGACATATTAAGAAGCTACTTGTGACCATTTCTAATAGTGAGACACTTCTAACAAGGATCGTGCCTTGAAAATTGTAAATATAATTTTCTTCTTTGTCTTTCTAAGATCTTCCCCACGCTTATCCAAAATATCCGACTGCCTGGGGAGGGGGAGCGAGGGTTAAGGATTTTACAGAAAGCGCGAAGAGAAATAATGAAGTAATAACAGTAGCGTCCCCATCATTCACGGTTTTGCTTTCCCTGGTTTTAGTTACTCGTAGTCAACCACAGTCCAAAAATATTAAATGGAAAATTCCAGAAATAAACAATTCATAAGTTTTAAATTACGCACCGTGTGATGAAATCTCACACCATCCCGCTCCAACCTGCCTGGGATGTGAATCATCCCTTCATCCAACGCACACTGTAGACTATCTGCCCTTAGTCGCTTAGTGCTCGCGTTCAATTAGCCAGTATTTTATTTAATAACGACCCCAAAACGCAAGAGTAGTGATGCTGGCAATTTGGATATGCCAAAAAGAAGCCAAATTTATGCCAAAGGGAAGTTGTTACTCTCTTGCTGTGCCTTATTTATAAATTAAACTTTCTTATAGGTATGTATGTATAGGAAAAAACATAGTATATATAGGGTTAGATACTATCCAAGATTTTAGGCATCTACAGGGGGTCTTGGAACATATCACCCAGAGATAAGAGGGGAGTACTGTATTTGGCTTCTAACACGCAAAATAGACTTAGGTGGAAAGACTACCCAGGCTATTGTCTTGTTAGACCAGGGTTTCTCATCCTCAGTACTGTAGACATTTTGAAATGGATAATTCTTTGTCGTGGGGAACTATTCCCGTGCATTGTAGGATGTTTAGTAGCATCTCTGGCTTCTGTCTAGTAACAGCACCTTACCCCAAGTTGTGAAAACCAAAAATGTCTCCAGATGCGGCCAGATGTTTTTCTGGGAACAAAATCCCTTCTAGTTGAGAACCACTGTGATAGAAGATTTAATACATTCCTTTAAGTTCTATTTAATATATCAAGCCAGGTCTAAAGGACTTACATGATAGAATCTCTCACAGGATGGAGAAAATACTCCTTTCCCCAAGAGTAGCTATGCCATAGAAAAGGGATATAATCTAAAGATAGGGGAAAATGCAGAAGTAGGCAAAATACTCCCTTATTTTTGTTATAGCAGTAAAAATCTTCTTTACTTTTGGTCCAATTACCGTCCTTTGGAAATGAATTTAGCTATTTATTTAATTGCTACTCCATTTAATAACACTTCAGCTACTTGTGGACATATACGTCTAGTTCTTCCTCTTTTCGAGTTAATCATTCCCAATTACATACCAGCGGATTTTTCTTGCGAATCATTTTCATACAGGTGCTGGAGTATAAAGTATAAGGTGTCTTTGTCTCTGTGTGAATTAAAGCCAGAATATGCATCCTCGAGGCTTCTTTAGTTGTGCAACAGGCATGCATCTTAAGATATTGAGAGTGTCCACAGATATTGGATAAAATGGAAGAAAAATTCTGTTCCTTCCTTGAATTTACAGTTATCTTATAATACACATCACTGGCTTCACACCAAAAGCAAGGCACTTCCTTCTCGTGTGGATTTTGGCAGTGGAGAGGAAGAGTCCTCTATGATGTCCTGTGATGTTCAAGGAATACAAGAATCCTGGAACTGCCTGGGGGTGAAGTTCCAGTCTTCAGCCTAAGCCCCAATATTAACTGTCAGTGTGATCCTTACTCAGTGACTTCATATCTGATGTTTCTTCTTTTTAGCAATAATTGTATCTTTTTTGCCTTTTTTTTTTTTTTTTTTTAAAGACAGGATCTCGCTCTCTCACCCAAGCTGGAGTGCAATGCAGTGGCTCGATCATAGCTCACAGCAACCTCCAACTCCTGGGCTCAAGCAATCCTCCCACCTCAGCCTCCCGAGTAGCTGGGACTACAGGCATGCACCTCCATGCCTGGCTAATTTTTCAATTTTTTGTAGGAGACAGGGTCTTGCTATGTTGCCCAGGCCAGTCTTGAACTAGCCTCAAGTGATCCTCCCACCTCAGCCTCCCAAAGTGCTGGGATTACAGGCATGAGCCACCGCGCCCGGCCTGTGTCTTTTTACCTTTAGCATCAAGCTGTATCATGATGGCTTCCACGTGGAAGAGTAAGGAGAAGTAAGGAAGGATCGAAAGAATCCCGGGAGCAGTTACATGAAATTCCCAAAGGAGGAAAGACTAGAGAGGATGTGCTGGGGAAAGAGTTACTAGCCACAGAGAGGAAGGTGGCGGGTTGTGGAAGGGGAAAGAAAGTGGGGTTGGGGGAGAGAAATAGAGTAGGAGCAACAGTAGGAAAGAAGCCAAAAAATATAGGATACGAACGTGCTTTCTCTTTCTCCTTTCCGGGAACTGATGACTCCCAGAGAGACAGCCCAAGAGGAAGGAAGGAGCAGAGAGGGAGAGGGTATGGAAGGACCTGGGAGAGGAGAAACTGAACCCCTGAGAAGGGGAAAGGAAGGAAAGTGAAACCACAGAGAGAGGAAGTATGAATGTTAAAGGCATTCCAAGTATTGGTGAGTCCCAGCGAAAGGCATGGAAAGTTAGCAGAAGGAAAAGAAATCTGAATTTAAAATAGAAATTGGTCATCAGGATAAAATTTAGAGGGCAGCAAGCTTTGAAACTTGGTTAAAATTTACCAGGTTAAAACTTGCCCCATAAAACAGATAGCAAAGAGGCTCTAACAAGTTATTTAAACATAAAGATACATATATATGTTGTATATCATATAATTATAGCTATCATATGGTATAGGAAATAATCTCTAAGAAAGTCAAACAGGCAATACCATCAGAATAGGACTGTGTTTAGGGTTCTACGAACTGTGCTACTGTGTAAACCAGGGATGCTGATTCATTTGACTGAGTGAAAGCCAAACAGCTCTTCAAATTCTCCTTGGATTTTGCCGTAGTAAGAAAAAATATTTTGCAGCAGTTCTGATTTCAAGAATGAGTACATGTGATTTAAACCTTGAAAAAATGTTTTATTTTATCTTCCTTCAAGTTATGGTGTACTTTAAAATAACTTGAAAAAAGATAATAAAAAAATATTTTCCAAAGAATGGGGGCTTGGCTTTGGTTTTATGATACTTTCTGTATCCTTGCTTTGTAACAATGAAATGCTAAGTCTGCTAAACACCAGAGGCCTCTACGAAAGGGCCAGGCCTAGTTACTCAGCCTCTTCTTTTCCTAAACTCTACATTTGACCTAGAATGCAGCATAGGGCAAATGAAAAATGTATTGGAGTAAAGAATCATTTGTTTTAAATTTATTCAGTTGCAATTATAGACTGTGACCGACTGAGTAGGCTACCAACCCAACTGGCTGTAATGACCCCGAAATGGCTATTTTATTTGTTTACCACGAAGGCCTGATATTCTCCTGTTAGAGACTTGGTGTGGAGGAAGCTAATCTTTAATTCCCAAAAAAGCTCTTATGAAAGTTTATACCTTAGGATGGGTGAAAGAGATATGTTAATATGATATTTAATTTTAATTAATTTTATTAATATGATATTTAAATGTATTTGGAGACTAAAAAAAATTTTGGATCAGTCCTAGGGTTGACATGATGACCAAATAAAAAAAACCTTATATGAAATGCTTTGGTCATGACAAAATACTAAAGAAATTTAAACTCTGTTATTACTCATGTAGACGCCCAAGTGAGATGTCAAATAAGAGCTGGATATGTGTGTGTCTGGGCTTCAGGAAAGAGACCCAGGCTGGGTTCATCCATCTGAGAGTTACCAGCATGTGGATGATGTTTTAAAACATAGGACTAAATGAGCAAATGGAGCTAGAGATGAAATGTGGTCCAAAGACGGACACGTGGAACACCTCAAACGTGAGAGTTCAGGGAGATAAAAAGAAAACAACAAAGGAAACTGAAAAGCTTCAACAAGCACAGTTAAATGAGTACTCAGAGAGGGATGTTCCAGAAGGCAAATGCAGATAATGTTTCATGAGGGATTTTTTTACTCATCTATGGGGAATGGCTTTCCGAGAGCCACTTGTGGTGGGCACCCATACCCTGCTAGAAATTCGACCTAAGGAAACAGCAAGAAGGTTTTAATGCCTTGTGGATTTGTTAATTGATGTCACAAAAACAGAAGGAAAAAATACATTATTTTTCAGTTTAAAAAAAAAAAGAAAATATTTCATGAAAAAAGACATACATAAACAGTGTCAGCAGCCCGAGTTAATTACAGACTGAGAAATAACCATTGATTTTGCGACATGGCGTTCACCAGCATCCTCGCCAAGAGCCGTGTCAGGGAATTGGTGTGGAAGAAAGCCTCGTGGAACACAGTCAAGAGAGGATGCGAGGACAGGAAGTGAGTAAAGACGAGGCATTTGTCGTAAAAGAGAGCAGGGACATGAAACAGCGATTAAAGGGGAACCTAGGCAAAGGGAGAATGTTTTTTAATTTTTACTTTTGAACAGAGAGAGGGCCACGGTTTTGTGTGCTGATGGGAATGGCCCAGCAGGGAGGGAACACCTGATGGTTGGAGAACCACAGAACCATTTCGGCAGCGGGTCCCTGAGCAGATAACAGGGGATGAGTCAAGGACAGGTCTGGAGAGCTTGTCTTCAGGCAGATGCCCAGATAACTCGTCAAAGGAACTGATACAAGGCAGGACGTGTGGCCGCAGATGCAGGCAGACAATGGACGTACGAGTGAGCCACAGAAACATGAGAGGTTTGCTAGGCAGCACCCAACCACAGGAGATTAAGGGTCCTGAACTCAAAGTGAGATGGGTCAACACAGTTACATACTTTTTTCCAACCATGCTTGGTTGTGTTTGTCCTGGCATGGAATAAGCGGGGAACTGGATTTGACCTGGGCTAGGATTTTGCCAGGCAAGTAAAACGAATGGCTGTTTCTACTTGTAGAATATGCAAATGACAATTGGATCAATTCGTCAGCTTTTCAGAGGCATAATTTTCCTCCAACTTTCAATACAGTCGTGCCCTGTATAACGACGTTTCAGTCAACGGTAGACCACATATATGATAGTGGTCCTGTAAGATTACAGCGGAGCTGGAAAATTCTAATCACCTAATGACAACATAGCCATCGTGACATCGGTAACGCAAAGTATTACCTTTTCTATGTTTAGATATGGGTAGGTACATAAACACTTATCATTGTGTTACAGTTGCCTGCAGCGTACAGTATAGTAACACGCTGCCCAGGTGTGTAAACTAGGAGAAATAGGCTATACCATACAGCGTAGGTGTGTGGCAGGCTATGCCATCTAGGTTTGTGTAAGTACACACTATGGAAGATCAAATTGCCTAACAATGCATCTCTCAAATACATCTCAGTCATTAAGGAACGCATGACTGTATCTATTTTCTATGCCTGGAACAAAATAAACATTCTTTAAATATTTGCTGAAGAAATTACAGACTCCCTATATTATCACTGGTGAGAAGTATTCATTATAGCAAGGTCAAGATCAATATCGGACGACCTATTAGTTGGTAAATCTTAAGCACTAAGTGTGCTCAGGAAAAATTAGACAATATACTTATTATGTAGTTTAAAAGTGGGTTTTATTTAATATTTTAATCCACACTAGTGGTATATTGTTTATGTCTTTGGCAACAAATTTCACTGACAAGCAGCCTTAGAAAAAAATAATTTCAATTAAGAGAGGGTCTAAAGGTGAGCTGTTTTAGCTGCCTCTGAACATTTTTTTAGGATTAGCCCCAGCTTTACTCCCATCAGATGTCTAATAGACCAATTTATATTATATGTAATTTATCTGCAGTACTGAGCAACAAAATAATCCCTTATAGCTCAACACTTTCAAAACAGTAATTATCCTGTTTGACAAGAATGGTATCGTATTGTTAC
>NW_012148174.1:817205-817563 GCF_000956105.1 Propithecus coquereli | reverse complement strand
GCTAAACTATGGGTTATATCCATTCTCAAGGATACTGTGTGTAGTTGAAAAGAATGAGATTTATAGGAACCAGCATGTAAACACTTCTAACATCTATTATCGAATAAAGATCAAACACAGAGAAAGAAAGATTTGTTCAGTGTTATATAACATTTATTTAAAACACGTGTACACAGAACAACAAAATAGTATGATATATATAATAAGTGTGCACACATTTGAATTTAAATGTTTGTCACCATTTCTGGAAGAATACAAAGGGAAAGTTTGATAGTTAGGGCTAGTAGATCTCAGAAGCCACAGCCTATCTGTAATATTCTGGTATTTTACATGGCGAAAGTATTGATGGATAAAAATA
>NW_012148174.1:808486-812677 GCF_000956105.1 Propithecus coquereli | reverse complement strand
GGAGGATCGCTTGAGCCCAGGAGTTTGAGGTTGCTGTGAGCGAGGCTGATGCCACGGCACTCACTCTAGCCAGGGCAACAGAGTGAGACTCTGTCTCAAAAAAAAAAAAAAAAGTTCAGGATGCATCTTGCACACTTCGATGCTAGCTTATCAGGACCTCCCACGCTGCTCACCCCAAGCGTGAGTGAGCACACAGGTCTGGCCGTGCGCCCTAAAGGCCGGCGTTCCTGGGCTCCACCAGACCACCAGGGAAGGGAGCTCCAAACTGCTGAGCTTCCAAAGGAGTCTGGGGGAGTGAATTTTTACCCAAGATGTTTAGGGAAAACCAGGAATCTGTTCCGAGGAGTGGAGAAGTTCATGGTCCACACCCCTGCTTATCTGTCTTAGTTAATCTCCCATCTCCCATTCGCAAAAAAAGGAACAGTCTGTATCCCAGGATGTCTCCTTCCATAGTTTCCTCTTCCTTGTACAGAAAGGGCGCAGGAAATGCCTCCCTTTATTCACAAAAGGAAGAAAAGTGTTTATAGCCCTAAAGTTGAGAAACCACAAGGTAATGGAAAAATCACAAAGACTTACAAAAGGGGATTATGAAAATAGTATTTTTTATATATCTAGTGCCTGCTAAGTGACTTTGGACTTCCAGACTGTATCTCAGATCTTGGCTACAGCCCTGTATGTTCTCAATATTCCAGTTTACAGGAGAGAAAACTGAGGTTCAGAAAAGTAAGGTGACTTGTGAACTCGTACACACTGCAAGAGAACACACCTACGGAGTGATACAGGTAATGCCCAGGTCTTTCCGATTCCACTGGACCTGTTTTTGCTGCACCTCCCTACACAGTCTAGAAGGGAAAGGAAGGGCAGAGGTCACTCCGTAAGTCATCAGGAATCTCAGTATCTGAATGATTATTCTTATTAGCTACCTAACTAATAATTCTGAACCCTGACTTGATAAGTTCTATCCCACCAATGGACTAAAGAGGAAAAAAAAAAAAAGCAAAAACTTGTGACTTGTAAATTTTATCTGTCTACCTAGAAGCCAAATACATCCACTCAGATACATAAAGATATTAAATATATCAGCTATAAGTCCCAAATGAAGGCTCTGCATTTAAGGTAGATATAGACAGTTTTTAGGTAGGTTGTCAATATGCTTACAGAATGCAGCAACGAGGGGACAAAGAATTGTTAATGCTTTGAGATATTGAAAAAGAAATAAAAGATTTTCAATCTCTGAGTCATTTGACTCTTAAAACCCTAGACTACTCTAGGCTACTTGCCAAATAAATGTTTGGTTGAATATAAGTAAGTTTATTACCATGCATATGTATAAATGCATACAATAGAACTGATGGTTAATGAAACATTGTACAGCTAAGCAGACTGATATTTTAACAGGGAAAAAAAACATTTTCAGTTTGCTTATATTTCTTTGACATTTTTCCATCTCAATACTATCCTAATTCTGAGTACCGGCAGCATTTCCAAAGTACTTCACTATCCTACAACTTCTTTCTATTATGAACCACAGGAAATGTGTGAGATTTAACATACATGACTTTAGAAATCTCTTCTCATTTATCATGAGAAAGACCTTTAACTTTCTCATCCCACCTTCCCTGGAATGCCTATGAAATGAGCGTGCATTTGGGTAATAAAAAGAAAAAAAAAAATACAGTCAAAACAAAGCTACCTGTTAAAGAACCCATTCCATGGCTCCGCACTTAGGGTGCCTTCTTTCACTAAAATGGAATATTTTAATTACAGGTTATGCTGTGGTTTGAATGTCTCCTCCAAAACTCGTGTTGAAACTTAATCCCCACTATGGCAGTTTTGAGAGGTGGGGCTTTTAAGAGGTAACCGGGTCTTGAGAGCTCTGTCCTCGTGAATGGATTGATGGATTAATGAGTTAATGGATGGATGGGTTATC
Source organism: Propithecus coquereli (assembly GCF_000956105.1). Taxonomy (NCBI): domain Eukaryota; kingdom Metazoa; phylum Chordata; class Mammalia; order Primates; family Indriidae; genus Propithecus; species Propithecus coquereli. The sequence continues at coordinate 810,747 of NW_012148174.1, read as the reverse complement.
ATGGGAGAGGAGCCGGTGGTTTTATAAGAAGAGTAAGATAGACCTGAGCTAGGACGTTAGCACGCTCTGTCTGCTCGCCACGTGACGCCCTGTTCTGCCTCGGAACACTGCAGAGAGTCCCCACCACCAGGAAGGCTCTCCCTAGATGCGCCCCCTCAACCCAGGACATCCCTGTCTCCGTAACTGCAAGAAATCAATTCCTGGCCGGGCGCCGTGGCTCACACTTGTAATCCTAGCTCTCTGGGAGGCCGAGGTGGGCGGATTGTTTGAGCTCAGGAGTTCGAAACCAGCCTGAGCAAGAGCGAGACCCCGTCTCTACCAAAACAGAAAGAAATTAATCGGACAACTAAAAATATATAGAAAAAATTAGCCGGGCATGGTGGCGCATGCCTGTAGTCCCAGCTACTCGGGAGGCTGAGGCAGAAGGATTGCTTGAGCCCAGGAGTGTGAGGTTGCTGTGAGCTAGGATGATGCCACGGCACTCACTATAGCCTGGGCAACACAGTGAGACTCTGTCTCAAAAAAAAAAAAAAAGAAAAAAAAGAAATCAATTCCTTTTCTTTATAAATTACCCACTTTCAGGTATTCTGTTATAAGCAACGGCAAATGGACTAATATATATTACCAGGTAGGGTGTCATCTAATCATTATGCTTGTTACTTAGTATTATTCCACGATAATTCAGGAGGGGGAAATGCTATCTTAGAATAATAATGGGAAGAAGTCGACAGATGTATCCGTTCAAGGAACAGATATATTAAGTTAGGTTGAAATTTAAGACCAATCTGAGAGGTTTTTTCCAAACCTATAGAAATTGTTTCCCTAATGATACATGTCATGACCTTTAATTTGTCCTTGTCACATCCAACTGTTGTTTCAGGCATGCAGTACCCCTCTCTTGTATTTTATTACCGAAGCTACCTACCTAATTGAGGAATTTGGAGATATACAATAGGCCGGTGACATTGGTAATGAAGATATAAGCAGATAGAATAAAGAGTATTTCACATAATACACTGAAATTTTTACCTCTGAAACGAGGAGAATCTGGTTACTAAATAATTTGTACGGAAAACACGATGGGGAAAAACAGTTATGTATTCGAAGAAGGCAGGCGTTTCCAGCCTCACATTTGGGGACTTACAAGTTTGTTTTGCTGTTGTTTTACTTGTTCGAAAAGAGAACAGGTAAAATGGGAAAACAATAGTATACAATGCATCTGAGAATCAAGGATTACTAAAGAGAACACACACAAAGAGTTTCTAGGAAGAAAAAAGGAGATCGTGGATGTCTTCTCAGTTCTCCTCAGCTGTCAGAAGCAATTTTTCCAGACTGTATTCAGAATAAATGTAACCATTTTTTGTCTCTCTTTCCTTCCTTCCTTCTTTCTTTTCTTTCTCTCTCTCTCTCTCTGTTTCTCTCTCTTTCTTTCTTTCTTTTCGTTCTCTCTCTCTTTCTTTCTCTTTCTTTCTCTTCTTTTTTTTTTGGTGGGGATGGGACAAAAAAAGGAAAAAGTGAGGAAAGTTACTAGAAATATTATAGTTAGTCTTCCTGTGTACCTTATCTGTGGACAAAGCCTCAACAGAAGTTTAGTATCAATCTCTTTTCTAAGAACTCTAGTTCACTAATGCTCAGGGAATGTGCAGTTTCTCACAATGTATTATTTAAAAGTTGCATGATTACAGCAAACTACCTATCTGTAGTATTTCACAACACCTACCAATTTAGCATATGTCCTTATTTCCCTTAGACTTACTGACTGACATTTTCACATTAAGCCCATTTTATTTGAAAGGGAAGGCGCTCGGTAACACTTCTATTTTAATGTGGTGCAGAAGGAAATTGGATCCAACAATTGCAGCCAGAACAATTTGATAACTTAAGCGCCCTGTGTTACAGCATCTGAAATAGAACCTTTTCGGAGGCCATGCACACAGTACGGTTAACTAATTAAGGATCGTGACATTCTTAGGACATAGCAAGGGCTACTGGAAGGGAAGTGTCTTTAAACTTTCTTTTCCTTCCCTGGCTTATAGTAAGAAAGGCTCTTATAAAATTACCAAGCGGTTAATATCATCCCCTGTGCTTGTTAAAGGTCAGCAGCAGTAAATCAGTTAATAACTACTTCCTAGAGGGTTAGGACAGGAAACAATAAAGGATGCTATATCCAAACAGAAGTTGCAAGGATAACCTAGCAGGATAGAATGCAATTGCCGAAGTTAAAATTAGCCAGGTCACCTTACTCGTATGGAAAAAAAAAA
>NW_012148174.1:803033-807571 GCF_000956105.1 Propithecus coquereli | reverse complement strand
TTAAAAACAAATTTTAAAACATTTCTTGTACTAACCATTTTGTGGTTTAAAACTTGAATTACAACTAGATGATTCTGCCCGTTTTCCACTAGGTGGCAATATATCTTTTCCTTTATAGTCTAAATGGTTTTTTTTTTTTTCCAGGGTTTGATGAAAATACCTCTTTGAGTGTTTTTTCTTGAGTAGAACCAGTTGAAGATTAAGATTAAGGAAACCTTAAAAAAAGAGACACAGGAAATTAGGGATGTATGAGGAGAGGAGATGGGGTTGTCTTATAGAACCTGGCATCAAAACTAACGTGATAAATTCTCCTTCACATATGCTCGTAATTAAAATTTACATTAGATCTTACATGATCGCATTAAAAATTTGGTAGTGATTTGTTTTCATTGAAATCAGGGTTGTTATTATTTGGTAGCAAAATCACTGAAATTATTTTAAGTGCTGCTCTTTCTCAGTCTGGTTCCTTAAAACAAAACATCATCCTCAAGATTAGGTCATAGTATTTTAAAAGGCATTACTTATTTCCATAGCCTATTTTCAATCATATCTGAGGGGAAATAAACCTGTTAAATCACATTCTTTATTTTCGTATAGTTAAGGCTTTGGTCTTTAGTTTTTTTGTGTCTATACTTAGAGATACGTTGTTTCTGAACTAATGTGACAAACACTATTTTCTTTAAGGTAAAATCGGATTTAGTAAACTATTTGATGAGTGTATTAGTTTCCCAGGACTGCAGTAACAAAATACGACAGATTGGGTGGCTGAAACAACAGAAATTCATTTTCTCACCATTCTGGAGACTAAGGGTGCAAGATCAAGGTGTTGGCTGGTTTGGGTTCTACTGAGGCCTCTTCCTGGCTTGCAGATGGTCACCTTCTAGCTGTGGCCTCCCGTAGTCACCTCTCTGGGTTATCTGCATGCTAATCTCCTCTTCTTATAAGGACACAGGCCACACTGGATTAGGACCCCCTCCAATGACCCGGTTCTGCCTTATTCTACTCTCGAAAGGCCCTGTCTCCAAATCTGATCACATTCAGAGGTGTCCTGGGGTTAAGATTCCAACATATGAATTTGGGCAGGGGAAGGGGACACAGTTCAGCTTCTAACCACTGGTAGCTCTACATATATAGGACACCCCACGTCTACACACTGGGATATTGTGGTATAGAACCAAGAACCCTAGATCAGAAGTTGGAGTTCAAGAGCTAAGGAAGGTTCTTAAAGATTATCTAATCCACCGATTCTTGACGCTTGCTACACACAAAAATTTTAAAGCACACCAGTGAGCTGGCCCCATACCCAGATATTCTGATGAATTAATCTGGAGTGGGACAGGTCATAAGTATAGTTTTAAAGACTTTTCCGAATGTTTCTAATGAGACCACAGTGAAAAACCATTGATCCAGACAAACATTTCCCAAAGGTGGTTAGAGAATCACCCAGAGGGTTTATTAAAATGCAAATCTCGATATCCTGACCACTGCTGCCACCAGCATTCTACGTCTCCAGAGATAGAGCCCAGCCCATTCACCAAGCTCCCCAGTAATTGTTATGAAGCCTAAAGTCCAAGAAGCTCTGAGCTCATCTAACCCTCTCATTTTATAGGTAAAAAGACTGAAGTTTAGAGAAGTTAGTTCATCTGAATGGCAGAGACCGAACAAGATTAGACATTAGATCTGACATCTAATCTAATTTTTTGGCATGGTTCTCTGTGCGCATACAGAACTGTGTGGACTTTAGAATGATCTTGTAGCTTCCGCCTCAGTTTTAAGCATCAGCTACCCTTCTGTTCAGGCATGTCCTGACGTATCCAGAAGCCTAGTGAGGCAGGCTCTTGGCAGCTATGTTTACATAAAGGACACATTCCAGGAGCCCAAACTGTGTTCAGGGATGATGCGCGTTTGTGAATATCGCATGGTACCTGGTGCTGCTGGGCTTTCCTGACCCCGCCTCCTGAGACTCAAGCCTGAATCCTAGGTGGAGGAGACTGCAGTAAAGAGTGCAATTAAATGACATAAAGTGGAGAGAACAGTCTGTCTCCCAGGCACCAGTAGCTTATGCAGCAGGAGTCGGTCGGTGGCTTTTGAATCCACAGAGGCTTAGAACCACTCGCCATCCGAATGGCAGCTTCTGTTCAGGCATCAGCTGGCGAAAAAGCAGCTGTGGGTGATCGGTGGGCTGGAGCAAAATATTTGCCGAGAGCAAAATATGAATAGTAGCTTAAGAGATTTTCAATTCTGTTGCTGTTATCCATTCAGGAAATACGGCTGAGGAGAGCTCTTGGGAGCTTGGTGTCAGAGCCTGAATTAGCAAAGTTCATGAACATATAGCTACAAATAATACGGGACACAATTTTAGAAAACTGAAAGTATCAAAATCCAAAAAGTAAAAAGCAAACTCCTTGGGACGGGAGTGATAATACATGAGCACTTCTTAAACTTTCCATAAAGATTTAGCTTAAAAGTTTTCCGAAACAGGGGATTTTGCACACAATTACGATTTTTTTGTTGTGCATAGTAATGACCCAGACTTAAGTGGAAAGGAAGAGCAGAATGTGAAAATTCATCTGAAACAAAGATAGAACATCACTGAAGATGTCTTTAAAAATATTTCTAACAGTATAATTCAATTTACCCCCAATATTTCAGGAACATAGTTTTCTAGACTGACATTCTCCTACATTTTACGTTTTCATAGGGCTGGTTCTAACCTCTTCTCAGTGTTTCTCAAAGTGTGAATCAAGAACCATGTGAATCCTCTGGGGATGGTTGCTAAAAATGCAAGATTCTGGGCCCAACATAAGATCCATCAAATCTCCGAGAGCGCTTATGGGAAGCTGCATTTTTAACAACTACTTAGCTGATTTAGAGAGATCTCTTCCTGCAAGACCTCTATAATGTCCTATAGAGAGGATTACTTTTCTTTCCTTTGTGAGCTGTTAATATCTCTGATTTATAATAAAATTTCTTAGGGGAAATGATCTTCTTTTTGTGTCTTTTCCTTACTAAGTCAATGAGATTATGAAATCATGGTCAGAGGTCCCCTCTTTTCCGCATCCTTATCTGATTCTCTAGTTGATCATGCTTCTGAGTCTTTGAGCAAGCTGCTGTAAAGAGCTAATATAAAAAGCACTCAGAAACTGTATATATTAAAACTTTAAATTTCTTCTCCTGAAATGTATTCAAAGGAAAGCCCCCATTCCAGAGAAGAGAGAAATTTGTGAGACTATATATATATGTGTGTGTGCGTGTGTATATATATATACACACACACATATATATCTGAAATATATATATATATATATATATCTGAAATCCCAAGTTTCTATTTCTGAGTTGTTATAAATAAATGTATTTTGAATATTTAAAGGATTTAAGAAATTCAAATGTGAACTGCTGGCAATCATGTAACTTGATGAGACTTGTTTTACCATGCTATTATCTTTACTATGCATGGAATTAAATTTTTGAGAGCTAGGTTTTCTAAATATCTGCCCGGTTTTAAGTTTAGGCATGTTTGGAGGCTCAATAAAAGCTTTCAGATGCAGCCTCAAAATCAAATACCTCTGACTTGGAAGTGGTTTTAGGCATTATCTCCCTGGGCGGAGAAGTACCTCTGCATACCAATAGCTTCATCTTTACTTAAACTGTTCCAAAATTAGAAATTAAGCCCCCAAAAAGCAAATGGAGAAGAAAATGCCTTCGTGTAAATTCAGATTTTCTTACTTGCTATTTATTTGCACAGGTGGCAATTGCGGATACCGCCTTTTTGCTTCTGGGGAAAGAACTAAGGGAGATCTAAGAAAGGCAAGGTAAGAGACAGCTGAAGATGGGACGTTCTGTGATGGAATTTAGAGAGCAGATCGAATGTCCCTGAAGGCAAGTTTCATGACAGTCAGTATTTATCTGTACCCAGCCCCGCTAAAGCAAAGAGTTTCACTTGCACTGTCTCCAAAAGCATTTTAATGGAAGAGAAAATTTACCTCTCCCTAAAGGCTGACTTGTATCTTTTTTGGAGGAATGCAGTAACATTTCCTTTGTTTTCTTTCCTCCACCCTCATGTGGCTCAGATGCTGGACCCCTGAGCCTCAGGAAGAAAGGAACAGTATGGATACTAAGATTTTTCTAATTACATGATTTGCATCCATTCTGGGGCTGGGTGTCGCTGTTTGGCTATGTTTGTCTTTCTCAAAGACCCAGTGAAATCTTGCCAGAGGGGAAAACAGACCTTAATTTATTTGTTTGGGAGAAAAGAAGCCATCAAATGCTTTCTTAAAAAAAAGTTTCACACTTCACAAAAAAAAGTAACAAAACACAGAAAAAGCTACTTTGAGTTGCACAGGCAGTGGTGTAACACAGGCCCATCCACCCAGAGATGAATCCCCAGAGAAAAGTGTGATCGTGTGCATTGGTCCAGATTTGAACCCCAGAAGCAAATGTATACAGGTATCTCCGTCAAGGGTGGGACTTATTTCCTGATTGCTCCTCTGAAACCCATCGTCATGCTTTTCTCTAGAGAAAATGCAAAAAAAAAA
>NW_012148174.1:796607-802843 GCF_000956105.1 Propithecus coquereli | reverse complement strand
AAGAGAAGAAGATATTATTTGCATTTTTCAAATCACCATTTTTTTTTTTAGGATTAATAGAGTTACTCATGATAAAAAATAATGCATTATAGCTCAAGGTCCGCTTAAAAACACTAAAAACTTGAGCTGGAGTCAGAGATCGCTTTCGGTGGTATTAACTGGAGGATAAGTATTGATCATGGAACACCATAATCTGCACAGGGAACGTCTTCGTTAAGCACTGAGCACAGCATAGCCGTCTAAGCAACTGCCATTTGTTACATAGTAACCAGGAAGGGGAATGGGCTACGATTCTGCATTTTGACTATCCTTTCTACAGCAGGGCAAATTGTATTAAGAACTCATCTTATAGCCCTTTTCATTCTTAGCATTATGCTGGCTTATAATATTTAAGTACTGGGAATACACCGTACTTACAATTTAGAACTATTACCGCTAAGCCAGTTAAAACCATATATCCATGGATGGGCCTGTAGACTTGTTTGATTATATGGCTCAAATACTTTTTCAGTGACCCTCCTGTGAGCTTGGGACACAAGGATAAGTCCTGAATAGTTACCTACACAACCACAGAATCAAACCAGCTATTCCTGTCTTCTGGTTAAAAAGGGGGTAAGATCGTTAAAGGAAGTCAAGGCCACCGAAGATTTCTTAAAGAGGTACTAGAGCATCTTGCACCTGAGGAAGCTAAGTTGAGCCTAAAAGCACATCTCTTTCGCCAACAGAGTAGTCAATCATATACGTTAATAATAGTATGAAAAGCTACTACACGTAGCACTTTATTTGCTTTTCAAGACACAATGCTATGTGATGTTATTCACCTGTTCAAGTAAAGGAAACAGATAAATAGATGGAAAGGCCACAAAATTTAGAGCAGGTCTCCTGACTTCAGAGCCACTATTCTTTTCATTACACTGTTTTATATTCTCATCTTTCTGTTTCAGGGCGACAGCCATACTAACAATATAATGCTAAAATGTGATGAAGTGAGATTCTTAGCAGCCCTTGGGTGGGTTGTGAGAATGAAACCAAGGCAACTCATGACAAGGACTTAGAATAATGCCTTGCCAGTAATGTGCCTATGTGTGTGTGTGTATTAAAATATATACGTGCATTCGTATATGTAAATTGTATGCCTGTCTATAATATACACACACATGTATTTGTATACATATGCACATGTGTGCAAACATGCACAGATATACATCCTAGTACACACACACAACTTGAAAAAGGAGAGGTAAATAATTAGCATAACCCGGTTAGCTATTCAAGTAGGATACTTGTACTAGACTTCTAACCCTAAACATAAAAATATAAACAAAATTTTAAAAACTTTTTTTTCATTTTTTAGCCACTAATCCTGGAGAATACACATTTGTACAAAGTTCTAAGTCCCAGATCTAAAGCAGGAAAAGCCAAAGCTCCCTTAGGACTATGAACCGTGAAACACGAGGCAAAGAGCCCCCCTCCTCCCTGCCCAGCCGGGTTGCAAAGCCAGAAGGCATCGTTCAGGCCCACCAGTTTAGGGCATGTGTATGTTTCTGCCCCAAAATTCTGGCCTTCCTATCAACTAAAATGTATTTGGAGGAGGAAAGGGAGGTGGCCCAGCTTCTCATCCCATCCTACTTTGGCTCTGGGGCAGGCTGCATTTTCTACACCCTTTGGAGGTCTTCTGTCAACCTTCAGGGGAAGGCAACGAAATTTGCAAGCTCGGAGGAACTGTCCCGTGCGTGGGCGTGGGCGGCGGGGCTGGGGCTGGCTCTGGTCCATCTCCTCCACCCCCGGAGTGCTGGGGAATCCGGATGCCCAGGGCAAGGGCGGTGCAGTCTCCCGCTGGGGTGGCGCCGCCACTGTAGCAGTCTCCGGCCTGGATGGCAGGGCGTCCCCAAGGCAGATGCTCAAGAGAGGGAAGGGAAAACGGGAGATGCCACAGAAAACCTAAAACCTCCCAGCGGTCGCGAGCTGTCGCCGCGTACGTCCTTGTGCGTCCTGGTGCGTCCTGGTGCGCGCCGCCGCCTCCACCCGCGCAGAATGCACCGCCCGGGCGCGCGCAGGGCTGTCCCGCCGGCTGGGGGTGCAGGGAGAGACCGCAAGTGCGGACCCCCAAGGCGAGGCCGCTCTGGGGCTTCGGCCTTCAGAATGAGGCAGGGGAGTGGGGTGGCAGTTCAGGGTCACGCTCCCTGACAGGGCGCCTGGGGAGGTAAGCTGCGGAGAAGGCAACTTAATAGAAAATAGCAGCGCGGTGCAGGGGGCCGGCACCGGGCGCCTGGCAATGAGGACCCGGGGTGAGAAAACCCTGTCCCCTGTCGCGGCTCCTCCCTGGTTGCCACCAGCACCGGGACTGCGGTCCCAACGCGCGGGCCGTGGGCGTCCAGGGCCACAGGGCTTGGCAGTGATGCAGCAACCGGTTGGATCTCTCTCTCCCCAGTCTTTAGGGCCTGCGGGTCGCGCACTGGCAGCTCCGGCCACGTGCCTGGACCTCGTGGGACCAGCCTGGCTAGATGCCTGCATGACCCTGTGACCTTGACTCCTCCGCAGCCCCAGCCCGGTGCAGCCCCAGCCCTACTCAGCTAGCTTGGAAGATGGGCGGGGTTATGGAACCCTAGAAACTTCCCCCTGAGAAGGTTCAGGCACAGGAGAGGGGTAGGAAACATCTGAAAGTTTGAAAATGCAGCATGGTGATAAAACATTTCGGAGTTTGCCTTGGCTGAAGGCAAAACAAGCCTTGGGCGCCCTTCCCATACTACTACCCGCCAAAACGGTCTTGTGGGCAGATTGATGAGCGTAGCTGCCCAGCCCCAAAGTGTGGGCACCTGCCCGGGTCGCCTGGGCAGTGGCTCAGCCCGAGTGCATGATTATGTTAACGACCAAAAGACAACACTGGGAGCCTCACTGAGTGTCTACACGTGTCCTTTGGAAAATACGATTCCAGACTATAAGGAAGTCCTTTTCAAAAAGCAGTATTTGCTTACTTCTTCCTAGACCTCATTTCATCCCTGTCTGACTCCTCAACATATAATGAATCTGCTTTCTGGAAAAGGAGATTCCAGAGGGATCAGATAGAAAGGAAAAAGGCAAAGTTTTGTTTCTTTTTTTGTTTGTTTGTTTTGAAGATTAGGCCCCAGGACGACCTGCCTGTGTGTGTGTGTGTGTGTGTGTGTGTGTGTGTGTGTGTCTGTGTGTGTGTCTGTGTGTCTGTGTGTGTGTCTGTGTGTGTGTGTGTGTGTGTGTCTGTGTGTGTGTCTGTGTGTGTGCTGCGCGCAAGAGACTTTTGCTCTAGAGATCCACTAGCGTCCCACCCATGGACAATTTAGCCTGCCTGTCAGGCTTTGTGATTTAAAGCTCTCTCGAGGCCCATCTTCCACTCGTCCCCCCAAATCTTCCTCACTTCGCAACCAATCTTGGTTTTTCTCTAGAAAGCTTCCTTTATGTTCAGTTGGAGCCTGATGAACTCATTAGAAGAAAAAAAAACGATTTAGCAGTGCTAGAAATACTTTGGAGACAGTAGAACCTACCCTTGCTCATTTTACACACGAGAAAACCAAGCTACAGGTAAATCCAATCAAATGATGTCAACAATAACTCAGGGTCCCATCAGTGAATAGCAGAGACAGAACCAGAATTGTGGACTTCTCACGACACCCCGCTGGGGATGAAAGTAGCAGACCATCCAACAGGTGCCTAGGGAAACTGAGAGCAGGCCTCAAAGAAGTGTAGCTCGAAAAAGTACTTGGATGATCTTAAGGAAGCCAATCGGCATTTTCATCAACCTGGTCACGCTCTCTCTAGATGTATCTCTTGCCCTATATCTAGTCTTTACCTGCTTCCTGCCCTAATCATAACTTGTTTTGTAGAAATCTTATTAAGATAATGAAGCCTTTAAGAACCTTTTAGGGAAAGCCATTAAAAGGCCCGTAATGAGACCTTTTTTTGTATGTTTCCCATTTCAGACCTTTTCACAAGACATAGGGGAAGGTCTTCAGGATGTGAGGGAAGGAGGGAAAACATGTGATAACTCCTGCGATAACTGAACTGGTGCAGAGTCTGTTTCTAGAGCATCAGTAGTGATTACAGAGATGCCTGCTGATCAAGTGCGCGCTACCCTAAGGCCTAAAAGATCATTCATTGTTCGCTTGGTTTTATGTCTCATGGTTGCTGGTCATATCACATACACCTAGACATGCACGCTCTGTTTAACTAAGAATTATTGTCAGTATCTGAAGAGTACAGAGAGACCTTTCATAAAGGGAAGGGTGGGGAGAGGAGGAAAGCTGTCAGGTTCTTCTGTATTACAATGTTTCAGGACTAGTTGTTTTTTTTCCCCTGGAGGCCGCACAGCTGTTGAAGACTTTAGAAGGAAAACTGAGCCCTGCAATACTTAGACTGCCATCAAACCATGGTCATTTCACCTTGGTTTCTAGGGAAACTCCCTACAGGGTCTCTTAGCAGATAATGATAGAATGCCATCGTAATGATATTACAGTACAGACGCTCTTCTGTGTAGGCATCACTAGTAGAACCTAAAGTGTACTTTTCATCTGCTCTCCCAGATCCAGGCCTGAGTATTGTTTGTCTCAGTCCATTTGTGAAGAGGCTAATTATTCTGCTGCTGAAAAGAATGCTGACATCCCAGTGGCAGGTTAGCTGCATGGCAGGCATCTTTGTCTAAATGATTTGTCTTTGATCAAGAAGCCCAACACTCTCCAGCCAAAGATCTTCCAAGTCATCATCAAAACATCTTCTTTCAGGCTCAGAATTGGCTTGGAGTAAATAAATGCAAATAGGGCCAGGTTTACCCTTCATTCCTCTCTTTTGCTGTTTGTTCCCTTCTTTTCAGGGACTCAATGAAAATAAGTGGTATCTACTCAGAGGATAGTCCTCAGTTACCGAAACATAAAATAAAAACTTTCCATATAATTGCTTTGAAGAAAATAGTCATTTATTGTCAAAGCATCCAACATACCCAGATAAACTATAAAGTTTAATAAATCTTTCCAGGGATAAAAGAAACACATAACTATCCAAACTCCATTTCACTGGCACAAAATTACACTTTGTATTAAAAGGAAATACATATTTACATAATTGGTAACATTCTTCATTGAAGTCCATAATCATTTCCTTATACATGCACTTCCCCCTGGAAACTCAAATTGAACGGCGACGCCCCCTTTTTATCCGTTTTGTTTATTTTTGTAAGAACACAAAGCTCTCACCAAGAAATGCAGAACGCATCTCGCCCTCCTCCTTTGCTTCATATCTAAAATAAATTTTGCCCTTACATATAATTATTCCATCTAAACTGTAAGTGCTTAATAATTTAAGTAGAAACGTATGACAAATGCATCAATATGTTGCAATATATGACATTTAAAAAAATGTACCTCTGTTTCTGGGAAAGCGAAAATGCGTGCATTCAAAAGAAAACCCCCTCAAACAACCCACCCGATGCAAACTCCACCTTCCCGGCTCGTGTGTGCATGGTGCGTGCGTGCGTGCGTGTGCGTGTGTGTGTGTCCCGGGTAAACATTTCAACGAAGGTTCCTGGGGGCCGGGGACATGTGTTTGGGTCCGTGTGTGGGGGGGTGCGCGTGGGGGTCCGAGTGCAGGGTTTCGGGGCGCAAGGAAGCGGTGGGCGTCCTCGCGTGTCTGCTCCCGCAGGTGGCTGGACCGTGCGCGCGCGCGCGCATGCAGCGCCGGGTGCTCCCGCGTCAGTTGTGCGAGGTCATGTGTCTGGAGAGGTGGTGGCGCTCCCTGAACGACTCGTTGCAGATGGGGCACTTGAGCTTCTCCTCCCGCCGCCGCTTCACCAGGGGCTCCATGGCGTACTCCTTCTTGTGGTGCGACCGCATGTGGTACACCAGGTCGGAGGTCATGCGGAAGGACGCGTTGCACTTGGCGCACCAGTTCTGCGCGGGCAGGCACAGCGAGGTGAAGGAGGGCGGCAGCAGCGTGAGCGCCGACGGCAGCTGCAGCTGCAGGGGCCCCGCCGCCGCCGCCGCCGCCGCCGCGCTCTTGGGCCAGAAGGCCGTGGCGTACAGGAAGGGGCTCTGCTTGGCCAGCCCGCCCGCGCCGCTCGGCAGCGCCCCGCAGCCCCCGTTCAGGTCCGCGGCCCCCTGCAGCTTCACGGCCAGCGGGTCGGCGGCGGGGTAGAGTCTGGCGGGGCCCGCGCCGTCGCCGGGGTGGCAGGGCTCCAGCGCGCCCAGCTTCTGGCCCAGCGCGAGCGGCGGCAG
>NW_012148174.1:793287-796392 GCF_000956105.1 Propithecus coquereli | reverse complement strand
ACGCCCGCGCCGTCGGCCGCCGCCTCCTCCTGCTGCCCGGCCGCGCGCGCCGCCTTCTTCACCTCCACGAAGGCGCTGCGCTTGGCCTCGCCCGTCTCGGGGCTGGGCGGCGCGAACAGCCGGCCGCTCTCCTCCAGGCCGAAGAAGCTGCCCGCGCCGCGGAACTGCTGCGGGGTGCACACCAGGTCCTCCGCGGACGCGGGCGCGGGCCGCTCGGGGAAGCGCCCCCGGGCCCCCGCCGTCCCGCCGCCGGCCTCCGCCGCGTCCTCCGGGAGCCGCCTCTTCCCTTTGCCGCCGCCGCCGCCGCCGTCGGGACTCCGCTCCGCCTCCTGGTGGCCGCCGCCCGCGACGCTGGGGGCCGGGGAGCCGCCGCCGCCGCCGCCCCCGCGCGAGTTCTCCAGCTCCCGGGCCAGGTTGTGGAAGTCCGTGGACGGCTTCGCGCCGCTGCCGCCGGCGCTGTCGGGGGACGCGGCCGGGTAGTGGTGCAGCGGGCCGGCTTTGCAGAACTTGGGGGCCGGGCCCAGGGGCGCGTCCTGCGGCGGCGGCGGCTGCTGCTGCTGCGGGTCTTTGCCGCCGCCGCCCCCGTGGTCCTTGGCGCCCGCGCCGCCGCCCTGCTCGTCGTGGGGACCGTTGTCAGCGCCCTGCAGTCTCTTGGGGCAGCGGAAACGCAGATGCGCCACGTAGGGGAACTCGAACTGGAAACGTTGGCTGCATTCCAGGCACGTGTACGGGGACGACCCTGCTTAGCGAGCACACACGCACACACACGCACACACACACACACACACCCGCGTGATTACTCAGCGTCGCCCCCAGGCCGCGTTGCCATCATCCCCACCACGGATCTACCCGCATCTCCCAGGGCCTGAGTGTCCCGGGAAGGATGCACCGTGCGCCCTGATCTGACCTCGCCTCTTGGTTGGGGAGGGATGCAGGAGTCGCGCCACTGTGCCCTGTTTATCCTCACCTGTCTGTCTCAGAAGCCCCCCGTGAGACACCCAGCGGGGACAGAGGCCACCACGCCGGGATGCGCCCCCACCGCGCCCCGCCCAGCGACGGGCCCACGCGCGGGGCTGCAGCCAACCTACCGTTCATCTTGCTGTGGCATCTGGACGGGCAGAGCAAGAGTAACTCGGTCAGTTCCTTCCCATACCAAACTAGCAACTCCTCGTCTTTGGCGATCCTGCGGAGAGAGCGGTAGAACAGCTGTCCGTTTTTTATGTAGGCTTCAAGGTTCTGCTCTTCTTTATCTCTGGCTGATTGGACCAGCCGAAGCCACATGAGACCTTCTGAGGAACCGTTAGCCGCGGAGGTGTCTACCTACAGTTTAAAATAGAAGAAAAAAGGCAAGAAAGAAGGGGGGGGAGAGACGCACGTGAGATGGTGAAGCCAGAGGAACCACGATCGTTTCCGCTATGATAGTTTTTTCCAAAAATTGTCTGAGACCAAGCTTCCAAAAATTTGACCTAACCTGAGACCCGTCCTCATATTTGTAGCCAGTAGGTAAGATAACCCATCCTGTAAAACACTGCACCGATCAGATAATTTAAGTCACCGTTTTCATGTATTGGTAGAACACCCAATGAAGGAAATTTCTTCTTAAAATTTAGTGTGAACCTCTTGAGAATTTACTTCTAAATGATCCCACATTACAAAGGCATAGGGAATTTTGTTCGTTGGGGGGGGGGAGCAAGCTTAAATCTTAGACATTATGTGGCATTTATCTTCCTAGCTTTGGCTGGAACAATTAATAGCTTTTCTTTGTAAAGAAAGAGTAGGAAGTGAGAGGCCTTTTATCTTCAAGCTAAAACACCTGTGTGTAATGATGCTTTACTGTCAAAACCAGTAACATATTAATTTAAATACAGACTCTGGGCACTAGCTAATGTTGCCAAAGAAAGTAATATTTAGAGGATGAGAAAGCCTCCCACGTTGGAAGGCAAACGTGCCCAATACTTGTAAAAAGTACTTTCGGAAAGTAATTAGTATGCAAATAGCCTCAGCCTCAGTGAAATCGCCCATAGAGTTTAGGAAGTCACGTTCATCACCAGGAAAACCCAGAACTAAGACCCTGATTTAGGTAGTTCTAACATTCCAAATCAAATCCTGTCATTGATTCCAGAAAATCAGTTGACAATAATTTGAGTTTAATTTTCCTTTTATAGTTTTTGGCGTGCATAATAGGATTGCTTGCATTTTTGCATCTTCTACCTTCAAAACCTGTCTCCACTTGTCATCAGAATGAGTCTTAGTTCATTTTCAGCAGGACGTTACCCTCGTACGCCTACGCGGTACTGGCCGAGACTGAGACTTACCCGGAAGATATAAGGTACTGTTCTCTTGTCGGTAGACTTCAGAGCGATGAAAGCTATGCTGTCATACAGGGAAGTGTGGCTCAGGACACAGGGACCGAATATAGCGTTCTCGGGGATGTCACAGGTGGTGTACACGCTGGTGAAAATGTCTGTGAGACATTGCTGGACAGCCTTTGCGTCTCCATCCCAGATGCCTCTCTGGATGCCTGAATCCTCCATCCCTGCGGATAGATAACGCAGGACAAGGAAGTGAGTTACTGACTCCTTTTACCGCGATGAACCCTGGGCAGAACATCTCAACTGCTAGACAGATTTTCCTTGCACTTGCCTGATTTTTGCATAGCTCTTATTTCAGAACTAAAGCACGTTAATCTGGTGTATTTTAAAGATGCAAATAAGGGATACTTTTTAAAAAAAATAATGGGAATAATCAGAGATCCGGAGCTAACTGACGGCTTGGAAGAAAGAAAAGAAAGGGATAGGAAAAGAGTAGATCGTTTTTGCATTGCCTTGGTGTCGAATGGGGTTCGGAGGTGAAGGTGAGGAGAAATACTACTATTTTTTCCAGCGTATAGATTTTTCTGGCTGGAAGAAACTTCTGACCCTTGGGGAAAGGATCCTTTCCTCCTGTGGATTGAAGTGGATGCCAGGAGCCCATTTTTTCTTTTCTTCCGAAGAGGGGAGCAGCGTTAGCGGGCAGGCAGAGACAGCGGAGCATGGCGAATGGGTTTCAAGTGGAGTGTCAGGGCCACTAATTCCGTGTCAGCTAACCTTTCTCTGCAGCCTACAA
>NW_012148174.1:770339-789481 GCF_000956105.1 Propithecus coquereli | reverse complement strand
CTCTCTCTCACACACACACACACACACACACACACACACACACACACACACGTGCATCACAAATGAAAGTATTTGCCCTCCCCAATCACTTTAAGGAAAGGTGGGAGAATTAAAAATGTGGAAAGAGTTGTCTCAAACATCTGGAAAATAACCCTCAGGCTTGAAGAACAATGGGCAGATATTTCAGTGGATTTGGAGTAGAAGAAAGAATGAAAAGAAAGGGCAGAGGGGGCACAGGTCTAAACAACAGCAAGTTAAGACAGAGAAGTAGCTATTAGGGAGTTGTGGTCCCTTAGAAACCACAGCCTGACACATGCAATAGTGCACCTTGGGAGGGGGGTTGCCAGGTGAGGTTCAGGGACATAACTCCATTAATCTGTTGCACTGACCGCTCCTTAGTGCGTTCTTTTGCTGTTACCTACAGAACAGGAAGTATATCTTTCTCAGGAAAAGTCATCTGTCCATGCCAGCCACTTCAAAAAATCCTCTTACCTAATTATAAATATAAAAGTGTCCACTCCAGTATGTGGACACTTAGAAAACAAACTCCAAATGGAAGGCATTTGTGTGTCTGCGCTTGGCCTTTCTCTTATTAAATTCAGAGAACATTTAGACTGTGTCTTCTCTGAAGTCTGAGACCTCGACTCCAGTTTGCACAAAATAATGTTTCTGGTGCTTCAGCTGAGCGTGGGGGAGGGCTTGACCTTCCAAGTCACAAGCTAGAAAATAGCTGAAATTCTATACGTCAGAGAGGGGAGAGATTTATCGAGAATCCAGCCATCAGATGCCGCATCTCAGTTTCCCTTTTTTGCCCTCTAATTAGATTTTCCCTCCTGCTTTCAGGTAAAGACCTCTAAATAAAAGAATTTCTCACATTTTATGAATACAACCAACTCTTTGTCTTATGGATTAAATGGCTGACATAAAAAATGAGTAAGATTAAGTTGAAATCTCACTTGCAGAGCTTTCTAGTATTTTAAGTGGTACACATTTTGCTTGGTAATATAAATGGTCCAAATGACAATCATTAATAGAGGATAAAGAAAATCTACAGATTATTTTTACTTCTCTAGAAATTTATGGGCTAAAATGGTACATAAACTACCTTGAAATCATTGTGCATTCTTACTTACTGGAACTCACTGATACTAAATGAAGGGTTGAGGCATTTATTCAGCTTCAGACAGTCCTATAAAAATGTACCTCAGTCAATAGTTTTATGCAACTCACACGGAACAATGGGTTTATGCACATATTTGAAGCTCTCTTCCCTAGGATTTTATTTCCAATTAAATGATGAGAAGGATGGCAATGAAAAGTAGGTATGCTCACCTTGCTCCACTTTAGCAGGACTCCTTGTAGTTGTGGTAAAAAAAAAAAAAAATACACGTGTAGGCAACTGCAGCATTGTTTTGGAAGAGAAGCCTGAGAGAGGTTGATGAATGATTCTCTGAGGTGGTGGCTTTTATGACCTAAATGAGAGGGTGGAGAAAAGGTAAGAAAGAAAATCTGATTCTTAGAGAGTATTAGAATGGGAGATGCCCTTTCTCCTCCCAGGGTGCAGAGATGGGGCCCCCAACATCTCAGCTTGTGTGATAGGAGGCAGGTGACCTCTCTAAGAATAATTTCACTTAAAGGTTATTGCCATATAAGAATGAAAACACATTTTTCTTCTCTTTTTTTTTTTCACATTTTTCTTTCTCTATTTCTTTCTAGTTCTCCTGGTTCCTTCCCCTCTAATCCTGTTTCCAAAGCGCCACACCAGCTGGGTTGCCAAAAGAGTGTGGCGATTCATGGCGGAAGGAAAAAGACACACTGGAAGATGACAGGGTGCCAATGAAACAGACGGTGGCAGCTCCTTCCTAAGCTTATTAATTTCCCACAGGGAGATCTCTGGAAGGGGCTGTGAGGGGTGGGGGCGGCAGAGAACAGAGGTTGAAGGAGCAGGATTGCATAGCTGAGTGTCGCCATTCAGAATGGGACTTTCTAAGGGATGAACTCCACCGACTACCTGTATATGAAAGAGAGACCTTGACGGGAAGGGAAAACACGAGCGCGGCGCCAACAGTGTTGTTCAGAGGGTTGTTGACTCATTTCCTATCACTTTCCTTTTACCAAGAGAATGATACTTGGAGGGTTTAAAAGGAAAAAGTAGGAGGTCATCTTAATCTGCTATTTCATTTTATTTGTTCACATCTTGGTGAGTCAAGAAAAGGCCGACTCGCTGGACTGGATAATGGTTTGCAGGGACAAGGAGGCACTTTGGTTTTTATAAGCACACAGGGCAAGCCCAGTCTGGGTCTGTTCCTCACCCTAAGTATTGTAGTGGGTTCGCTGGGTGATAAATGGGTGAAGGTTTCCCAGGCTGGTCCTGTGAAAGCCAGAGACTCAGAGGTGGATAATTCTGTAGCCTTTGAGGAGGGACTCCAGGCAACCAGCTGCAGGGATTATTGCTCCTGACTCACACACACTTTTCTCTCTTCAGCTTTCCTCTTTCTCAATAAATGATGATGTTTTTAAGGCTTCTGCCGCTGCTGCTACTATTGCTACTATCATCATTACAATTATAATCTACCTTTCTTAGGTTTAAAACTTTCTGAGGGATCCCACGTTTCACTAACACATCTGTTGGAGCTCAGCTGAGAGCTGCATCATCTCTGGAAGCTGTGAATTATTCATTTCCTCTCCTGGATCTGGGTGGTAGTCAAATGGATTAATGGCTTTGGAGCATGAATTCTAGAAGGGCTAGCAAACCGAAGTGATGTCGGAGGTCTGGAATCAACGCCTCACGCCCACCTGTGAACCGAGTCCAATATCCGATATCCTGGCTTCTCCCAGCTTTCATACCCCTCCCCAGATGAATGTCTAGAATTCTAGCAAGAAATAGCCTGATTTTCTGTCAAATCTGCAGGTTCGAAGTCCCTCTCAGACTCAGACACCACAGGCCTTGAAAGAACTCCATGGAGGGGTAGGGGCTGAGAAGGCGGAAAGGAATAGTAGCCAGCTCTTAGCCAGCCACACTCTCTGAAACTCTTTACCTCCTGTGTCAGGCTTTGCAGGCAGACTGGGGACCAGGGGCTGCCCAGCAGTCTCAGAGAGGTGCCCAGCAGGCTCAAATGAGGTTTTGAGAAGACTACAGGTCTTGAGGATGTCACCAAATTGAGAGGCCCTACATCAAATTTCTTCACCCAGACAGGAGAAGGGACCTTAACCCAAGATTCAGTACCTGAGTTCTGCCACGTGCCCTGTTTTAGGTTGTCTATAATTCCTGAGTTAAAAAGAGAGGCGTTGATTGACACACAGCATGTCCATGCTGGGCAGGTGCCCTGGGTCTGGTCTCAGCCGGCATCTGAGGTGTGGACTTAGACTTCGAGAATTGGGGTGCTGGGGGAGGAGCAGCAGAAAGCTTGGCTCTCCTGGGAAAGGACTCTGGGCAGAGGGTGCTCACCTGTAGCTTGGAACTTGCCCACAGTGTGCTTTCCTGAAGCCTGAGCAGAGAGACATCTAATTTCCTCTATTGCAAAGAGAGTGCAGAGAGCAAGAAAGAGCGAGCAAGAGAGGAACTGAGGAGAACATACCGATGAGTAACCACAACAGGAGTGATGCACATTGCTTTGTTAGAGCCTTGGAAATACAGTTTAATTTCTTCACAAGCTATGCTTCCAAACTGCTCCCCTGCTCATTGGCAGTTGAACTGTTGGAGTGAAAGCCATCTTTCATGGTTTCCATTCGAATGAATCACAGGTGTTTCATCATTTAATCCAGTAGTATTAACTTAACATAAATGGGGGGATGTCTCCCCAAACATTCTATGGAAAGCCTTTAGCTTTCAACAGGTTTTCAGAAATGCTTAAAAATGAACAATATAAGTCTTTCCTCAATGCTAATACTTGGAGAAGCGGTCTCTTACAGATTCAAGGATCAGCTCGTCACAAATAATAGTAACATCATGACCACTATAGAAAATACTGGACATACATTTTGAAGTGGAGGAAATAACAGTGGAATATCAGGACTTATATTTGTTCTCTTGAACTTGCTGAATAAACAGCTGCTTCCCAGACAGGTGTGGTAGTCTCTGGTAACGTAATATAATAACCAAGCTATCATTCACGATCTCCTTTAAAGTTTTAAGGTAAACTCATATTTTCAAAAGGAGCAATATCTAGACATGCCAAATAAGTCACTCACAAATTCCTAAAAATAAACACATTGACCTGGATGCTGAGATTCCCTGGGCCTGGAACTTAATTTAGGTCTGAACAACTTTCTACCTGTTCAGACATGGTCCTGTGGGTGTGTGTTTAAGACGGTTTGGGGCGAATGTTGTCCAAGGTAGCAATTTTTTTTTTAAATAACAAGTTTTAGGATTGTCATTTTCCTTGGATGAGTGTCCATAGAGTAACCAGTGCTCCTTGTTGCATATTTTCAGGTAAGACGCTTTTGAGAAAATAGTTTGTGTGAAGTGGTTCAAGAGAGCAATTGGCCACGAGGGAGAAGATTGAATAGAGTTACAAAGAATATATTTCCTGAGGATAATTTTACTATTTGCTACGTCGCGTGTGCGTCATCACAAGCCCCATAGTGCCACGTGCGTTCTAGAGTCAGCACACTGAGGCCCTGTTTATGGGAGTTTATGTTCAGCTGCGCTTGCAGATATGCCCGGGAGACGGCCAAAGCACCGGGAGCGCAGCGCTTGCATTTCGTACCTGGGGGACCGAATCAGCCGCTTATCCCCAAGGCTGACTTTGAGCCCAAAGTTTGGGCAGCAAGGCAAGGCGGGGCAGTGCCTGATGTCTGGATTCTCCGGTGCTCCCGTCTCAGTGAGAGGCGCCGAGCAGAGCTGAGGGTACAGAGGAGGCCAAATGATGGGCTTCCAGGTGGGCAAACCGGGTCTCTCCGGGAGAGACCCCAGGAGGGCCCTGCCCCCACCGACCCCGCCCGCCCCCAGTGTCGTAGCTGACTCGCCAAAAAGTGCAGCGGCCTGAACTGGAGGGGACTCGACGGGACCTGGCAGAGCAAGACAAAGACAAGCCACCACCTGCGCGCGGGGGTGGGGAGTGGGGGGTGGGGCGGGGGTGTCAGGTGTCGCCCTTGGAGAAGCGGCTGCACAGACCTGCAGGGCGAGGCTGTGGGGGGCCATGGAGCGTGCTGGGTGTGCTCCACGCGCCAGGGGCAAAGCAGGGACCAAGCGCAGGTCCCAAGGGCCCATGATGGCTCCCTTGGCCTAGAGCTTTGCAGGGGGCAAGCACTGTCACCCATTCCTGGGAGGTGATGGTAGGTAGAGACCTGGACGGAGGCTGCGGGATCACAACGCTCCTTCCATCCCCGCCCTCCCCTGGCTGGTCGCCCGACCTCCTCTCTGGGGGCGTGAGCTGCGTCCCCGCCTCTCACTAGCTCTCGCTAGCTGGGCCGCTGGGGACCTAGCTCAGCCTCAGTTTCCTCCCGTGGCACTAACGCCGGCAAGAGCCGCCTCCCGGACCGCCATGAAGACAGTGCAAGGGAACGAGGGCAGCGCGCTTGGGAAAGCCGGGGGCTGAGCAGATGGTGAGGGATGGTTTCCAAGAGCCGGGCCAGTTCCTTCTCGGTCTTGGGCATGCGGGAGCGGTCTCAGAGCCTTCATCCACCGACAGTCTTCTCAGCTGTAGGTCTGAGAACTGACCCGAGAAGAAGCACCAAGGACTCAGGCTCGGGCCAGCCCACAGCACCGGGAGGAACTAGCTTGTCTGGGTTCAAATCCCGGGCTCCCGTGTGTCATTTAACCGGTCTGTGCGTCAAGCGCACATCTGAGAACCGAGGGCAGTAAATGGACCATTTTCAGAAACTGATAACTGAGCAGCTACTTAGCAAGGCATAGAACAGTGCCTGGCACACAGCAAATGCTCGTTTCAGGGCTGCCAAGTGACCCAGCGAGGCTGCGCATTTCTCAGCGCTTTAGGGGGGACGGAAGGACGGGCAGCCACCCGGTCCCCGCCCGCCCCGTCTAAGGGGAGAGCATTTCGCGCTGGAGGCCCGGCCGGGCCGATTGAGGTGGGACTTCTCTCCCCCAACGCCCTGCCCGGGTCCTTTCTCCAGGCCCGGCGGGCGCAGCGCCATGGGTCAGGGTGATGGCGCCACTAGAGGAAACGCGGGACAGTGTGGGCGACAAGGGCTGATGCAGGGTGACTCCGTGGGGTAGGAAGAATGTGAACGCGTCTCCCGTGAACTCAAGAGACTTGGCCAAAGCCAAGGTCTGGGAGGGGGCGGAGAAACCTGGGGGACCCAGGGCCTGCAAGAGGGGGGCGGCCAGTTCTCTCCTGCAAAGGGCTGCAGACAGGCTCAGAAGCAGGGTGGGGGCCGTGGGGCAGAGCAGGTGGCCGCCGCGCCCTCCGTGCACAGCCTGGGGGGCCTTCTCGCCACCAGGCCGCTTGCGCGCAGGCGCGTTACTGTCACCCCCTCCCCATCTCCCGCTCTGCAAAACCTGTCGCCCAGTCTGGGAACAGCAGTCACTTGTGGGCTTCCAGTTGCTCTTCCTTCTGAAGCACCCAAGGGGCAGTGGTGACGAGCTCGAAATGCGGAATCCTGAACACTTAGGTTGGAACCCCGGGGTCTGCAGTCTACTAGCTGTGTGTCTGAGCAAATCACTTAACCTCTCTGAACTTAGGTTTTTCCTCTGTAAAATAGTAAAAACAACACTATTTCTTAGAGTGGCTGTGCATATTGCCAGAGCAAGCCTGAGTTCGGGTCCCAGCTAGGCCTCTCGCGTGGGCTGGTGAGCATCTTTGCGCTTGTGTTCCCCGAGAAGCAGGAATGCTAGAGCATCCGGCCTAGCACATAGGGAGCACCCGAAAGTTAGTAATTGTTTAAAGCATTTCAGTCCCTGCCACTCTGAAATGCTGGATAAATATAATTTTTAAAGCTTAGCTCTCCTACTACAGTTTTTTTTCCTCCTTAGAAACAAAATGCAGAGATGCATGTCGCAGTGGGAGGGTTGTGGTAGTGCTTGGAGAGTCGGGGGACGTTGCTTGTGGCAGAAATTCAGGTGGCACTTCCGGACACTGAATGCCTGTCCTTCTGGCCTTTCCTTTTCAGTTTCTAGGGACAAAGTAGAAGAATTGGAGAAGCAGGGAAAAGGGACTTGGAACAAGGAAGGTGCTCAACAAATGTTTCTTGAATAGAATAATGGCATTTCAAAAATCAGGGTGACAAGGAGCCTGTCTGAAGTGGGAATGAGGACCCAGAGCTGGGAGTGGCTGCCATCTCTCTGTGCCAGGCTGCCAGCAGGCACGTGGGCCTCTATGTCTTGGGAGCATCTCTGTGGGACTTTATGTTATGGCCCTTGGGAGGGGATGATCTTAGGGGAGGGTGGCACTGTTCTAGGGGGACAGTTTCTGAGGGCAGGAGGAGCAGGAGAGTGCCCCCATCCCAGCAGCGGACACTGTATACCTGGCTCAGGAGAAGTTAGGGAAGGAAAACTCAGGGGAAAGGAAGAAAAAAGATCTGGACCTATCTTGGGGTGAATTAGGCCTCCAGTAGAGGGCTGGAGTCTGTATGTTCCTCAACATTTGAAAATCTAATTTTAAGTCCAAAACCTTATATTCACAGACACCCCTTAAGCATCTGCACAGCTGGGACCTTTTCAGAGTAGGGAAGCATACTTGTGTCACCCAATGCCCCATCAGTTCCCTTTGCCTTTGACACCAGCATCCTCCTCTGACTTTTCCAATGGGAGCACATAACATCCTTTTCGAGTTCTTTATAGATAATAAGATAATGGATGATAATGTTTCACCCAGCAACAAACAGGACATCCAGGGACAAATGGCCTCAAACAGCATTCAAGACCACAGCCTTCTGCTTTCCTCCTGAGGGCGGAGAATGCTGATAGGGCAGCAGCCACCTAGGGTATTTCAAAAACTTCTATCCCTTACTCCACTCTCCCTGCAGATCCTGGCTCAAAAGTTAGCAGAAAGGAGAATAAAATAAAACCAGTTCCTCAGTGCTCAATGCCCCCGGGGCCAAGGAGTCACTGGTGAGAAGGAGCCACAACTTGGAAAAAGATTTATTTTTCCTGGCCATAAATCTCATCCCCTTGTTCCTCTGCCCAACGAAGCATGATAAAGCCCCTTTCCATCAAGTATTCAGCATTAGAGCCACAAAGCTCCCCCAGTCAGCAGCCATCTGCTTCTACCGTAACCGCTGCTCCTGGAGCAGGGGAACCGCAGTAGAGAAAGGGCAGCGCTGTTCGGCTGCTGGACAAACGAGGAGCCTGAATAGCTCTGGTTTTCCTTGTGTATCTGTATCTATAGAGACAGGAGAAGAAAGGCCGCATTATAGTGACACAACAATTGCAAAACAAAACACGGAAGAGGCATCGAAAGGGCAATATCGCATGCATCAGGGGGCCCGAGATAAAAGGGGCGCTAACAGATTTATAGAAACCTTTAATTGGTTTTCAATTGCAAGCTAAAGAGGCTGAGGCAAAGCTGTGAAGAGCTGCAAAGCGACCTCCTTCAGCGGGCTGCAGGCCTGATGGGCTTCACGGAAGGAGAAGGGAGAAAGTCATCCGGCCCAGCGGCTCTGCACCGGGAACTTCCCCCTGTGGCCTGGGCGGTGCTGATTTGATCTCAGCAGAATCAGTCTCTCTCCCCCTCTCTCTCTCCCTGCCTGCCTCTGTAAGATCAGCAGGCTAGTGGAGAGAGGACGAAGGAAAGGGTGCAAAACTCAGTCTAACTTTTCAGGTCTGGAAAAAATAGACCCCATCCTAACAAGGCCCAGACTTTAAATCCACGTATCCTCCAGTGGGGAGGCCTCTGAAGGAGACAGGCGTCCAGCCTGCACCCTGCCCCATTACTTCCTTCCCTCCTTCTCCTCCCTCCAGCAGGAACAGCTAACCTGCAGGGGGTCTCTCCACCTGGTGCGCCAGGTGAGAAGTCTCTGCAGGTGCCCCGCGCATCTCTGCACCCACCAGCCCCGCTCGCCTCCGCCTTCACCCCTTCCCGCGCGGCCCCCACCCACGCGGCAGCCCCGGACGTCCGTCCGTCTGTTCCTAAAGCTAATTTATTGGCCCGACCCTCCATTATCCCTTTCGGCTTCCTAATTAATCAACGATAAAAGGCAATGGCGCAAATTACGATTATGAGGGCACTGCAAGGCGGTTCGGAATAAAATGGGAGAAGGGAAATATGATTAATCGGACGACATGATCATGAAATCTCGAGTGCGAGGAACAGGCCCCAGGGGGTCAGACTGACTCCCCCGTGTTGCCGGCGGACCCTTCCAGCTAGCGCCCTCCCACGGGGACAGCCCCCAAATCAGGTCACGCGGGTCCGAAGTCTTTGGAGGAGACGAGTGGGTTCCCACTGCAGCGCCCAACCTCGCTGGGTGCCTGGGCCCAGCTACCCGTCCCTCCAACCCCACCTGCGCCCCGTCGACTTTCGGAATCTTGGCCAGAGAGTCTGCTCCACATCGGCAGCGCCTTTGGGTGGAACTGCACCCCACGACTGCGCTCGCGTGCTGGGGGGCTGCCTCTGTTTCCCCTCTGCCCTTGCACGTTCCTCCAGCGAGGCTGACTCTGCAGGAAAATAAGTCTAGCAGGTCAGCGATCGCATGTGCTCGTGGAAGGGGTTAATAAAGCCCTCGTCTGATGCTGCTTTCCAGAATTACGTTCCGGATTAAAAGGCAGGCTCGACGCGGGCGCGCGTTGCGCATTCGCCGGGCGCCGTGATTAACGTTCCCGAGCGGATTTGTGCCGGCAGCTTACGGGGCGCGCTCTCGGGGTCGCGACGCGGGGCCGGCGGCGGTGTGAGGGCGCGGCGGGCACGCGCCGGGACACTGGGGGATCAGAGCGGACGTGGGGGGGCGCGCAGATGCCAATCACCGCGGGTGCAGCCGCGTTGCAGGAAAGCAGCGAGCACTGTCGGGGGAGCTGACTTTGGGTGTCGTGGGGAGCGCGCGTGTAAAGGGAAGATGCTCCCGGTGACCTGACTTTTCAGAGGGAGAGGGGCTCAGCACCGAGCCGCTGAGCGTCACCCTCCGCCCTGCAAGGGGGTTCCCGAGCCGCACAGGCCGGAGAAGCACCTGCTCCTGAACGCGCCTCCCGTCCGAGTCGAACCCGGTCCCCGGAAAGAAAGAGTTCAGCCCCAGCGCTGCGGGGCTCAGGGCTGCCTTCTGGGCACCCAGACGGCCACCTGCGGACAGGAGCCGCGGCCCGGTGTGAAGCGCATCCCTCCAACCGCTGCCCAGCGCGCCCCGAAACCCGCCCGCGCGCTCTGGGAACGCCCGAAGGGAAAGGGGGTGCGAGGGGCGGGGCAGAAGGATGGGGACGGGGTGGGGGGGAGCAAACAGCGCGGGGAGCGTGATGAGAAGAGGGAAAACGGGCAGGAGGCGGTCGCGGCCGGCGCGCAGCCTGTCCCTGGGCGGGGCGGGGCGCTCGGGCAGAACCCGCCCCCTGCCCGGCTCCGGGCGCCCCTCCCGGGGGTCCCGAGGGCGCTCGGGTCCCGCGCCCAGGACGAGGGCAGGGGAGGAGGGTCCGGGACAGAGCGGGCTCCCCGCCCCCGCGCTGCGCTTACCCCGCGGCTTCCTTCCCCAGGGCTGCGGGCTCCCCCGGCGAGGACGCGGCTCCGTGCGCCCTGGGCCGCTCCCTCCCGCCCCAGCCCGGCCGGGCCCGCGGTCCAGGCTCCGCCGCAGCAGCTGGGAGGGAGGGAGCGGGCGCCGGCTGCTGCCGGGCGGCGTCTGGGGTCCGGGAGCGGCGCGCGAGGAGCCGCCATCTGGAGCGGGGCGGGGGCGAGGGGAGGGCCTGGCGCTGGGCCCGGGCGCGAGGAGCAGGGGTCTGCGCGGGGAAGCGCGGCCGGGCGGGTCGGAGCGCTCGCACGCGCGTCCCGGGAGGGGTGCGGGAGGGGGGCGGCCCCTGGGGAGGAGGAGCAGAGGCCTGTCCCTCCCCGCCCCGCAGGCGTCGAGGAAGAGCAGGGGACCCGTGTGGCCGTCGCCCCCCTTGCGCGACGCACGTGCGAGCGCTCGCACCGACGGGCGCCGCCCCGGCCCCGCCGCCCTCCCCCGGGGGGTGCGCAGCCGGCTCCGAGGAGCGCAAACGCTCCCGCGCGCGCACCGCCCTGTCCACCGGAGTGGTTTTCTCATTTCCCTTGCCTCCCACCTCGTCCGCCCCGCGCCAGGAAACATTCCTCTCCAAACGGCCGGATCTGGGACGCCTCCGCCCTCACACGGCTCCCGCGGCCAGAAAGCAGGACAGGCACTGACGCGCGCAACCCTCGGGGGTGCACAGTCTCCAGCCTCCTGTGCACGGTGGAAGAGGAAGGGACGAGAGAGGCTGCCCGAGGGACGGGGTGTGGGCAGCTGGTCCTGCCGGGCCAGCGCAGGGAAGACGAGGATAAGGAGGGGACGGGGCTGGATTCCCTCTCCCCAGCCCGGCCCTCCTTTCATTTCAGGCCTTCTGAGTGCTTTTACTTCCTTCACTTTGAAAACAGTCTCCTTTCCCGGAATCTGGATGGGGCAGAGCGCAAACGCAGGGAAGGGAGGACTGAGTGCGGGGAAGGGCCGGGAGATGTCCTGGGACCGCCAACTGCCCAGCTGCAGGGCTGTCTCTGAGGAAGGCGCCCCCAGCCTAGGTTTTAGCCCCATGTGGTCTGAATAAAAAAATAAAATAAAATAAATTTCCAGTCCCGCTTCCACCCCGAGGACTCAGAAGACACCCCTCCCCCCGGCTGTCTCGTGTCCGTCAGAATGGCATTGTGGAAGAGATATGGCACGTCACCCAGTGGCACATCTGGTCGGTGTAGATGGCATTCATTAGCGCGGGGCTCCACTCCGCAGCACGCCAGGGCTGCGACAGGGATGCCCGCTGCCAATCATCCGCTGGCTGCCAATGCCAGAGCGCGGGGACGGGATGGCCTCCTTCCACCCCCGGCACCAGGACGGGAGGAAGCAGCGTGTTGGGATGGGAAGAGATGAAAGCGAGTTGGGGTTGGAGACACCCAGCAGATGTATCCCTGGAGGAGAAAACGTGCTAAGAGTCATTTAGCAAGAAAGCACACGCGGGGTCTGGGAGGGAGGCTTGGGCAGAGCTTGGCCTGCCTGGGGCTGAGCCCAAGCAGAGGCAGGGGAACCCTCGCAGAACCCTGGAAGCTGAGCTTGCTTCCCTGAAAACACACAAAGACCAAAAGCTGTAGCCCCCTGAATGTAAGACTGCCCTCCCCTTTTGGTTTGTCATTTGCACCTCTGTTTAGCTAGAAGCCTGACCAGCTCTGAAAAGAGCAACCTCTGTCACCTCGTCTGATGACCAAGACAAAGAACACCTTCCAGCTTTCAATTTTCTGTCCTTCTCTTGGATGTGTAAGAGAATGGGGGAGGGGAGAGTGCCAGGTTATCTTCAATGCACTTTAAAAACAAAAGTTTCATTTCAGTTCCTGGCCTTTCAAAGGGGACAAAGATGAACAAAGGAAATTATTAAAAAGGCAAAGGAAGATGAAGGACAAAATCCAGGATAGAGATTGTCTCTGAGGTTCCTCTTTTTCTTAGGCTGGGTAGCAATTAACAAGGTGCTCACCATACTGTTTTTCTTTATGCCATACACATATTTTATAAATATTGTTCTTATCCATTCGATAATTAATAGAACACCAACAGCGAAACTCAGGGTTTTGAGAGTTTGTGGAACTTGGTGTTTAAGGTGATGCTAAACAGCTCTCTATTTTCTATATATAATATATGTTTGCGTGTGTGTGTGTGTGTTATCTATATACTTTTTTTAGTATAAGTGCATGCTATAAAATATTTGGGACCTACTTATACTACACATTTATTCATGGTTTATCTATATATTTATTTGCTAAATCTAGCAACCTTGGGTATGTTGATTTATGTTCAAAATTATCAGTGAAGGTAATGATTCACTTTTCATTAGCCAGATCTGAGTCACGTGGCCACAGATACATACAAAAGAGTCAAGGAAAAGTAGCCTTTAAAACATAGGGATAAGGAGATTGGGAATGGTTGCTGGGTTGCAACCAAGGGTGCCTGCCAAAAAAAAAACTGAAAAGAAAAAAAGAGTTAACACCAAGCAAGAACAGGTTATCGAGTTTTACCATTGTTTTAATTAAAAGTCTTCTGTTTTCATTACAGTCATTAAAGGAATACTGTTCTCGAATTTAGTAATTTCTTTGTGAATTTTATCAAATTCTATTTCAAAATAAGGGCTTGGGCTTAATATGTCCACAAGACAGCTGACATAAACATCTGACTTATATTTAAATCAATTTAGTCTTTGCAAGAAAAGTATAAATAGAATGTGTTTATAAATTTAAATGGAAGAAAATGACTCAGAAGGACTGGGGTTTGCATCTCAATTCTGTGACTCAGTAAGTGTTTGATGTGGAGTATTTTACTTGTCTAAATCATATTTCCTCATTTGTAAAATGGGTTAATAATGCTAATGCCTTGTTGGGTTATCGTGAGGCTTATAGATTATGTCACACAGAGAAGGTTTTAAAATATAATTCTCAGAGACCCAGCAGGAAACAGAATTCAGCCAAAATAGAGCATATTAGGAGACGAGTAGTCAACCCTTAAATTCAGATTTGCTTTCTTTGGTCTGAAACTAGGTAAGTACAGTGTGATAAAATATCCCGAGAGACAGAGAGCACACATTCAAATAACTTTTATTACAGTATATTGTTATAATTGTTCTATTTTATTTATTATTACTTATTGTTAATCTCTTATTGTACCTAATTTATAAATTAAATTTTATCACAGGTATGTATGTACAGGCAAATACATAGTATATATAGGGTTCAGTACTATCCTTGGTTTCAGGCATCCACTGGGGATCTTGGAACCCGTCTCCCCCACGTCCTCTCCTCAAGACAGGACTACTGTACTTACAAAGATGCGGGCTGCGTCATGGGAACAAATGAGATGGTGACGCACACAGAAACTAGCATAGCAAGAAGCTACTAGGAGAGGAATTGATGTTTCTGCATCCTGGGTAAGGACCAGAACCTTGGAGGAGGGGCCTAGTGAGAGAGAGAGAGATACAGCTACTGCTAGAGAGACAGTTGGTATAGCAAGGAGGGAACATGAAGAAACACCCCAACTTTTTCTTCTCACACCCTCCAGTTTCATGTTGATGTCTGCCATTGGCCAAACCCAACTGGAAACTAGTCGGCAAGGTGCTAGATAGAGCATGGTATTGAGTCTGCAGGGGTCAGCCTCTGGGAATACAGAACCAGCTAGAGAAGGTTGGAGAATGGATCTCAGGGAGACACACGAAGAATAACTATCACACTACTATTATTATTCACAAACCAAATTCCCCAAGAACCCTTCCTGCAAACATCTTTTTAATGCACAGTTCCAACCGGAAGTGAAAACTTAATGAGCTTTGTAAATTTGAGCATCCGAGATTTTAAGAATCACGTCTCAGTGGCCTTTGGCTGAGAGTTTCCCGAAAGATTTCCAGAAGTCTTGGCAGGCTTTGGAAGCCAAGATCTGGAAGAATTTGAGAGGACACCTTGATTCAGTTCCTGTGGGCATTCCCCGGTCTCTCGTCATTTTGTGGCTTCCTGCGTCAGGACCAGTCTTGCTATTCGTGGTGAGTCACTTGCTGACTGTTGTTTCCAAGAGAGTCAGCCAGGCTTCAGCAGAGGGTGACTACCTCATAGTCACACGGCATAACCAACCCCACAGCAATGGGAAATCCTATTCATGGCTTCCCTTGAGTTCAGAGTCTGCGTAGACCTCAGACTGAAGTAACATTTTCTCTTTCCAATTTTGTCTTCCCTACTCTTTTCCTCTGAACCTAGACTAACCCACAGACAAAATAATGGAAGAGAACAGTGGTGGAAAAGCATGTTTTCTTCCCCAAAACCTAAGATAAAAATTATAGCCCATAGTAATCTCGAGCATTCACTCTAAACATTAGCACACACAAAAGCTTCATTTTTGAATCTCCTAGAAACCAAGAGTTTGAAAACTTGAGAGGACTAATATAAGAAGAGCAGTCACTGTTTTAATGCAGAGAAACAAGTTAACGATAGAAGTTACCATATAAAACTAAACAATAAATAAAAGTGACATAGATTAGCTTCTGGAATGACAGTGTGGGGAGCTCTGCTGACCAGTGGAGTTGGTGAAAATGATATATAAAGAAACAATCAGAGGCTTTTAATAAAGCCTCTGGAAAAGCTCTAAGTACAAACAGCAAATAAAGAAATATCTATTTCATAAAATCTATGACAATTTGATAAGAAAGATAAGTCTATGGTATTTGAACAAAGACCACTCCCTTGCTTGCCCCTCCCAGCTCAGTGAGGCAGAGAGGCCACCGGAGACTCCTACAGTACGTACACTGTTCTCTCCACTGAAAAGGTTATCTTGGCCGGGAGCGGTGGCTCATGCCTGTAATCCCAGCACTCTGGGAGGCAGAGGCGGGGGATTGTTTGAGCTCAGGAGTTCGAGACCAGCCTGAGCAAGAGCGAGACCCCGTCTCTACTAAAAAAAAATAGAAATTATCTGGACAACTAAAAATATATAGAGAAAAAATTAGCCAAGCATGGTGGCGCATGCCTGTAGTCCCAGCTACTTGGGAGGCTGAGGCAGTAGGATTGCTTGAGCCCAGGAGTTTGAGGTTGCTGTGAGCTAGGCTGATGCCACGGCACTCTAGCCCGGGCAACACAGTGAGACTCTGTCTCAAAAAAAAAGACAAAAAGTTATCTTGTTTTTAATCTGCTTCCAATTTGTGGCACAATGGGATGGATTTCAGTACACAGGACACAAGAACAAAAGGGCAACCTTTCTGAGCTGGCTTTCTCATCTGTGACATGAGAAAGCGCTAATATTCAACTTGCAGAATTGTTTATTTTATGTGGAAAAGAATTTGAACATGCTTTGTAAGCTATAAAACACTATACAAAGGTACTTTAAAACTGTTAATATTGTTACATGATTTTAAGCTGAACTATTACAACTTTTATGCTTTACGTTAACATTTTTTTTCCTCACTATTTATTCCATTAAACTCATTCATTCAAACATTAAGTCAGTTATCCTAGCATCTTAGCTTCCACAATTTTGTATCACTTATCTATTTCAGACCATCATCCAAATGCAGGCTAAGAAGTCTGTGTCCAGTTTTTGAGTCTATTAAAAAGAGCAAAGTGTATTTTGGAAAATTGTGAATAAGCAGTTTTTTCTAAGACTAATATATTCACCAAGGCATTCCCAGTGGGCTATCACTCACTTGTTACATACCAAGCTACCTAGTTATTTTGATGTTTTTCTTATCGGTGAAAGGTTAGCCATGGGATTTTTGTGTGTGTCCCTGTTTTGAGAAAGGAAGCTATTCAATTATGTTGATTTGAATTTTAGAATCTTCCTGTGTCTAAGAAAACAAACCAAAAAACCTAGATGCTAAATGAAAATTTCAATTAATGACTTTAATAACTATCACAAAAATAATTTCTGATATTTGAAGTTTTCTGTTTTAACCTGGATTTTAGATGCTTCTCACTGTAGCCTTTATGCTAATTAACTTCAATCAAATGAAGACTATGATTTTAGCAAGAAATGTCAGAAAGAATAAGGTAAAAATAATATGTCAGACCTCACTTTTCACTTTGCAGCCTTTAGCTCCAAAATAATAAAATGAAAGCCTACGAAATTTGTGCCTGCAGAACAATTACTTCCCATATTTGATTCATTATCATATAGCCATGTTAACTCATGATAGATTCATTTCCTTTATTTGCTTTCTCTGAAGGCATTTTTTTCACTTTACTGTTTACTGCTTGTCCAATATTTTGTTTTTTCTACTATTCTTTGTTCAAACTGCAAAAATCTGAAATAAAAATATAATATAGAAGTATAGGCATCAGCTAACATTTTCCATGGCATATGGTGCTTCCGATGCCATATGTACCAGTGTTTAGTGATTCTGGCAAAGAGGCATAGAATGGTGAAATCCAACTGCCAGGATTGCTGAAAACAAATATGTAAATGCTCCAGGGCTTTTGTTATTCATAACATACCTCTAACACAGCACATACAATATGCTGTTCATTCTGCAACTAGTATAACTAATAAACCACATTTCTCTCTCTCGTTTTTTTAAGGCTTCTCCAAGTTTGCGTGGTCTTCTGCCTTTAACCTTGAATCTCGCTCCCGAACTCTGCATTGCGTGGAGCTCCTATTAATGAAAGAGGCCTAGGGGAATACATCCATCCTTTTTCAAGGGCATTTATTTATTTTTTTCAAATTAAAATCCCAAGTCTTCTGCAGTCCTCTTCTGTGAAACAAAGAAAATGCACTGAGCACATTCTCTAGACAACACGCAGTCACGAGGCAAAAGCAGATAACACCAAGAAAGGCAAATTTGGGCAGAAGAACAAGAAAAGCTTCCTGACTCAGAGGCTGTCCAGTGGTCTTCCCAACACTGAAGTTCTATAGGATATAACGTGAGAGGAGGTCTATGGATACGATTACTTTGATAAAGGGAAATAATGATAATTTTAACAACTTGGAAGCTGCAACAAGCATTCAAACCATGTACAATGATTGCGACTTCGAGATAATCACAATGTAGGGGATAAAAGTTGGCCTGATTTTATTTTGCTTCTTTTCTGCTAAATTGGACCTAGCTGATGGAAAATATCCCTAAGTTCTCCTTCCTGCTTCATAGCGGAGTGGAAAGAACAGCCAGAGTACTTAGAGGTCATTATTTTCCACTTGTCATCAGACAAGCCGTTTAACCTCTTTGAGCTTGTTTCCATGTGTATGATGAGGATAATATCTTCCCCGGGGATATTACTGTGAGGATAATATGCTATAATCTTCGTGAAAGTGCACTTACCGAGCATTATTATTATTAAAAGGAAAGCATCTGTAGGTTTTCTGGGAGTTTAGAGACCTAAGGAGGCTTGTGCTACTTACCACTGAGTATTTTCCGGTGCACACAGAAAGGCAGAAGCGTTATTGGGAACGGAGAATTGTGAACATGGCAAAGAGATGGTGGGCGAAGAGACTGAGTCCTTCTGGGCTGAATTCCTTTGGGTCGAATCAAATGAAATCCCCATTTTTATAGGTCAAAAACGGTCTCATATAAGAAAATCCATTTGGTTCTCCTTAGCGGTTTTGAGGGATTCCCGTGATATCTCACAGATACATTATTTGCCTCTTCCTTTCGGGTTACTGCAGTAACCAGTGACCCGGAGAACAACCTGCTTGCCATTCCTGCTTACGAGCTGCTTCTTTCCACCACTTCTAGTTGGGTACCACATTATTTTGTTGGTAACTCTGGAATGCTTCTCTGCTGTGAACGTTTCCTTTCAACTGCAACTGCCTCAGGTGTTTGAAACACTCACTGTCTAATCCTCAACCTGACGATTCTCAGTGCCAGCAGCAATGGGACTTTGAGAGCACTGGGGCGGGGAGTCAGGTATGGTCTGTAGGGTCAGCAGCTTATCTCCAGGTGTAGTCTGAGATCCAATATATAATTATTAACAGACGTTAAGGACGTTAACAGAAGGTTGGGAGGAGGGACCGAAGACTTAGGTAGAGGGTGCTAAGACCTGTTTGTTCCAAAGAGGATGATCAGGAACCGGGGAGCTCTAGTATAGGGTAACAGAACTCGTGTTAGAACCACTGTTAAAGTTGTCTGCCCCGTAGTCTCATTGTCAGTCATCGAAGTTGGGAGATAAACCTCTCCTTACCTGTACGTGGCAATAGTCTGAAAGAAGCGATTCTCTGGCTTGACCTTTCTATAGGAAAAGTAGATGGAGTTATGTTATGGGGGAACCTATGAAAAAAAAAATCCCCAAATGTCTGGAATGCTACCTTGTAACAATAATTTTTCCTTCCCATGGGTACAGGTAAGATTGATAAATTCTGACTATTTTTCTTAAACAAGGTGGCCTAAGGTTGCTGAGTTCTTTTCTGTAATGTTCTGTCCTGAAGTGAAATAAAAAAAGTGAATAAAATTCCTTTATAAAGGATTTTTTTTTTTTTTTTTTGAGACAGAGTCTCACTGTGTTGCCCAGGCTAGAGTGCCGTGGCACCATCCTAACTCACAGCAACCTCCAACTCCTGGGCTCAAGCGATCCTCCTGCCTCAGCCTCCCGAGTAGCTGGGACTACAGGCATGCGCCACCATGC
>NW_012148174.1:767606-769524 GCF_000956105.1 Propithecus coquereli | reverse complement strand
TCCTGTATTTGTAGTTCTGAATTTTCCCCACCTTCTTCTTATCCCTTCATTCCTTCCGTCCCTCGATGCCCGTCTCACTAAATGTCTCCGTCGCCGGTCGGCGTGGCACGTGGCGTGGTTGAACCAGCTGGCGGTTTAAGAGCGAGTGACTTTATCACAGACGACTGTGCGTGACCCCAGGGGTTACACCAGGGCCATTTCTTGGATGCTCCAAAGTCTGGGCTGTGTCCTTACTCTCGCTTTATTTTACCCTTTCTTGAAACGACCAAAGAGAGCGAATCTGCTGATGAGTTCTGGTGGGGAGCAAAATGCAAAGAATGAGGATGACCGTATCGTTTTTCTTTCGGCTGCAAAGAGAGAAATGAATGGAGAGTAAACCGTTTGTTCATTAACTGGAATAGAGAGTTAGTAATATTATTGTATTTTAAGACGTATTTTCTTTTTTTCACAGCGACCGTGCCTGTTCTCGTGGACCGTCTTCTTCCGAGACACGTAGAGTTGATGATGGGAAGTACATTTCAAACACCGGTAAGTTCTGCGGGGAGCAGGTAGGACCTCAGCATTGGTTCATCAGCCTGATGCATTTTCCAAGCACGTATTTATCATTACAAAGGCGTAGACATGAAAACTGAGGTACAAAAGCTGCCAATAAAGACTTAAGAAAGTATCTCTATACATCCCTGTATATCTACGTATCCTATAGAATATTTATAAATACATAGCCACATGCACACACACGCAACACACTTTAGAAAAGAGACAAACCTTTTTTTTTTGAGACAGAGTCTCACTGTGTTGCCCGGGCTAGAGTGCTGTCGCGTCAGCCTAGCTCACAGCAACCTCACACTCCTGGGCTCAAGCGATCCTCCTGCCTCAGCCTCCCTAGCAGCTGGGACTACAGGCATGCGCCACCATGCCCGGCTAATTTCTCTATATATTTTTAGTCGTCCAATTAATTTCTTTGTATTTTTAGTAGAGACGGGCTCTTGCTCTTGCTCAGGCTGGTCAAGAGCCAAACCCTTTTATGACAAATTTGCCAGCAGAATAAACAATCTTGACCATAATGCAAAGCTTGCCAAGTGCTGTCAGAAAGCTCTGGTGGCTCAGTGCAGGTCTCAGATGGTGAAGAACCACTAGAATAACTCCTTCGCGTGGACTCCTGAGACCCCTGCAGGGAGCTTTCACTGTGGTCGTCGATGTGAATGACAATCATGTTTAACATGTAGACACAGGGAGTGAGGGTTGTGGGAGGGCACGTGTGTGCTTCCACACGCGTGTGCTTATGTGTGTATATACAAGGACAGCTCATGTCTTTGCTCTAATAAAATACATGTGAATAACTGGCAGAAGGATGTTAGGATTTCAATGTCTTTTTCTTCACTCAATAGACCTAAAATTTTATTAGAGCTAATGAAGATTTTCATTCAGGTTTTATTCATGGATTTTTAAGTCCACACCCCTGGGGACAAAACAATCCCATACAACAGTATTTCTCAAATGGTAGGTTATAATCCCTCAGAGAGGCTGGGAAATCTATTTAGGAGTTTGTGACCAGCATTTTACAAAATGCAATAAAATAGAATATACAACGTCAAGAGAGTATAGCATATGGTCAATGTAAATCTTGTTTTTTGTGAAACCATTGTTTCAGTGCATATGAATGTGTGCATGTGCGTTTATTGGACTATGTCTATTTTAAAACGGGGATTATAATTTTAAAAAGTTTGAAATTCACTGGCGTAGAGTTTATCTCTTACTTTTGCATTCCATACTGTATTCTCAGTGTAGTTTTCTCAAACTGGAAACTGTGAACTCTCTGAAGGCAAGTAGCGAATATATTTCATCTTTTTATACCCGCCGCAGCCCCAGAGGTGCCGTGCGCTTAGTGGAAGATCACTAAATAGTTATCAAACCAATG
>NW_012148174.1:763577-764661 GCF_000956105.1 Propithecus coquereli | reverse complement strand
GGGCTCAAGTGATCCTCCTGCCTCAGCCTCCCCAGTAGCTGGGACTACAGGCATGCGCCACCAGGCTGGCTAATTTTTTCTATATATTTTTAATTGTCCAGCTAATTTCTTTCTTTCTTTTTTTAAGAGAGACAGAGTCTCGCTCTTGCTCAGGCTGGTCTCGAACTCCTGACCTTGAGCAATCCACCCAATGACGCCATCTTATTTCTCCTCCTCCTCACAGGCTGTCTGGCTGTGCACTCATTTACTTCCCATGAGAATTTCCAACTCTCTTACAAACCTCACAAGAGAAACCCTCAGAGGGTGCCATTCCTGGCCTTTTATTTTGCCTGCTGGGCACACGACAGATTCTAACCTCCATCCTTTGTTGTCGGGCAATTTAGGTGACGCTCTGCCAAAATCCTAAAGGGGAAAGGGGAGGAATTTTTACCTCCCTGTCTGTTTACTTGTACATCTTCATGTGCATTCCTCTCCGGAAACAAACATTTGAGTGCAAATAGTTTACTTGGAAGACGATTTGTGAAAACACTGGAAGGGGAGTGGGGAAGTAAGACTGAGAAGAAAAGAAAGACAGCAAAGGGGGTATTTTCAAGCAATGTATGAGATGGGAATGAAACAGAGTAGAACAGAAGCCTTAGGGTTTTCCTGCCCAAGGTAGGAGGGAGAGGGGGTGTTGATATTACCGTGTCTACCAGTCATTGGTTGTGGGTTGATCTTTTGGAACATTCATTTTCAAGAACTCTTTGTCTGCTGTGTGTGGAGACAGGACAGGGTTCAGTGGCCGGAGAAAGCCATGATGCAGCGAGACGAAGGTGCGGCG
Organism: Propithecus coquereli; assembly: GCF_000956105.1. Classification (NCBI taxonomy): domain Eukaryota; kingdom Metazoa; phylum Chordata; class Mammalia; order Primates; family Indriidae; genus Propithecus; species Propithecus coquereli. Next base: position 763,841 of record NW_012148174.1, on the reverse strand, counting down.
GCCGGAAGTCAGGCTGCCACGGTCTCCTCCTGGTAGACACACTCGTGACCTGTGACGAGTTTACTCTGTCCTGTCTTTGATTCTTCAAACCCGTGGCTAGTCCCGGCTTCAGAGGGGAAAAAACAGCCATACTAAAACTCCAAATAAACCATTTAATATGAGGGGGTTACAGGGACAAACTGCAGACCCTTTCTGCAATTCATGCCGAGGTTGTAAATGAAGTGAATTGTCTTCTGCCTCTATCAAGCATTATGGTTTTGTGAC
>NW_012148174.1:762479-763527 GCF_000956105.1 Propithecus coquereli | reverse complement strand
TTCTTTCTTTTTTTAGTAGAGACGGGGTCTCGCTCTTGCTCAGGCTGGTCTTGAACTCCTGAGCTCAAACAATCCTCCCGCCTCAGCCTCCCAGAGAGCTAGGATTACAGGCGTGAGCCACCGCGCCCGGCCTTCCAAGTAGGATGTTTTGAATCAGAACCTCTGGGCCTGGGGTTTGGGAATCATCAGTCTAGCAAATTTCCCAGTTAGGACCTGATCTCAGAAGGACTCCAGAGAATTCTGAAGAGACTAAGGATAACCCGGTAGGTGTCATAATGGTGCGAATACTTGGCTGCCCAGAATAGACATAAAAATTAGCTTTAATATATCAGAGTGCATGTGCTAGAAAATCAAGGAGCCTTCTGCAAAGCCTGTTTTATTTCGTTATTCTTTCGGTACTTTTTCCCGGATTTCTGTCTTTCTTTTCCGTATATTTAGTGTAGTTTACCTTAGGTTCCATTTTTCCCTCTGCTAGATGTGGGGGATGAGTTGGAGTGGGCTGAGAACATGAATAATTATCGGGTACCCACGGTGGTCCCGAAACGATATATGATCCCAGTTAATCTGTGCAACCTCCAGGTAATTCTCAGGAAGGTTAAATAAGTTGCTCAAGATGGCACAGGGAGCGGCGGACAGAGCCAGAATTAAAATGCAAGGCTATCTCGTAGCAAAGTTGGGCTTTGATCACTTTGCGTTGCGGCTTTCCTTGACAGAGTTTAGAAACATCCCTGATTCCCCCATCAATCAGCAACATGTCCTCTACCTCCAGCCATGTGGATCCCCTAATCCTCACCTTTTCCCTTCCTGATGATAACAATCAGATTGAATCTGTAAAGGAAATTTTATACACTGTGTTGCATTTTCTGTTACAGATTTCCAAAAACAGTACCCGTGATTATGTAGCACTTTGCAAAGTACGCTATAGAGTTGTGATCTAAGGTATCTTGTTTTTTTTTTTTGTTTTTTTTTGGGGCCAGAGTCTCACTCTGTCGCCCGTGCTAGAGTGCCGTGGCGTCAGCCTAGCTCACAGCAACCTCAAACTCCTGGG
>NW_012148174.1:753631-758861 GCF_000956105.1 Propithecus coquereli | reverse complement strand
GGGGTGTTGATATTACCGTGTCTACCAGTCATTGGTTGTGGGTTGATCTTTTGGAACATTCATTTTCAAGAACTCTTTGTCTGCTGTGTGTGGAGACAGGACAGGGTTCAGTGGCCGGAGAAAGCCATGATGCAGCGAGACGAAGGTGCGGCGGCCGGAAGTCAGGCTGCCACGGTCTCCTCCTGGTGCCTCTTAGACACACTCGTGACCCGTGACGATATTACTCTGTCCTGTCTTTGATTCTTCAAACCCGTGGCTAGTCACGGCTTCAGAGGGGAAAAAACAGCCATACTAAAACTCCAAATAAACCATTTAATATGAGAGGGTTGCAGGGACAAACTGCAGACCCTTTCTGCAATTCATGCCGAGGTTGTAAATGAAGTGAATTGTCTTCTGCCTCTATCAAGCATTATGGTTTTGTGACTGTTCTCCTCCTCCCTGGTCAGCTCTTCTGCTCATCGAGGCGGCTCATTCACCTGACCGTCCCAAACCTCCACCCTGAGGAGTCTGAGCCCTTGGTTCCCGTGTCTTTGTCTGGCCGCAGTTGCTGTAGTTTTCCATTTTTTCCACTTGCGGTTGCCATCAGACAGGTAGGCTCTAAGAGGTACATTTCCAGCCGTTCATGCATCTCCCTATTTCAGATCAGCTGGGATAGTAACGACAATGCTAACCAGGTGGTATGCTTTTGCCTAAAATAACCAGATGCCAGCCGAAGCTTTAAGTTTATCAGAAGACTTACCGTGTCTCCTGGTAGACGTACTCCCTGCATCTCCTTTGATCCGTGGGTTCTGGGGCTCAGAGCTGGCCCAATGTGGAAACCGGGGGAGGGATCGTGACTTTTCATTGCACTGGCTGACATCAATGTTTTGTTTGTTGTCTCTTGATGTTTTTTGGATATAAAACGACAGCCATATTGTCTTCTTCTCTGGCTTGCCTTTTGAACCCCAAGGTCTACTAGCTATGGCCGTACGTCTCCGTGGGTGAGGAACCCCTCATTGTCATTCAAGCTTTGCTTCCTATATCCATCTTGCTCCTGGAAGGTAAATGCTACCACCTGGATTCTCTTAGTTTGGAATCCTGTCTTCCCCATCGACACGAGAGAGCGAGTTCCGTAGGATCACTCCCTGTCGTTGTCTGTGACATACGGAGAGCAGCCACCTGTGCTCAGTGGTGCCTTCCTTACTGCTTTAATGAAGGACATATCCTCTGTGCCCTCCTGAGAAACATGGCTATGGGTTCTCTTGTCATATAGAATAATTAACGTGAACCTTTGATCTCATCGTAAATACCCTGCCACGGAAATTCTAGCAATTCAACCTCTTTCACTATCGGCCACCGCTACCGCCATCTTTCACGGATACGCTTGTGCTAAGGATGCTCCGTGCTTCAGTAGCGAGTTAAGACTGGCTCAAAGCATTTTTGTTCCCAGTGTCCTGAGTCGTAGAAGAGTGTCTGCAGAGCACCAAACTCTCTTACACAGATTTATATCTGCCCCTCCCCTTCTCTATACTCTCAGATCCGTTATTGATCATGAGCTGAGTGCAAATCAGTCAGATTCTGGGGCTTTTGGTAAATAACCCCATTCTTTCACAGCAGAGACAACACTTCCCCTGTCTGGACTGGGGCAAGAGCTGCTCCTGCTGGTTGTTCTGAAAGTGTAGTCTCTGGGCCAGCCGCACCACCTGGGAACTTGTTAGAACTGCAAATTCCCAAGTCCCATCCCAGACTCACTGAATCAGAAAATCTAGGTGTGGGGGCTCAATTATCTATGATTTAGTAAGTCTTCCACGTCATACAGGTGTATGCTAAAGTTTGAAATCCACTGATCTAGAAGCCATGAGCAGAGATGGGGCAGACTTTGAGGAGGTCAGATGTTAGCTCGTAGGGCATCTGCCTCAGGTGAGGTCTTTTCATGGGCTTCAAGTAAAGAGAGGCTCTGATTTACTACCAAGGAGGAGAGAGTTGCTTCTGCTAGCTAAGGAGTTTCAGGTGGTTCAAGATATTTGCATGTAGGCCAGGTGCGGTGGCTCACGCCTGTAATCCTAGCACTCTGGGAGGCCGAGGCGGGCAGATTGCTTGAGCTCAGGAGTTGGAGACCAGCCTGAGCAAGAGCGAGACCTCAATTCTGCCAAAAAGAAAGGAAAAAAAAAAAAAAAACCCCACCAGGCATGGCGGTGCATGCCTGAAGTCCCAGCTACTTGGGAGGCTGAGGCAGGAGGATCGCTTAGAGCCCAGGAATTGGAGGTTGCTGTGAGCTACAATGACGCCACGGCACTCTACCCAGGGTGACAGAGTGAGACTCTGTCACAATAAAAACAAACAAGGCGACAGAGCACCCCTCCTCACAACCCCCCACCCCTTCTAAAAAATAAAAAGATATTCGTGTGTAAACACCCAGATGTTCTTATTTGAATTTTAGGTTCCCTTTTTTCTTATCAGGACCATGACTTTAGCATCAGGAATTCTAATGGATTATAAATTCAGCCTCATTTTTATCTGTTACTTTCCCAGTAAGATCCATAACCTGATTTTAGCATAGTCCGTCCTCTGGCTGCTGGAGCTGAGGGTCTGTTTGAATATTGGCACAACAGACCGATGGCTTTCACGCTGTGTTCTGAGTTGATAGTTTCCTAATCTGACTCTGATTTTCTTCCTTTATCACTTCAATGGCCGACCAAACGCCTCTTGCCATTATCATTGTCCCTTTGTCTTCCAAATCCTGGAGATGTTGCACAAACCATGTATCCTCTTCCACCTGTAGCCCATCCTGACTGAGCACAGCTAAGACTTACTGTGTAGCTGCAGTGCTATGAGAGCTACCACCTGCCCGTGGCTGTCTTAGCTTGGGCTCCTCTAATATTCTAAAATAAGGATCTAATTGCAAACAGGTGCAGCAACTCCCAGCTCATCGCCCAGATGGTGTCACGTGGCCTAACTGCATTGGTGACCCTTTAAGTGAGAATTTAGTTTCCCTACTTGCTCCGGCGGGAAGCAGCAAGAGAGGAGGGAGCTGGAAGCTAACGGTTGGTTCGGCCAACCGGCGGTTTTTGCCCCAGAGGTTCGTTGAAAACCTTGCGGCACCTTTCCCCCCAACCCCCGGTTCCCCGGGTTTTTTGGGGGCTGTGTGTTTTATTCTATCTCCTGTGTATATAATGATGTTTACTTCTTAAAGCGTAAAACGAATAGTGGGATGGTGGATGGCAGGGGGGATAGTAGAAATTGTAGAAAGTGGAGGTATTTGTATTTCGGAGAAGGGTTAGAGCTGATGAATGTGCTTTCTCAACACTGACAGTGATTGATGGGGTTGAAGATGTCCTGTATAGACTTTTCTTCACTCAAAAGCAGCTTTATTTTATTTATCTTTTTTGAGACGGGGTCTTGCTCCGTCATCCTAGGCTGGAGTGCAGTGGCACTATCAGAGCTCACTTCAGCCTGGAACTCTTAGGCTCCCGTGGTCCTCCCCGCCCCCAGCCTCCTGAGTAGCTGGGACTACAGGCACATGCCACACTCAGCTAATTATTTTTATTTTTGTTTTTGTAGAGACGGGTCTTGCTATATTGCCCAGGCTAAAAGCTGTTTTATACAGATACAGGTTTAGTGGGAAAAGCCTTTGCACAGTATCACGGAGAAGCTGCTAAACCACAGAGGAAAAAAATCACAAGAATGTACATCGTGAGAAACAGGGTGCTGTCAATGGGAAAAAAAAGCCAAACTCTGTAAAATAATTTTAAAGAGGTTTATTCTGAGCCAAATTTGAGGACCATGACTCAGAGCCACGCCCAAGAAGCCTTGAGCAAGTGGACTCGGTGTGGCTGGATTACAGTTTGGTTTTATAGGTTTCAGGGAGGCAGGGGTGACGGGTAAAGTCATAAATCCATACGTGGGTGGCATACATTGGTTTGGCCCGAAAAGGTGGGCCATCTCGATGACGCTGGGGCTTACAGGTTATAGGTGGGTTTAAAGATTCTTTGGCCTGTAATTGGTTAAAGACATGCAGCTTTGTCTAAAGGCTTGGAATGGTTTAATATAAGGAGCTGTTTATCCGAGATAAGCCACCTGACATAGATTTGTGTAAATTGAGGACCCGCAGGTGTGTCTTGCATACCCTTGGGCCTGTTAATGGATTATAAAGGATGGGAGGGGGCATGATGAGGCAGGTCTGACCTCCCTCCTCCTGGCAGGCAATTTAGGTTATTCCTTTGGCCACAAGCGGGTCCACAGTCAGCCAGTGGGTGGGGGGCGGGGGGTGTGAGCCTTAAGATTTTATTTTAGGTCACAGTGCACATAAAGATTGCTCAATAACGTTTATTGACCTGAAGTGAGTTTTACAATTCTGTTGACGTGAGTTGCTTGGACTAAATCAGGAAGTTGTTCACTTCCTCATCGGGAAACTATGGTGAGGTTTACTCACCTGCTTGCCTCTCACATATGAGATATTGTGAGTAGTTTGCAAAATCCCAATTTTAAGAAAGTAGAAGAAAATGACACAAGGTGAAAACATAATATTAGGTTACAAAAATCAATTTGAAACTTGACCCTAAAAAGAAAAACTTTTTCTGTATCTTTCTGTAAAATTTAACAATTATGATTGGCACTCTCTCCTACAATAGCACAAATGTGTAAACCCTTAATTCCCAGGATTTTTTTTCTAATACTGTTTTCCACCGAAGGGAATCACGAATCCTCAGAGGGCAGCTGTTTCAGTAACTTGAAGCAGGACAGAAGTTAGGATTTGAACGATAGGTCTGAAACACACAGTTTTTGCCAGAGAGGGAAGGTGTTTTTAAGAATATCAGAGGGTTAAACCTGAAAGGGTAAAGGAGCTACCTAACAAAGGATGCACTGTTCAAGTGATCAACATCTGAGCATCAAATCCTAGTAATAATTATTGTTAATTGACATAAATTGCACGTGTGGAAGCCTATGAATTCATAATGACACATTGAAAAGAAAAAGTTGTGTGCAAAGTTTGATAACAAGAAGGGAAGAGAATATGCCAAAGTAGAATTATTTAAAAAGAACCATTTTAATAAGTAGTGAAAAATGTTGCTTCTCTATTAAACATTGTAGATTTTATCAATTATATTTGTTGCTGGGTAAACAGAAGAGTAATATAGTTAATAGCAAAACAAATAGTTCCTGTGAAAGTAAAAATAAACAAAAAGCACTGATCAGCATTGGTGGTTACCCATAGTCAGAACCACGAGTCCTGTACAATAACCAAATAGAA
>NW_012148174.1:749709-753277 GCF_000956105.1 Propithecus coquereli | reverse complement strand
CAGGCGTGAGCCACCGCGCCCGGCCTCATAACTTACTCTTTATCTCCTAGGAGATGAGACTTCTAGGTGTTTCTACTAACTATAATGAGGTACAGGCAAGATATCAACCAATTCCCAGTGGTTGTAAGTAGCCTTCTAATATGAGCCTCGCCTCCTGGTGTTCACACCCTTGCGTAACCCCTTCCCTTGGGTGAGTGCTGGGCCCGGTCACTAATATCTAATGAATGAAACATAGCAAATGGGATGAGATACCATTTCCTAGATTGTCATGAAAAGATTGTGACTTTCGTCCTTCACTGTCTCTATATGACTTTATTGGCTTTGCCGTGAGCCAACTTCCATGTGTTGAGCCGCCCAATGGAGAAGTCCGTGCGGCAGGGATTGGAGGGTGGCTCTGGCCAACAGTCGGCGAAGAACTGAGACCCTCCACCCCACAGTCCAAGAGGAACTGAATTCTGAGCTCAGAATGAATTAGCCTGGGAGCTCACTTACTCGAGCCTCGTATGACTGAATGCGTGCATGGCACCCTGCTCGCGGACTTGTGAGAGTCCCTGAATGGGGCCAGGCTAAGATGTGCCCAGATTCCCGACCCACAGAAACTCTGAGATGATAAATAGTTTTATTTTAAGACACGAAGTTTCAGAATAATTTGTTATATGCAGACACATTAATAGTAATTAGCACACCAAGAGGGGAAATGCCAGGGAAATAAAGTTTAGGTGCATCCTTAATCCCATATCCCAATCCAGAATGTATTGGCAGATGGTCCAGAATTTGCTGCCTAGGCTAGACATAGAATTCTTTTTCATTTGTGTCTGTCAAGATTTCGGCTAGGAACTGGTGTCTGCTAAAGTCACTATAACCCACATATAAGAGTAAGAGCACGCCATCGGATAAGAAGAAAGCTAATAAAAAAATAAATCCATGTGAATTTTAAATTCCAAACTGGTTTTAGTGGAGGTGCAATGATAAATTCAAATTATTATTATTTTGGTGCATGTGTTTTGTCTATTTCTTAAGGAGATTAAAGCATTGCAGCATTAGGAGATTAAAATATAGTAGATTTATACTTAAATTGAATTTTATAGTAATTCACATAAATAAGTTTATAGTCGGTGTTGAAATGGTTGGGGAAATGTTGGTTTATTATGTAAATACAGTGTAGATATTTATAGGAATGTTAATTTTGAATGCTTGAACGACTATTAACATGTTTAATATTTTTATTATATAAATAAATTGGACATTAGGGATATTCTCCTTGATACACCAAAGCTCCTTGGATATTAGAGAATCTGTCAACATTGACTATTAACTATAAGAGACTTCCAAAATTGCAAATGCCTCCGAACTGTTCGTACCTCCTGTAGCTTTCTTCCCCCACCATAAATTACAGTGACTTCTAATGACTTTCAATGTTATACTTTCATTTCCTAATAGTAACCCAGAGTCTAAGATAATTTCCTGTCTTATAAAATTTTTTTACAGCTCTATTGAGATATAATCGACAAATAAAAATTGTGTATATCCAAGGTGTACCATGTAATGATTTGATATATGTATACATTGTGTGATGACCACCAGAGTCAAATTAATTGGCACGTCCATCACCATATTTGTGTGTACGTGTGGGGGACGGTGAGGACACCAAATTATCTTTGAATAGTAACTATTGAAATTAGATAATACTGTTGTATCACTAAAGATAGTTTTCTTGGATATTGGGTGTGTTATTGGACGGGCCCAATCTCCCTGGAGACCCTCTGCAGATGGGTGTGGAATGCATTCTCGCTCTTCCCGCCAAGGGACAGGAAGCCAAGGACTTTATCCGATGACTCTCTCTCGTTGGTTCAAGGTTGCCCCTCACGATCGCGGCACTTTTCTGGGCTTTCCTGTGTGCAAGAAACTCTAATTCAAATGAAAGAATTCAGAATAATTCATTCTCGAGTGCTTTTTAGGTAGATAATAGTGGTCTGTTGTTATTTTGTAATCTCTTCACGTCATATTCAAATCCACTTAAAAAATATCATTCTTTCATTATTTTTAGAGACAGGGTCTCACTGTGTTGCCCAGGGTGGAGTGCAATGGTCATTCACAGTTGTGATCATAGTGCACTATAGCCTCAGACTCCTGGGCTCAAGAGATCCTCCTATCTCAGCCTCCACAGTAGCTGGGACTACAGATGCATGCCATTGTGCCTGTCCGAATCCACTGAACAAACACACACTTTTTCTTACGGAAACTAGAAGCAGAAAACAGCAAGTGTCATAGGAGATTGTGTGATATTACAGTGACAAGATCCACAGCACCGCTGCCCAATCTGTTGGTGGGAGCAGATAGCTTTTCCCACGCCTGAGTCTCATTCCAAATGGGGGATATTAACTAGTGTGACATTCACGGCCTCTGCCATCCCCTCCCCGGCCTCCTAGAGAGGAAAGGGTGACTCATCGGACAGCTGAGTGTGGAAAGAGGAAGTAGGCAGGTGTGTTTAGTCCTCTCATTTCCCATTTCTCTGGGGATCTAGCTGGACAGAGCAGTCTGGCCCCTCCTGCCGAAAGTGTTACAGGGACAGGCCCTCCGCTCGGGGGTGCCCGTGGTGGTCGGTTGTTTCCCGTCTGAATGAGTAAGTATGAGGAAAGCCCCAGGCCTATAAACCAGTCTAAGCAAAAGAGGAATATTTTGATTTCTGTCCACTTGATCTTCTTAATTAGTCCAGGATAAGGTGATAAAAGGAGGGTGTTATTTATTTATTACTTCCACCCCAACCCTGTTCGATCTTTCAACCACAGGAACACAGTTTGAAATTTACTGGAAGACTTTCCTTTTCTGAATATAGTTACTCACAAATGATGACTATTGTCATGTTATGTAACTTCTTGACATGAGTGTGGTTCCTCTCCCACAAATTTCACATCTTGAGCTAGATTTGCATTTTTTTTTTTTTTCCCCAACCACAGCAAGCATATGTTTTTACAACTTCGGTAGAACTGTGATATACTCTTCATCATTCTTTTATGATTTCACGTCCTCACAAAATCATTCTGCATGAGCAAAAGTGGTTTTTCCTTTATTTGTTAATAGCATGCATGCCACCCGTGATTATTACAGCAAAAGGTTATTACGATACTTTGCTATTTTTGTTTTCAGGTAGTAAAATGGACTGTTCAAGTGTGGTGTTAAGTCTGATATGCGGACACTATGCTAATTTGAGTTTCCTTAAAGCACGGCCTGAGATGACGGCTTCAGGTTGCGTTAATTTATTTGGTGGTGGCGGAGAGGGGCGTTATGGCTAGAAATGAGGGGGATGAGGTAGGAAAGATGTAATGTCTATAAATGGTGGATTACTGAGTTGGTGTGCACAACTGCAGCTCAGTCCTCCTGGGGATCTTCTGGGGAGCCCGCAGAATGTGCTCAGTTACCCCTCCAAAGGCCCAGGAGACGGGGAGGACAGGAGCCAAGGTCATTTGTCTACGGACTCTCCTCAGCTGGGGGAGGGTTGCCCTCCGGAGAGTTAGCTTTCCCCAGTGTCTGGGCCGTCCCTGTGCAAGCAGAGGGAAGAACGGCGGGG
>NW_012148174.1:739064-747157 GCF_000956105.1 Propithecus coquereli | reverse complement strand
ATTTTCCAGTCTTTTGGGAAGAGTAGATCTTACAAAAGTTTAAATGCCATTCCTCACCCCATCCCCACTCCCCAGCTCCTCAAATCTTTACCTCCCTATTTGCAAGTCTGATCACTACATTCAAGAATATAATTGAAAAGAAAGTACTAAGGGTGAGACATCTGAAACAGTCAAGAAGAACAGCAATTCTGCCACGGAAGTGTAGACTAAAAAGACTTAAGCTTCAACATGGAATGGCAAAGTCTGAGAGAAAATGAAGCCAATGCCTTCAAAATCGTTAAAGATTTCGGTTTGTATGTGAATACTAGGTGATTCACTTAAAAGGAACAAAACAAAGAGTGCACCAAAAAGATTTCTATTTGGTAGATTTAGCATAGAGCAGATTTATGAAACTCATTTCTGGGGACAGATAGTACCTGGTAAAAGTAGAATTTCCAAAAAGAACTTAATAGACTCTTATAGTATGCACTTAAGTTGCGACTCAAGGGAAAATAATGTTTGTGGGTTTATTATTTCTAGCCTTTCAAGCTGGATATCGGTGAATAAAAATGTGTGTTTATTACCTACCCGTGCATGTCCATCAGATACAGGAAAATAAAAACAATTCCTGAAGACCAATAGCTTCGTGAGTTGAGAAGTTAAAAACAGAGAAGAATAATTATTCCATGAGCTTCTCAAACATCTGCCACATCATATTGTTTAGTTACTATTGAGACAAGGCAGTGAACGCCCAACAGATTTAATCTCTGTAAAACACAGAAACATTTCTCAATATTTTTCTCTCTCGAGTAAATCGATGAATTCTCATTTAGGGTGGGGGGGATTAGCCAATATCAGCAAAATCCTTCCTTAAAGAATCCCGGAAACTCAGGGATATCTTTATGCTTTGAGTCTGTGTTTAAAATAACTAGACTGCAACCCAACTGTATCAGTACTGCTGATTTCAATAACTGATGAAGAGTACCCTGGAGTGGAATCTGCCAACCTTAAGGTGACTGGCGCTTGGTGTTATTCAAAAACGATCTTAGAATGGTTAGTTTGGTAGCTATGCATAGACACAGTCTACTTCTGATGAAATTATACTTTGCTGGTTACAATCTATTATTACTTATCTACTCAATTTTTAAAGATGAACAATAGTAAAAAAATTATCTAAGGTGGGGGGTCAGCAAATATTTTTTGAAATGGTCCAAATAATAAATATTTTAGGCTTTCTGTACCGCACGGTCCCTGCTGTAACAGTTCAGCTACGCCGTCCTAACAGGAAAGCAGCCAGAAGCAATACCTGAGCAAATGGGTGTGGCTGTGTGCTTTAACAAAATTTTATTTACAAAAACAGGCACAGGCCTGATTTGGCTTGCAGTCCGGCTGACATCTCATCTAAGGGGGAGCTGATATGAATGAAACATAACGTATGCAAGCTTTCCAAAGTAAAAATTTTAAGGTAAAGCTTAAATCTCCCAGGAAACTTCTTTAGTTCAACTTGTGCCTAAGGTAGGCCTTTACTTTTAAGAACCGTTCTTCTCTGCCCAGAGTTATATGTTATCAAATAACAATATTTTCAGGCAGAGGACTCATGTCCTGTTTTTCCATTTGTTACCTGCACAACCTCGAGTGAGGACTTTAATTTTTCTAGGTCCTGGTTCGTTCTTCATAAAATGGGAGTATAGTAAAGATTCGTTGTGAGAATTAAATAGCATTAACGAGAAGGATTTTCTGAAAACCACCTATAAGTACTAGTTACTGCTATCACTGCTCTGGGTCATTGGTTAACATGTGCTATTTTCCTCTCTGTGAACACGTCTCAGGCTAACTAACTCTGTGCACTTCTAAATGAGGAGTAAGTTAATCCCTGGAGGATCGATCAGTGCTATCATCTAGTTCACAAAAGAATTAACTTCCCCATGATCACAAAGTTTAAAGAAATGCACATTTATAGAGGGGGAAAAGAATCCTAAAATCATGTAAAAAGAGAAAATAAGAGAAGTAGCTGACATAAAGGACAATAGGAATTCAAGAAGAAAAAGGTGAGAAATTAGAGCAAATAAAAGAAGTAGAAGATGAAACATAAGGAGAAAAACCAAAATAGAGCCACGTGTGGGAGGAAATGTAACAAGGAAAGGTTAATGAAAGCAGGTCTGGTGGAAGGTATCAGAGTCTGCACATAATGCACCAAATAGGAAGGTTGCAGGCCTGGCTTTATCTGTCCCCGATGTTTTGGGTTGGTTATTACACTCGAGACCTTCCCATGTTTATCTGTATTTATCGACAAAGACAATGGTCAGAGAAGCCTTTCAAATAACAGCCCTCCGTTCTACCGGTTCTGCATTTCTCGTCACAGAAAGCCTCCTCGAGGAAAAAATGGTGCCTGTATGTCCTGAGTACAAAATGAGTTAAGATAAATGAAGATTAAATAACAGACTTGTTCATCAGGATTTGGGGTAGACTTAAATTTTCACAGTCCATTTTCTGGCTCTCACTTCCTCGCGCTCTCAGGCCTGTGTTCCTGCTCATGCATTCTCACAGCACGCAGGCCCACGCCCACGCACGCCTGTCACACTTTCTCTACCCAGATGGATGCAACGGACTGGAGTTGGGTGCACCAATGTGTCTTTTATAATCAGTATTCACTGCCGCAGAGTCGGGCAAACGAGGAGGAAATAAAAAGCATCCTTTAAAAAAGCTTAGAGAAATAAACATTTCTACTTTTCTTCCTATTGTGACTCATCCTCTCCTACCTTGGGTATTTATTACGTTCACATTAAGTGCATATTCAGTCCCACCGTCTGACAGACAGAAGGTTAACAGGAATGACTGTTTAAGGAGAAACAAACAAGAGGGTTTTATTTTTATCTCAAAAAGGAGGTATTTAAAATATGCCTCCTTACCCCCAAACAGAGTTATTTTCAATCACTGAGTTATATGTGGGCTTTGTTATACCAGGAAAAAAAAATATTAAAACACACTTAAGAATCGTATGCTTGGTTCATTTGCAATTTTAGTGGATTTGGAAGTTTGTACTTGGAGAGGAAAGACAAAATACAGCTTGGAAACAAGTAGGACAGGAACGGTTTGATAAGAGGAGGGAAGTGATTGCTTTGGAGAGAAACATGGAAAATTCTATGAGACATTGTCTATAGCCCCCAAAAGAACATCTTTTCGGAAAAAAAAATTTGACCAAAATATTAATATTTTCATATATTTTATTTTCTGAGTTTAAAAATGGAAGATAATGTGTTTTGGGTACTTCCTAAACATCTAGGGGAGAAGCACATACCCTGACGATAGGACCATTTCTCTAGCTTTATTTTCAGCGATTCAGTTATTTTTCTATAATGAAAAGCAGAACTTATTAGGCGTTTCTGCCAGACCCCAAACCTCTCATCTTAATAAGATAAATCACTCTGTATTCTCCTTTTCCAGAACTGCTTTTTTTTTTCTTGAATCCAAACTTACTTAATTCCCTCCCAGCCAAAGAAAAAAGATTCCTAGGACTATGCTTTGAGTCTGTATACTTCCAAAAGGACTGAAATAGTCCATCTAAATTCTTTTATTTATTTTTTTTAACCCAATTGAGAGAGAAAGCGAGAAAGAAGACATAAGTGTTACAGGTTTCTCCCAGAACTCTCTTCTCCCTAGGTCAATGTTGGCTGCTACCACCAAATACAAGCAGATAACGCAGGCATGTGCTTTGACCTTTTAATTTTATTTTCACGATGGGTTCTCATTTTATCTCTGTTGCCCTGCTCACTCCCAGGACGGTGGTTTCCAAACATGCCGACGCTATTTTAACCAGGGACTAGAGGGTATCATACTTGACGTAATGGCCTCGATTGTATCGAAACTGGTTATATCTAGATAATTATAGATACCTGAATTAATCAGAAACAGGCGCTTAAGCTTTGCAGAACAGCTTGTCAAAGTCTGCTTGCTTAAGAATACCCTGTTTTTGCTCTTTTTTTAAATTCACTACAGAAGAAACACTCTACTATGGTAACATATGATGGAAGCGATACTGATTTAGGATGTAAATATATGCGGGGTGTTTTAAACCGACAGCATTTTGTATGGAAAAATACTTCAAAAAATATGTACCATCTTTGAAATTCGATGGACAGAATAAAACAATAACAACCATTCTATTATCATTTTTTTAAAAGTATACATTGGAAGAGGATATTCACTCAAGAATACAATTTTTTGCTTTATAAGAAAAGAGTGAATGTTTTAGTTATGTTTTAATACTTGGCTATGAAATGGAGCTAGTGGAAAAATTGGCTTTTCATTAGATCCGATCGTATAAAATTGCTGATATTTTAGTGTTTAAAAGTTACAAGATAATTTTATGTAGTTCAGTCTAAAACATATGGCTTCTCCAAAGGGATGACATCTTCCCCCCAAAAGGATACTTTCTAAAATAGCCACTCTTTTGTGTCTGAAATATTTTGAATAGCATTTTAAGTTTTTCCATTATGCCAATTGCAATTTATCAGATAAATATTTGCTCAGGCAATTTCCCAGTGCTATTTTCTGGAAATCAGAAGGAAACATTTGGAATCCATATAGATTTAAGGCTCCAAACTAATGTCCCCATTTTTGAGATCTTGAATGTAGCTGCGGTTTGCCAAGAAAATTTAATGAGCTTTGTTACTTTTATACACATATGTCCACCACCACAATCAAAATGTAAAATGTTTCTTTCACCCCACCTTATATTCCAATGTTCCCACACCCCTAGGCAACTACTGATCTGATTTCTCTCACTATAGATTAATTTTGCCTTGTGGAACTTATAAAAATGGAGTTAGATAGTGTGTACCTTTTTGTTCCTGACTCCAGCCAGCATATTTTAGATTCATTCATGCTACTGTATCAGTAGTTTCTTTTTATTGCAACACTATCGTATTGCATTGGGTAACTATATTGTAATTTGCTTGTCTGTTCACCTACAGATGAACAGACAGGTTGTTACCAGTTTTGGGTTATTATGGATAAAGCTTCTGTGAATACCTGTGTACAAGACTCCGTGTTTTCGCTTCTCTTGGGTATGTACATAGGAGTGGAATTGCTTGGTCAGATAGTAAATGTATGTTTAATGTAATAATAAATTACCAAATTTCTGGCACCTGCTAACGCTCCAGTAGGGCCCTCTCAGATGTGTCTCTTCCCACCAGCTGATCAGACTTCCATCTCCTATTTGTTCAAGATTTTAGATTCCTTATCCCTAGTGTCAGGAATGGTAATGTTAACATAGAGATTAATCAACACTAATCTATTATAGAGATTAATCTTAAAGGCTAAGTGTCCTAAGACACATGAGAAGATTATAAGAGGTTATGTGTGTGCAAAGTTAGCAGAAAGTACTACTCGCATGTAAAAGATCATTGTTTTCATTTTTTTTTTTTTTTTGGAGACAGAGTCTCACTCTTTTGCCCGGGCTAGAGTGAGTTCTGTGGCATCATCCTAGCTCACAGCAACCTCAAACTCCTGAGCTCAAGCAATCCTTCTGCCTCAGCCTCCCGAGTAGCTGGGACTACAGGCATGCGCCACCATGCCCAAATTTTTCTATTTTTAGTAGAGACGGGGTCTCGCTCTTGCTCAGGCTGGTCTCGAACTCCTGCGCTCCAACAATCCGCCTGCCTCGGCCTCCCAGAGAGCTAGGATTACAGGCGTGAGCCACCGCACCCGGCTCAACCTTAGTATTTAAAACAGGAGGTCCTACCTCTAGGGTGCTGCCTAGACATTCTAAAATAGGTACACTAGATCCAGTACAAAATGCACTAAGGTTTTTTTCTTTTTCTGGGTGTTTGTAGCACATTTCTGCAAGTTATTAAGAAACTTGTTTTGCTGAATTTTCTTTAGCACATTTGTAGTGAGATAGTAACATTCAATATCACTGGCAAATATTGGGCATCTCTGGTAAGAGTTACTTCTAATTATTGGGTTTGTAGACATTCAGGGGTTGGCAGAAACTGTAAATATTGATAATTTAAGGAATGCAACAATTACTGTGATAACCCTAATTATAAGAATAAATATTGCAAGTAGTTGCAACTAGTAATAACTATAGCTACACTTACCGAGCACTCGTTATGTTCTGGGCGTTGTTCACAATGCTTTCCACGTGTTACTTCATCTATCACAGCGATGCTGTGAGGTAGGTACTACTTTATACTCATTTTAAAGATGAGAAAGCTGAGAGGTTAACTGCTTTGCTCTAGGTTACGTGGCTGGTGACTGGGAAGGTTCTAATGCAAACACTCGACAACCAATATCCTTAACCATCAGGCTAATTATATTTCACTTTTAGTCTTTTTTGTTTGTTTTCCTTTTTTTATTAGTCTCCCCAAATTCTTTCTCACTCTTCTTCTCTCTGTCCCTACACTATCACCAACCCATTTCTTTCTTCTTCTACCCAAGTCAGCTCTCCATGACTGTATTTAGTGCCAAAGATGAAAGGACCTTAGATTCTTGAAGCTATTTGTAATTGGGATCTTGAGTGGTCAACAGAGGCAAATCACGCCTCACGACCCGAGACTCTACAAGGATGCAGAGAAGTCTCCGGTCCCTGCCAACGGTGTTGCTTTCTCAGCTGACAGGCCTTGCTCTAGACCACGACGTTTCGTCTCAGACGCTTCTGCTCCAGGGGGGATCAGAAGCCAAAGGCAGTGTGTTATACCGAGCTGGAAGCCACGTGGATTGGAGCAGAAGCGTCTAAGACGAAACGTCGTGGTCTAGAGCAAGGCCTGTCAGCTGAGAAAGCAACACCGTTGGCAGGGACCGCAGGCTTCTCTGCATCCTTGTAGAGTCTCGGGTCGTGAGGCGTGATTTGCCTCTGTTGACCACTCAAGATCCCAATTACAAATAGCTTCAAGAGAAATTATCCTCCGATGCCAGCCACATTTATTCATTCGTCCGTCAAACATTTGCGTTCTTGCAGTGTGCCAGCCGCCGTGCTAAAACATAGCCTTTGCTCTTATGAAGTTTGCCGTCTGGTGGAGGAGGCTGCAGTTGAACAGATAGATGCACGCTGGGAGTTTCCAGCTGTAGAGAAACGAAGCAAGAATGATGGGTGGTTCGTGGAGAAGAGAACAGGACATTACGCTGGGTACAGAAATGAGCTATTCAGATCTCCCTTCAAGAAAGGGCTCGCTGCCTAGACGCAAGGCAGGTGGCTCGATGGTCATCTTCGGCTTTAGGCTTCATAAGGGTTAGCTGCAGCTTCGAGGGGAGGGACTCCAGGCAGTGAGTGAGAAAGGCAGTAGTACGAGGACGTAGCCGTCACTAACCACTGTGACAGCCCTATAACGGGCGATCTTTGCTCCAGTTCTCTGGGCCGGCAGAGGCTTTGCGTCATGGTCCGAAGGTGCCTCCCGCCCAGCCCTGCTTCCCCAGCTTTTCTGCACGGGGGCTGCTCCTTCAAAAACATTTGCACTTCCGACCCCATCCCAGTATCTCGTTCCCAGGGAGCCCAACCCGCTACAGACCTCATCTAGATTGGTCGGGGGAGAGGCCACGGAAGTCCACCCTAAGGAAGAAGTGATGTTCAAGAACTGACCGGGTGATGGATTGGGGCAAGAGCGTTCCGGGGGGAATTGGTAGCACGTGCGAAGACCTCAAGGAAGGCAGCGGGAGAAGGAGGCCAGTGTGTGCGGGGCGTGACATCTGAGGGGAGAATGGCCCGAGCGTGGCTGGCATGTTGGCAGGGGCATCGTGCCAAGGATTCGGATTTCGTCCTAAGTGCAGCAGGAAGCCGCCGGAGAGCTTTAGGCAGGGGAGTGACGTTCTCAAATTTGTGGTTTTGTAAAAATCAATACAGCTGCTGTGTGAAATGTGCATTAAAAGACTACCAACAGTGGGAAGGGAGAAACCAAATAGGAAACTACTTAATTCTCCAGGGGGGAGAGAGAGCTGTGGCTTGGGCCAGAGTGGAGTGGCTGTGAGAACAGGGAAAAGTGGATGAATTTGATACACGCTTCGGAGATAGGCTTTTCTGAGTTCCTCGTTATCATTCTTACAGCAGGTTATATGTCTTTATTTTGTCCAATCTAAAAGACCTGGGAACAAGGCCGGGCGCGGTGGCTCACGCCTGT
>NW_012148174.1:732937-738179 GCF_000956105.1 Propithecus coquereli | reverse complement strand
AAACTGGTAGAACCATTGGTCCTGGGCACATGTTACAGCCTCAGTCAACCTTTCTCAGATTTGAGGAATGTGGGGTTTCCCTCTAAAGGAAAAAGTTTCATTTTCTTTCTTATGTAATCTGCTCTAAACCCTTCAGTTCTCAGTTTTGTGGATTGTATGCTTTTTCTATTAAATATACTCCGCTTAAAAATAAATTCTAGTTTAGTATCAAAATGTGACACACTCTCAATCCATATAAAAAGCTACAGTTGACGGCATGCCCACAAAGTGCCGTTTTAGATTCAGCATCTTCATTATTTCTAAATTTCTGTTTTGGTCTTCAGATTAATTTCACAATATACCCTGGACTTCTCTTTTATAGTTGAGCATGTGCTTTAAGAATCCTACCAGGAAGCCTGCTGCATCTTTATAAGTTGTCGCTGATGTTTAGGTGCCATTCCGCTTGGGTGAATAGCTGCAGAGAGAAGTACAATGCTGCAGACATTTGATTAATTCAGGATTCAGAAGATAGTTGTCTTCCTGAATTTCCAGAGTTCCAGAAACTCCTCTGGTTTCAGTAACTAGAAGAATCACAACATTAGTATCTCTTGATTTTCTTTTGTGTTGGTGGAGCAGATGCCTTCATTTCTTTGGGTCACATCCTGTCTGCCCACCTCCAATTTTGGCTGCTGCTACCGTGTTTAGTTCCGTGTAAGCTCAGAGTCGTGTCGATAGCATCAACTAACTATCCTATGTCTTTCTATTAATACTTTCTTCCTCAGGCCTTCTACAAAGCTTTGGGAACTTGCTTGTGCATTTGGAAGTCTAGGGATATTAACACCCCCAGGGCGGCCCCCAATCAAAGGAGCCCAGAGATAAATTCTGCAGCCTCTTGGTTTTCAGGCAGACTGTCCACGGTGTGTTCTGTACGTTGCTAAGATGTTCTGGGCGAGCCCAGCTCGTATCACCTGCGACAGCAACCTTGATTATGACACTGTATTTGGCTTTTTCTCCTCCCCTCACTCCCTCGCTCCTGCTTCCAGAGATCATCTTTCGTTTAAACCACCTCAATCTAACCCCTTGTCTCAGGCTCTGCTTTTAGGGAACCCGCATTAAGACAGGTAGGTCGTTGCTTTGTGAGTTTAAGGATAAACTGAAACTAAATTTATTTAACAACAGGACTGCATTAGCGGTTCTGCTGGAAATGTAGGAATGAAGAAAACAGACGAAGGATCTCCCTTCATCGAGCTCACATTGGTGAGCAAGTCACAATCGAGTCCTCAGGGTTTTTCCATAACGAGGGAACTCACATTAGATTTGTAAAAAGGCAGAGTAGGTAGGATTTGAACGAGGGTTGCAGAGAAAGATCTAGAGCATGGGGCACTCCTGAGGTAGAAGAGCCTAAGTCGGATCCTCACGCAGAGAGCAGCAGGAAGCCCTACTTCTCTGGAAGGGAGAAAGTCACAGTTGCAATTTATTAAAAGTTTGATATGGGGGTCGCCAAACACAAGCTTTGCCTCTCACTATTTTTCATAAGGATCAAGCCTGGTTAGTCAATAGTCACTTAATACATAGTTGCTAATCTGTGCACAGGTTGAATTTAAGTCCTGGTTCTACTGCTTGCTTCGCACACGTAATTCGAACACTCTGTACTCATTCCTGCATCCCTACATAAGGACGATAACAACGTTGACCTTGTAAGATTGTCGTGCGGTATACATGAGGGATTGCAAGTGAAAAGCACATTTTAAATTTACAAGCAAATACGAATATCAATTGTGGGGTCAGAGGTGCCAATGAGTGCATCTATTAACGTCCTTGATGATGACGTTGCGAATCTAAACACAAGTGGAACAAGAAAACTGCCTTTCAGAAACAGCCACGTAACAGTGTTCTTTCGATTTGTGGACAGTGGTGGGAAGATGTACGCCTCACTGACGTTAAACAGCGTGGCTACATCACTGTGCATGTTTTCTTTCTCTTCCCCCCTGTGCGTTTGAGAATAGCAAATTAAAAAATAAAAGGAAAAAACAGCATCCATATGAGTCATTGTCCTCAGAACTATTAAGCAAACAAATGAGTATTTCATAGACTTAACGTGACAATGAATTACACATCCCAAACAGGTTGTGCGTGTGTGGTTTAGCAAAACAAAATTAAGAGTCATTCTAGGGAAGGGCATTGCCACGGCTCCGGCATAATTAGGAATCATCATAATCACATACAGGAAATTGGCACATCTGCTTCTCGGGCGATGCAGCCCTATGTGTTCTGCAAAGCTGTCTTTGCATAAATATTTACATAATTTCCTCCAAACACCACTCGAAGCAGTTGCTTTTTTATCACTTTTTCTCCCCTGGGTTATTGTTTCTTCCCATCCCTACTCCTGGTGAAGGAGTGATCATTTCATTTTTTTTTTTAAGGATTTTTCTTTCTTCAAGAGAAGTTTAGAGGAAAAATCTTGGAACCTGAGAAATTTATAAAATGGCAATGAGATGGAAACAGGACTGTTCATGCAGTAAGTTTTTCTAAAAACTAAAAAAAAAAAATAAATGCACGCGACGCAGGTGTGACTTAGGCAAAGCAGAGGCAGAGAGAGAAGTTGGAGAGAGGACCACTCAGGGTTTGAGACTGAGGAGGAACGGAAAGTCAGATTAGACGCGGTGGGACAGCACGGCCTTGCAGGAGAGGTTACCGCACCCCACCCACCCCGCCTCGCCTTGTCCTTTAGTAATTACAGGTTAAAAGGTCTTCTTCGTAAACATTGATTGAGGAAGTCTTTCACTTTTACTCACTTAATAATTCTGATAGTTTCCTTTATCTTAAGAGGCCCTAAAGCAGCAGTCCCCAATGTTTTTGGCACCAGCGACTGGCTTCATGGAAGACAATTTATCCACAGATAGGGGGTGAGGGGGGATGGTTTTGGGATGATTCAAGCACACTGCATTTATCGTGCACTTTATTATTATTATTGCATTGTAATATATAATGAAATAATTATGCAAACCTCTCTGCTAATGACGATGTGTATTTGCAGCCGCTCCCCAGCGCTAGCATCACCGCCTCAGATCATCAGGCATTAGCTTCTCATAAGGAGCCGCACAAACTAGATCCCTCCCATGCACAGTTTACAGTAGGGTTCGTGCTCCTGTGAGACTCTAATGCAGCTGCTGATCTGACAGGAGGCGGAGCTTATTCTGTGAAGCGGGCGGTGGGAGCAGCTGTAAACACAGATGAAGCTTTGCAGGCTCACCTGCTGTCCCCTCCCTTCCGTGCGACCCACTTCCTAACGGGCCACAGAGCGGTGCTGGTCGGCGGCCCGGTGCTTGGGGACTGCAGATCTGAAGGATCTCTCCAGTTTCGATGTTTCATTTTACATGGTTGAAACTAAAATATGTCTTAAAATGATACACATTTTATGCTTTTAAAATCCAATTTAAAAAACTGCATCTTCTCTATTTTCCAAGCATCGTTTTGCTTACAAATGAGCGCAGGTCTCCCATTTTTATTATTGTTAAGTTTGATTCGTAACATCTAAATCACAACAGGAAAAATATTTGATCATATTAATAATATTTTTAAGGATTCTTCAATGCGGAAGGTACATTTTTCCTGTCTTGATATAAACCCATTGTCTTTGATGCAGACTCTTGCTCATATATCCTAGTGACTTTGGGATTTGTGCAATTGAGTGTGGAAGTCGTTTTCATAACCAAGTAAGTGGGTGGTTTACACGGGGAAAGATGTGTTCATTTTTCCTTCCAAAAGCATTAGAGAAAGGCAACTTGTCCACAATTTGCAAATATGAAAAGAGAAAGGATTCTAAAAAGAAACAGGCAAGAAATCTCCCTTGATTAAACCCTTCACCCTTTCATTAATATACAAATTATGAAGTACTGATAGCTACCAGTTGTGTGTTGTTAGTTATATGTATATAAAAATGCTAGATTGTTAGCGGGCTATCTGTGTAAGGTGCTTATTTTTAAATTTTTTGGTGAACTTTATATAGTTTGATTTTAGAGTATGAATCACTTCCCTTCAATGAAACCTTCTGTTATAGTAAATCATACTGAATTATAAGAATCTTCAAATAATATTAAAATGTCTTTTCCTTTCACTCTGCCATCCTTAGAGCATTGGCTTTTGTTCTCTTGTTTCCTCGTGGGCCCCAGGTGGCTGCTGTTGCTCCACAAATCACACCATGCAAGGTCAAAAGTGAGAATGGAGCTATGTTTGGTGGCACCCTCTATTGAGGGCCCATTTCTGCTCTTGTCTACTCTCCTTTCTGTTGGTATCTGTCTTACCCTCCTCATCCTCCAATCTCCTCCTCCCTTCCACTTTTCAAAGCGAGCCGATCGTGTTTCCACATCTGTAAATAGGATCAGTGGACTCTTACGTTTTGCCACGGAGGAGTCTGGAAGCATACGTACTCAAAATGATCCGATGAGTCAGAGTCTGATTTGAGAATAAAAAGCGTTTGTACAGTGTTTGATTCATAGTAGTCTTGTACTAATGACTCATTCAATCTTTTGTAACTTTGAGAGTTTATCTAGACAGAATATATCTGAGGCACATAGACATCCTTGAAAACCCTTGTACATGTGGGATGTGGCATAGTATGTGTATGCGTGTGTACATGTGCGTGTGTTTCTCTACACACCATCTTATAATTATTGTCACCCCATCTCTACTTGAATTTACTCTGAAAATATATAATGCCTATTTCAAATGGGAGAGGCAGCATGTGTGGTAGAAAGAGCTCTTTACTGGGAATTCGGCATTTGTGTCCAGAGACTTCAACTTCTCATCTGTAAAGCGAGGAAATTACACTACAGAAAATCTTAGTCCAGGTTTATTGAACAGTTACCATGTGCCAGAAACGGTTGTAGGTGTTGGTGAGAAAAAGAGGCAGGTTCCTGGGTGAAGCTTATGATATTATTTGAAGAAAACTCACTTCATAAGCAATTACAGCAAATTACTAAAAGTCTGTTTTAGGAAACACACAGAGTACTAGGGTGCATGGGGGTGCATTTATCCTTCTCCAGAGGAAGTCAGGGAAAACTTCTTGGAGTAAATTATGTTTAAGATGAAAACAGAGAATAGTGAGTAGCAGTTAGACAAAGGAGGAATAGAGGCTTGTTTAAAATAAAAATCTGCTGGTATAAAAGCTCTATTATTGGGTAATTTCAACTGAATTTACATGATATAAACAGCTGAAAGAATAGGATTACTTATCTTTTCGAAATGTGGAACTTCGGGCTTC
>NW_012148174.1:726427-732242 GCF_000956105.1 Propithecus coquereli | reverse complement strand
AAATTAAAAAAAAAAAAAGAAGAATAAATATGATAGTGGCCAAGAGTTCAAGATCTGGCATAAAAATTCTTGACGAATTCTGGACTCAGTATTTGCAAGTTGTGTGACCTTAGGCAAGTGATATAAGTACTCTTTATAATCCTGCTTCTCTATTTGTACAATGGAGAGGATACGTAATGAGGATTTGGAGAGAGAGGGGACGTAAAACATTTAGCCTAAGCCAAAAAAAGTGCTCACTGTATGTCAGCTGTTATTATTGTTCTGATTCACAAAGTTAATTCTCAGTAAAAATAATGGTCGGAGGTGATCTTTAGCAACGCAGCTTGCAGAAATACTTGTCAAAGCAAATAGAAAACATGTTGCATTTGTAGATTTCGGCAAACCCGTTTCGATATTGAGCTTACCACTGCTGTTGCTGGAAACCAGATTTAGCGTGCAGGTCCTGGCCGCCAGATGATTGAAGCAGAGAGCCAATTTTGTGTAAGCGGGCCCTGCACGATTCCTGGGAGTGTCCGGAATGCGAAGAGACACGATGTGTGTTACTGTCGCAAATCTCTCTTCCTGCCAGGAATGACATTATCTGGGTTGCTTGGCTCAGCCTGGCCATCCCACCCTACTGGCAGCAGGACAGCTGTGAGACAGAAACAAACAGCCCGGACCCGGCGAAACAAGCCCCCGGGGAATGTGGGAAGGAGGTGCAGAGAGCTTGTGGAAAGGCAAGAACAAGGAAGAAGTTTGGGGAAAGAATAGCATCAACAAAAACCGGAATACGGGATTCCAATTAGAAAGGCGAGATCATATTTTTGAGATATCAAGTATTTCTTGGCATTTTTTCTTCCCACCGTCCTTTTTCCTAAATTAATTCTCCCTGTGTTTTGTTGCAAACTGAAGCTCGTTGCCACATGCCAGACAGACAGATGACAATCAGATTCCACCTGCCCTTCCTCCACTCTTTCCCCAGGTATACACACCTTGTCACCGAGGAAGCCCCTCTGATTGTAGACGCATCCGAGAAAAAGTCACAGGATTGACTGAAGTTTTTTTTTTTTTTTTTAATCACTCCAGGGACTTTCTGCTGCAGGAGACATTTGCTAGCTAGAGCAAAATAAATAATACGAAATTTGTGAACATCTGAGTTTGAGGATGATACTCAAATACGCAACAGATACACATCGTATATATTTTTCCTCTTCTCTTGAATTTCCAGATTCTATCTGCTGTAGACTGAATGTGTCCCCCTAAAATTTCATATGCTGAAATCTCAACCCCCAAAGTGATGGTATTTGGAAGTGGGGCCTCGAGGGCATTCATGAGGGCGGAGCCTTCACGAATGAGATTAGTGCCCTTCTGAAAGAGACAAAAGGAGCTCCCCGCCCTTTCTACTGTGTGAGAAGACGACCATCTATGACCCAGGAAGTGGGTCTTCACCAGATACCGAGTCTGCTGGTACCTTGATCTTATACTTCCCAGCCTTCCAAACGATAAGAAATGTGTATTGTTGGTAAGCCACTCAGTCTGTGGTATCCTGTCGTAGAAGCCCAAATGAACTCGGACACCATCCAAAGTAGAAATCGGGTAGAATGTTTTAGGACAGATTCATATTTTGTGAACAAGGAAGTTTGTCGTGAGGGTTTAACTTCTGTTCTCTGTAATCCTGATGCCAATATTGACGCCACATAGCTCTGTGTGAGAACAACTGTGACGTGAAACCCCAAATCTATCTTTCTTTCTTTTTTTTTTTTTTTAAGACAGAGTCTGGCTGTGTTGCCCCGGCTAGAGTGCTGTGGCGTCATCCTAGCTCACAGCAACCTCAAACTCCTGGGCTCAAGCGATCCTCCTGCCTCAGCCTCCCGAGTAGCTGGGACTACAGGCATGCGCCACCATGCCCGGCTAATTTTTTCTATATATTTTTAGTTGTTCAGCTAATTTCTTTCTATTTTTAGTAGAGACGGGGGTCTCGCTCTTGCTCAGGCTGGTCTCGAACTCCTGAGCTCGAACAATCCTCCCACCTCGGCCTCCCAGAGAGCTAGAATTACAGGCCTGAGCCACCGCACCCAGCCCCCAAATCTTTCTTGCTGAACTGAACTAAACCTCTAGGTTTAGATAGATCTTGGTGCTCACTTGTTCAACAAACATGCATTGAGCTCCGATTATGGTCAGGCAGCGTGCCTGGTACGGGGGTTTATTGACAGGAAGCGTGCGTGGTCTGGGCAGAGGGATTGGTTGCAAGAAGATAAGCTAAGATTCTACGTGAGATAGTGCAGCATAGTTCTTATAAGTGATTTTTGCATAAGGTTATTTAATTATAGACAGTGGAAACTTGGATAATCTGTAATTTCCTCTCCGAAGCAACATTCTCATTCCCTAAATAGCTTTGGAGAAGGCCCCACGTCAAGAACACTGCGGGCAAGTGTGTTCTCATTGGCCGATCTGGCTTTTTTGCTCAAAGTATGAGGCCTCACCTCTCAATTACTCACTTAACATCCCAGTACGGGTTTCGGGAACAACTGATAATTTTGGAAGCTGCCAAGCAGATGGATGGATGGTAACTGACTTAGCGGATCTAGAAAAGCTGAAATCTAAGCCTACCAGTAAGCGAATCCAGACTGCTGAGCTCTGGAAATGCTGATGATCTGAAAGCATTCAAACGGGGACGTGAGGGCAGGGTAAGCACAGAAAAGTTTCTAAGGAACAGTAACATTTGTCCTGTGTGTTCTTTATTTCTCTTGGGAGAAATAGATGAAAAGAAACAATGCCAATTCTAGTGAGAAAAAAGGGAGACAAATTTATTAAATAATCTTTTGCTGACTCACCTTAACTCCTTTGTGGAGCAAGATGTTATATAAATAAATCCAAAGGATTTATTATTATCTACGACGTGCAAAACCTCGGTTAGGTCCTAGTTTCGGTTGTAAAACTGCACGGCTGTTACATTTCATAGAAGTACTCTCACTTCCATTTGTTCACTTGATTTTCATAATTGTCCTGTAAAATACATAGACTAGTACTTTACAGTTGGTTTTGTTAGGAGGTGAGAAACGGGAGGAGTGGTGGAAACTGTAGAAGTTGCTTAAGCAGTAGCACAGCGATGGAAGCACACAGAGACGACGATTTGGCGATAGGTAACTATTTCTATAACTCAATGCGAGAATTTTCTATTACTTTTCAGTGAGAAGCATACTTGCCAAATAAATACTAATATTACCTGGTTTTGCATATTCTGTCCTGTGGAGAAAAAAAAAAAAAGTTCCCAGGGAAATTAAAATTGGTTAGTAGAGGTACAATCAGAGCACAGTTATGGGATGATCTTAATGGCTGGTATCGTTAGATTAGGGTGCCTGATATCCTCTATCGCACTCTAAGGCAGTGTTTTCCAACCAGCTGAAATGCCGTGTCAGCTGGGTAAGGCAGCTCTATCCCTGGGTGGTTCTGGAATTAGCGTCAGAAGTGTGTTCTCTGACTTCATGCAAACCATCTGCCCGCGCTTACGCGTCAACTATATTTCAATACAGTTGGTGAGGTTAGAGCCTTCTTTTATATTAAATCACACTCCAGACATGCTTCCTTGATGCGTATTACATATTTTAAGTTAAAATCTGAAAACTCAGTTTTTGCAGGGATTAAAAATGAGTCGTGTGTCCATATGGTTTTCTAATATGTTTATAAGTACGTTAAAAAAAAAAAGCCAATAATTGACTAAAATGAACTTGACTTCATTTTGATTAAGAATAAAGCTAAGGACGATTAATCTATTGGATTAAACAAACATGGCCTCGGGGGCATAGGTGCTCGTGTCAGAATGTAGTATACACAGTCCGTAATATTCTCTATGATATCGTGTGCGCATTTCAGATACGATCGAATTCTTTTAATCGCCACCCTTATGGTGGAAGCTCTGTTTGTCTTCGCTAGTGAAATGTCACTTCAACAGAACCCAAAGAATTTTTAAAAAATATCCACATGCTTGGAAAGCAGAAAATAGCAAAATGTGGGAAAAAAGTCATCTTTGCAAGGAAAGGTCAGCAGAAACATATGGATCTCAAGTGAAATTAAAATAAGGTTTCTGTACATACTGGATACTGTGGCAGATAGCAGGGCCACAGGCCAGACAGAAGGTTCCCAAGGCCCCAGGCTGCTTTCTCTCTTCTGCTCGGCTGAAGACTTTATCCAACATTATTTTGGTGATAACACTTGTTATACATCCTCTGCGTCCTCAGACGCGAAATCATCCTGTAATAGACTTCATCCAGGAAACTAAAGGCCAACCATATTTCATCATTTCTTAAGTTTCAGTGATTATGAAACAGCCATCTGTACATGTCTAGAAGCATATTTTTATTTGGGTTACTATTTGGTAATGTACAGACAATCCACTCTTCTATCCTCTAATGCGTCTATTTACAAAAAAAGTCCATAGGAAATTGTTATGTGGTTATATTTTTAAATTCCTATTTTATTTAGTTGAAATGCACATAAGACTCCATTCATATTAAATAGGAAGAGAATAAATTATATGAGGTAATAACATGTTTATTGACAAATACTTGACTATATTACCTTATCGAAAGCAAACTTCCCACGTGCTTAGTGCTGGAGACCACACAGAAGGATTCTTCGTAGAGTTCTGTTCTCCTGGAGCTTTTCAACTGAATCATGCCTTTTTACTCTCATTTAATATTGATATATTACCTATCAATTTGCATCTACCGGATTCTTCTATCACCAACCAGATTCAAAGGAGGGAGAGAGAGCGAGTTAGGTGCTCTAAAAGTAGCTTTGAAATTAAGCTGTGGCCAACAGTCCCTCCCAGACCTGTGATCCTACGTGGCAGAAATATCTAACCCTAAACCTTCTGCCTTCACACATTCATTCTTTGGGATTAAGGCAAATATGCAGTTACCATTGGTCACCGTAAGGATGGGTAGAAGGAAACAGGAAAACATTAAATATTTATGTCATACATACATTAGCGTGAATGTATTTTTTATCAACTTTTTTTCTTTTTATGAGGAAAGCTCGGAGGCCTTGTTTGTTTAGAGCAAGAAGTACAGGAGTGGGTACGTTAGTGGGAGCAGGGAAACAGGTAGTGAGAGGTAGAAATGGGGAGTGGAATCGGATGTCAGTAGAGAGTTGAGTATAGTCGTTCAGGGGTTGACTATTTCGATCGCTTTTCTAGTAGAAAATAGTTGGAAAACATTCAAATTGGATAATTTAGAGGCAATTTATAAAGGCTGAGGCAGGAATAGGTCAGGAAGGAGTAGATTCTAGAAGCAGAGAGCTGTGTAGAGAGGGCTGCATGATACATGCTGCCCTTCGATGGGTGATACGACGGCCAGCCTGGGAGGACCCTGAAGACCAAGGGCCAAGGAAGGGGTGGCGGGAAGACTCACCCACAGCACCCCTCAAAAGACTTGCACTTAGACCCCATCTCTGCGATGTTCTAGCTACGTTTTGTGCATGTCATTTGAGTCTCTTGACCTCAGTTTTCTCATCCAAAAGAGATAATACCTTTTTCAGAAAGTAGTTTCGAGAATCAGATGCCGCCATTTGTATAAAAGCTCCAAACGCAGATCCCTGGGGAGAAGAAAGTCTTAAAGAAATGTTTAATCCAAAGAGGATGAAAAAATTCAAGGCACAGATAAAGGGAAAGGATGGATGGTCGTGTTTTTCAGAGGCAGGTCCTAAGGCAGATGCACGGGAGGTGATTAATCTGCATATATGTGATCACAGATGTTTTAGAAACGTGTTTCAATCTGGTACCAAATTAGCAAAATTAGGAAGAGAGGGGGACAGAGAGGGAAAAGAAAAATACCAA
>NW_012148174.1:713050-714307 GCF_000956105.1 Propithecus coquereli | reverse complement strand
GACGGGGTCTCGCTCTTGCTCAGGCTGGTCTCGAACTCCTGAGCTCAAACAATCCGCCCGCCTCGGCCTCCCAGAGTGCTAGGATTACAGGCATGAGCCATAGCGCCCGGCCTCAAGTCTGTTTCTGAGAAACTCAATTTAAAACACACCTGGTCCCAAAGGCAGATGTTGGTAATCGTCCTCCAACATCGGTTGACACCTCTTGTTGTCATACATAGAGATTCTAATTTGGAAGAAATTGCATCTTCCAAAGGCATTTTGTTCACTGTCAGGAACCAATTCAGACATAGGGAAAATCCAGTTCTTTAATGACTACACCTGATAACGGCTGAAATAAGCTTTATCAGCTACAGGTGGTGAAGATTTAGTTTCTTCCTCTGAATCACTATAGATACCGTATGATGAATCACTCACTTCCTGTGTGAAGTGAACACGAATCACTTCCTGTGTGACACTCAACTCCCAGAAGAGCCATGTCCGTCATTGTAGTTGCCATAAAAGTTGTCTGCTTATAAATAATACAGATTATATGATGTTTTACACAGAAAGAATACGTTTACTTTATTTTCATGTGTTTATTGTTGCTACTTATTTACCTTTTTTGGTTTGTTTTTCGTTGGGGTGTGGAAAGATATAAATGAATTAGTAGTAGGACACTGAAAATGCAAACTGCTTGAGAGCAGAGAGTCTTAACATTTGTGCTTAGAGCATTACCAGACACGTTGCAGGTATCGGTAAACATTTGTTAAATAAAAAACAGTAAATAAATAAACGTTAACATGAAGTCCTATAGGAGCTCTGCAGTGGAAAAATGGACAATGATGGGAGTCTAGTGAAGATTCTTAATTATCAGATGTCAATCTCAAGCTATTCTAACTTCATTCCTAAATTTAAAATGTTTTGGGGGTTATTAGCATTTTTATATAATGTGATGCATTCTAACATTGAGTTGAAAGTTTGGTTTAATATAAAGATGAATTTTCAAAGAGGCCATGTATGGATTGTGGAGCAAAATGTGTGAGTAGAAATCCAAATAATTCAATGAAAGAGAAATATTTTAGCTTTATTTACCTAAATAATTCAGTCTACAGTATCTTTCTGGCTGGGCATGGTGGCTCACACCTGTAATCCCAGCACTTTGGGAGGCCGAGGTGGGAGGATGGCTTGAGGTCAGGAGTTGAGACCAATCTGAGCAACATAGTGAGACCTCATCTCTACAAAAATAAAAAACGTCAGCTGAGCGGGGTGCACACCTGT
>NW_012148174.1:710055-713000 GCF_000956105.1 Propithecus coquereli | reverse complement strand
AAAAAAAATACCCCAAACTTTTCCTTGAATCATTAGGATCCAGAACATTAAATGCAGATATAGTCATGGGGTTCGTCTCCCTCATACACTGTGAAGGGAACAGCTCAGAGCTTTTAGAAATGGAGTGATTGCAAATATTTTGTCCTAGTTCTTCAGAAATTTATTTCATACACATATACATTTTTCATCCATACTACAAAATTTCTCATTAGGCCACAACAAGGAGACTTAAGAACAATTTGTGCCTTGTTTCCCTATGGAACTCGCTTTCAGTTTAAATCCCAGCATATAGCTACGTATAAAGAATGTCAATGCACTTTCTCTCTTACAAGTTCCTCTTGTAAGAAAAATCACTGATTAGAAGGGATGGTGCGCGTCTTAAATCTGCATCAGGGAAAAGAGAAATCATTTGTTCTCTTGAGTTTGGTATCGTGTTGTGATACCATCTAACACAAATGCAGTTTAAAATTCTATGTGGTGTCTCTGTTCTGCCTGTCAACTCAGGGAGGAAAACCATTTTGATAGAAGTGTCAAGGAGATGATGAACGGTGAAGATATCAACTCGGCGAGCCAATTTTTTTGACCGCCACATGATTCTTCTTGTATTATATCATGTAGGAGCAAAAAAGGCATTAATTCTAAGACCAGAAATGCAATGAGTTTTAAACTAATCACCTCAAGGTGCATTGAATTTATCTATTATACCCTTTACATATCCATGTCTGGGCCTGGCTTTCTATTCGATATTTGTGCCACAGAAGGGAAGTCGTTAATGAATGCTTTTAAAATGCAAATTTGTCAAGGTCAGAGTTTCCAAAACAGAAGCTTGTCGGTTGAACCATGCACTGCGTTTTATTTCTCTTTATTCCTCTGTTAGATTATCCATCAAAACGTTGACTACAATTTATTTTTTATGAATTATGAAAGTCATTTTTCAGCCTTTGTTTAACTGAGCTTAATGCGAGAGAAAAATCTTTTGGACAGAGAGGAGTTGGGAAGGCGATCAGTATAAGCAGTACAGATTTCGTACTCTGTGAGGCCGAGGCGTCCCAAAATACGTGGCTGGAAGTAGCATCTTCATAAAGTAAATCTTGCTCCCCCGACGACTCATTTTTATAAGTGAGAGGCTATGCTCCTTAGGGAGGACACCTTCTGAGGTATCTTCCTAGTGTTCCATCTTCCGGAAATGTCCCTGCTCTACCAAGGTGGGGCCCTGTCTGACATACTTCTGTTACACGGTCATGACTCTGGCCTTAAGCTGCAACCAAGCCTGGACACCTGACCCAAACGAGAGCAGTACACAAAATCTCGTTTCCTGGAACTTCGAGATCCAGACCTGGACTTCCCAGGTGGGGCTCCACTTCCCATCCCTGTGTGCCTGTGTGGTCCTCTCTGCAGATTCCCTGGGACACTTCGTAGCTTGATAATGTTTCCTTGGGTCTTTACCTAGTTCGCAGTGGTGTCTGTTACTAAAACCATATTTCTCTCTTCCGTGGGGGATAAGCCCTATGGACAGAAGTGCAAACTCTAGCTTAGAGGTGCACGTTCGCCGCTTACTCTCGCAGACTCCTGGGACTCTGTCTGTTCCAGCAACGCGATCCCCCGTGTGCTGTTCCCGCTCAGCCTTCCCAAACACCTGTCACCCGCGACTGCAGGTCTCCGACTTGTCTCCAGGCACAGCTTACCTGCAGGGGACACGCGCTTCTCTGAGGCGTAGAAACCCCTCAGACTCCAGTCCGTGGTGTCATTCTCCTGTTTTTGCTTTTAAATGAACAATTTCGAATCAATCGGGCTTTCATATTCTATGTGCACGAGAGAAAAAGCAATAAAATACTAAATTTTATCTATTTTGGAAATCGTTTAAGCACCTGCTTGTCTTTCCTGTCTAATTCGTCTTGCTACAGCCACCTCACTCTTTCTAGAAGGTTCTGCTCAAATCCCTCTAATGTTTAAAATTTATTATTGTCTCTATTTTGCCTGCACAAAAATGTTCATATGCTGAAAGATTTTTATCTAAGGTAAAATTTGGCTAACTTTCTCATTAAAAGCCAGCACCAGATCATAAAATGTTAGGCTCGTGGGCCGTATGATCTCTGCCTCAACTATCGAACTGCCCCATGGTAGCATAACAGTAGCCACAGATGACATATAGACAAGCAGGCATGGCCATGTCCAATAAAACTTTATTGACAAAAACAGGTGGTAGGCAGGATTGATCTAAAGCCTCCTGCAGATGGAGCCTTATGTTCTTTTGGCTTTAATTTCTATTTCATCCCTTTGCATACCCAGGGCTCCACCGAAATTAAGTTTCATTCTGTGCCCTTGAGGTACTCTGTACGTTTACTGCTCTATGCTTCTGTTCCCTTGGAGAGGGCCTGGGGAGGGTATAGGAGGACTGTTGTTTCCCAAAGTACATTTTCCATAAGAAGTGTCTTTACGTCAACTTTAAAGTAACGTATTGTCATACTGCTTACTAAATATATGATGAGGATATACTGCAAAAAAGCGTAATAAAATACATGATCAAAACAACAATTCTAAGACTTTAATACAGGTAATATATGGGACAGGTAAGAAGGTAGTCAGTGGGTTGTGCCTTTATATGCTTGCTTGTCTACCCATCCCATTAACGACACCATCCTTTTGCTACCCCACCCTCAGATGGAGGCTAGTTGTGCTTTTTCTATCTATGGAGTTTTCTTCCATTCATATGTGCTGATCTTAAAAGCACTGCCCATTTTTCAAGATGCAAATTAAATTCCTGTCCTTCATAAACCCTGATTTCTCCAACTGTGAGTGATTTCTCCCTGTATAGAATTCCTCTTGTACTGCATCATTTTAATCTTGCTATTATAGTTATTTATGTGTCTTAGCTTAATAACTACAATATCCAGCTAGGATATCTCTCTTAATAGATGCTGTACATTCCAAAAAGCACATAACAG
>NW_012148174.1:698580-699770 GCF_000956105.1 Propithecus coquereli | reverse complement strand
AACAAACGAAAGAGTGGTAACATGCTTTAGTATGGCAAGCATCTCTTCTGGCCTTATATTCAGGAAAGAAAAACTCAATGGGAGGAGGGCCCAGGAATTTTGGGGAAGAACAAGTTTTAAATTCAAGGTATTTTGCTTTAATTTGGTCCTAGGACAAGATGGATTCTTAGATCAGTTTGTGGAGTCCCGGATGAGCAGGCAGTGTGTCAAGAAGCTAGGGAAAAAGGAAACCAATAAATGTGAGTTTAAATTATTTCATCAAGAGGATAGAGTACACAGTTGGTATCACATCTCATACCTCTTTACCTTCCGTCCTCTTCTAACTTGAAGTCAATTGTCACTATTTTTGGGCAGACTTTTTTTCCCCCTGGATTCTATTCAATCATACACTGATATGGTATTAATTGTGAGAGGTATATAATATCTTTGATTCTATCTTAAGGTTAAACTTGAAAATGGAGACCAGGTTCAACCAGCAATAAATAAAAAAATACCTTGAAAAGAAACTTGAACAAGCTGTTGATACAAATTTCGTGAAAATGTCAGCTGGTTTTAGTTCTGCTATGGGAAGTCCAGGAGATTAACATATTTGTGGTTGGAACCAAATGTGAAGTGAGAAGTGGGAACACAGCCCTGGAGACCCGATGGCTACAGAAGGAGTCAGAATTTCGGAACCTCAAAATGAGGCAGGGGAGGACAGAATTAGGGCTTTTATTATACAGCTATCACTCTCCCTTGGACTTTCTTCTAGGGCTCAGTTATTTGAAAACAATGGAGGTTAGAAACCTCCATTGTTTCCTTCTAACTAAAGTAAAAATTATCTTCCATCAGATCAGCCCTTTGCCCATCAGTACCTTCCCCAACTCCGTCAGGTAAGAAGTGGTGGATCCAGTGGATGGTGGTGGAATTTCCATCCCCAAGTGGCCAGTTTCCAAGGAGTGAAAAGGAATTCTAGCCATTCGCCATCCAATCTCTCACATTTGTAGTGAGGACATTTTCAAAATGGGGGTCTGCCTGTATTTACTGTATATAACTGTATATCTGTATTTACTGTATTTATTGTATATCACTTTTATCTATTCGTATCTCTCAGTTTAGCTACAGAGGTGATGGTCCAAGGAGTAATACTATTTTATTTTGTCTTGATACTATTATAGTCTCTAACTGCTCTTCCTGCTACCATTGTTGCT
>NW_012148174.1:697136-698239 GCF_000956105.1 Propithecus coquereli | reverse complement strand
ATAATGTGATGCATTCTAACATTGAGTTGAAAGTTTGGTTTAATATAAAGATGAATTTTCAAAGAGTTAGGCCATGTATGGATTGTGGAGCAAAATGTGTGAGTAGAAATCCAAATAATTCAATAAAAGAGAAATATTTTAGCTTTATTTACCTAAATAATTCAGTCTACAGTATCTTTCTGGCTGGGCACGGTGGCTCACGCCTGTAATCCCAGCACTTTGGGAGGCCGAGGTGGGAGGATCGCTTGAGGTCAGGAGTTGAGACCAATCTGAGCAACATAGTGAGACCTCATCTCTACAAAAATAAAAAACGTCAGCTGAGCGGGGTGCACACCTGTAGTCCTAGCTACTTGGGAGACTGAGGCAGGAGGATTGCCTTTAGGTAGAGGTTGCACTGAGCTATCTAGCCCAGGCAACAACAGAGTGAGATCCTGTCTCCAAAAATAAATACATACATACATACATAAATAAATAAAGTCTTTTTGTCTCTTTCTCCTTAATAATCTGCATTCCCTCCCCCATTTTCACATAAAATTGAGGGTTACACAGCATCCCAGTACGATTGCCATGGTACAAAAGTTACTTTGAAACCTTACCTCACTAGTCTCCAGCCGACACAATGCCCACGTACTCTCAGTGATAGAGGAGGAGGGAAAGCATTGCTGTTTCTACCATTTCTTCACAGCTTGCGGAGATTTCCAAGTTCGCTCTTGCTTTCATCTTCCCTCATTATTGCTTAGGAAAAGGGTGACCAACAGTTTCGTTTGCCAGGCACTGTCCTAGTTTTAACACTGAAAGCCCCATGTTTTAGACAGCCCTGTCTGCTGCAAATCGGGAGTTCGTTGCCCCAGTAACTAATGACCTTGCCATAAACTTTTAGTAAATGAAGGTGATTTGGTTAGTTATTGATCTGTACTAGCTGAGGCCATTTCTTGCTTTGCTGTAGATCTTACATGAGCAAGTGAGTGAAATGCAAAAAGCTCCAGCACTGGGCTGAATTTTTTTTTTTTTTTTTTACCAAAACAAACAAACAAACAAACAAAAGAGTGGTAATATGCTTTAGTGTGTCAAGAGATGCTTGACATTTCTTCTGGCCTTATATT
>NW_012148174.1:691479-697086 GCF_000956105.1 Propithecus coquereli | reverse complement strand
CTATTGTTGAACGTACACTGGTATTTTTGCTAGCCAAATTTGCTACATATGAAACCCATTGGCCATTTGGGGATTGACAACTTTCCTACTGCTCCTTGCAAAGAACTTCCCAAGAAAACTGGGATAGATAATCTATGTGCCATATGTGCTGTTAAAATAAAGTTGGATATGCACTAATCAAGTGGTTTCCATGAGAAACACAAGGCCTCCGAAATATAAAAAATCTTTTTAATTGTAGTACTTATGGTAGTCACTCCAAAGAGCAAAATTACATTTCAAACTTTTTTATCTTAAAAAAGGAGTTAAATATCTAAAGCTTAAATATCTTGGAGCAGACACACCATGACTGTTAAAAATGTTATACAAACAAGTTAGAAACAAGGAAAAAAGAAGTTTTATCTCTTTCACGTTGCCTACAAAACCTTTAAATTAGTACTTAGCCTAAAGAAGAGATTGGGTTTTCGTTTTTTCTTTTTAAATATAGTGAAGACATGGTTATAGGGTGCTACCATGGTTTGGATATATTTTGTTTGTCCCCATCAAAACTCACGTTGAAGTTTGATTCCGGTGTGGTGCTATTGGGTGGTAAGGTCCGGTGGGTGGTGTTGGGTCACCGACGTGAGTCCCTTAACAATGGTTCTGTGCTGTTCTCCTGGTAGTGAGTGGGTTCTTGCTCTTGGGAGACTGGATTGGTTAGCAGTGGGGGTGGATTAGTGTCCCCGAGAATGGGTCGTCATAAAGCCAGGAAACCCCTCAGGTTCAGCCCCTCCTTGTTTGTGCCCACTTCCCCTTTGACCTTCTTTGCCATATTTTGACAGCACAAAAACGCTCACCAGCAGCCAAGCACATGCTGGTGCCATGTTTCTTGTACGGGCTGTAGAATTGTAGACCATGAGTGAAGTAAATCTTTTTTCTTTCAGCCTCAGATATTCCTTCATAGCAACATAAAATGGACCGAGACGTTTGCCCTTCTCCCATGGCAGATTGCAGGCATGCGAACAAACATAGCCAACCCAGAATTCCCTTAACTGAACGCATTGGCTAAAACCATCTTCATTTAGTACCATTCGCAGGATAACTCAGTCTTTTTTACTTTTTTTTTTTTTTTTAGGAAGTGATAGATAAGGAGGAATTGGGATTGAAGACTGTTAATTTTTTATTGATAATAGTAAATATTTAGGAGTTTCATGTGATATTTTGGTGCATGCATACAATGTGTATAATCAAATCGGAGCCATTGGAATATCCGTCACCTCAAACATCTATCATTTCTTTTGAATACTGTTAATTTTTAATACTCTCAGCGTCACAAGCCAGCTGGTTGAAAACTGAAAACATGCTTATCACAAAGACAATGTACATAAAAGCACCTTAAAAACTACAAATTGTTACCCAAATTTGATTCTATTTTTATTTTTCATGTTTTATATTATCATAACATAACATAAATAGTACTATTATAATTTAAATTCTTCTAAGTTATTCTCTATTGTAACCTCTTAGAAGTAGGTATAAATATGCAATTTATTTGCTTAATCTGGGAGTGGTAGATTGAGAGATTACTTATATCCTTTGCTATTTTAATCAGTCCTAGCTGTAACTTGTTTGGTCTCCCTTCTAAGCTGTCTGAGTCTATCTATAATCAATCTTATTCTTTGAATTTTCTTATTTAAAATCCCTACTTCTGTGTTCTGCATTTAGGTAGCTAAAAATATTTTTACTGTTCTTGCAAAATTCTCAAAGAAGTATATTGGGCCTCCCCCTTCTCCTCCTCTTTCTTTTCAAAGAAAAGAAATGCATTTACCCATGTATTTACCAAGGAGAGGAATAATACCAGAAGAATGCAGCGGATCATCTAAAAATTCATAATTTCTTATTTTCTTTCATTTATAGCTTTTAATTATTTTTTATAATTAGCAAAATGAATAACTTAAAGTCGATAGAGATTATAGAAGGATAGACCTTTTCAGTATCTTTGGAAACAGAATCTACTCTAGCTACTTCAATGAAAGAATGTATCGAGAGGGATAGATAAGTCACAGAGTGACTTAGATTGCTGAAGAAGGAAAGTGAAGATCGAACTTTCAGGAAAGACTCCCTAAATTACACTCCAGCACTGGACTGGAAGGTAGGGGCCTGCTCTGCCATGCATTGCCTCTGCCACGACCCAAACCAGCAAAAAGGACCCTCCATGCCCTGCCCCTCTCTTCATGTAACTGGGTTCGCATTCAAAACCTGGCATGAGTCCATATGGGCGAATTCGAAACCACGAGAAAATCTACCTGGAGGAGGGAGTCTGGGATATGTCTCTAGCGTGCAGAAAGTCACGCTGGAGGCCAGTTGAATCAGTATTAAATGATTCATCCAGAGTGTCCACCATTTCACTCAACATTTATTTTCTATTTTCTTTGGTACTCATCCCGCCTCTCGCTGGGATACGGATAAGCAGCAAAATGACTAGAATTTTAAAACTGACTTGTGGGCCAGGTGCGGTGGCTCACGCATGTAAATCCTAACACTCTGGGAGGTCGAGGCGGGAGGATCGTTTGAGCTCAGGAGTTTGAGATCAGCCTGAGCAAGAGCGAGACCCCGTTTCTACTAAAAATGGAAAGAAATTGGCTGGACAACTGAAAAATATATAGAAAAAATTAGCCGGGCATGGTGGCGCATGCCTGTAGTCCCAGCTACTCGGGAGGCTGAGGCAGGAGGATCGCTTGAGCCCAGGAGTTTGAGGTTGCTGTGAGCTAGGCTGACGCCACGGCACTCTAGCCTGGGCAACAGAGTGAGACTCTGTCTCAAAAAAAAAAAAAAAAAATTGAGTTACATGATGTCAAGATGTATGAGGGACCTCTGAGAAGAATACCTGTGAGGTGCACTGAGATATAACGGGGGAACCAGGGTGAACTAAAGCAGTCCGGTAAGGTTTCATGAAGATTTTTGACCTCTCCAGAATCTTCAGGTAGAATTTGAATGCTCAAAAAGTATTCAAGATGTCTGCAATAACACAACTCAGAAAATGTTTATTAAAGCCCCTATTATATGCTTATAGTAAATCACAGTCCTTGTTCTCAAGAAATTAGTAGGGGGCTGGGTGTGGTGGCTCACGCCTGTAATCCAGGCTGGGGCAGGACAATCACTTGAGGCCAGGAGTTCAAGACCAGCCTGGGCAACATAGTGAGACCCCATCTCTTAAAAAAAAAAATGGAATTAGTAAGGGATTGATATAAATATCCAAAAATACTACCATAAAAGTGAAACAAAAATTGTTATAGCTGAAATTGGGGGTGTGGACTGGAGAAGTAAACTGACCAGCAGTAATGGTAAGTTAGAAAGGTTTTATGGAGGAGGAGAAATATGAAATAAGTCTGGAGGGTGAATAGTATCTTTATTACATCGAGTGGAACTTGAAGCATGAACAATATTCAGCGTACTTCCCTTGAGATGGACCTAAGTTGTTGCATGTATCAATAATTTGTTTATTTTTGTTGAGGACATAGGGTATGGACATAGCACAGTTTAACTGTTTTCCCACTGCTATGGTTTGGATGTATGTGTCCCTCCAAAATTCGTATGTTGGAACTTTAAGGTGATGGTGTTAAGAGGTGGGGCCTTTGGGAGGTGATTAGGTCATGGGGGCTCTTTCCTCATGAATGGGATCAGTGGCCTCGTAAAAGGCGTTGGGGAAGCAATTTCAGCCCCTTCTGCCTTATGCCCCGTGAGTCTGGAGCAAGACGTTAGGTCTGGACCCTAGTTCTGCCAGTGCTTTGATCTTGGATTTCCTCATTTCCAGGACTTGAGGAATTCATGGATGTCCCTTATAAATCACCCAGTCAGGTATTTTGTGATAGCAGCACAAATGAACTAAGACACCGGCGGAAGGACGTTAGGTAATTTTTAGTTTGGAGATATTACAAATACAGCTGCTACCGACCTTTGTGCACGGCCGCCGCCTCCTACCCTGGGAGGACGTCGTCCTCGTCTTGCTTGAATCTCTACGTACTTCTTCCCTCCATGTGGATGGCTTTTCACCTCCCTCTCGGGCCCTGACCCTCTGCACTTGGCTGCCACACAGGCAACCCACCTAGCGGATGACATCCTATCCTGGGTGTCACTTGCTTCTCCCTGTTCTCAAGCCCTCCTTATCCCGCTTGGGTTCAGATACCCCACGCTGGGCTGTCTCCTCTGACCAGAATTCCCCGTCGAATGCGTGGGTTTTCCTGCCCTGCACCCTGCCGCCTCGGCCCCACCGTCTGAGACAGCTGCTGTCTTCCGACCCTCTTCTCGCCTGATTCACGCTCTGACACCCTGTACTGGGATGACCCTCCCTGCGGAGGGAGGTCCATGCCTGGGCTCCAGTGCTCCGCAGTGGGTGCTCCCCCATGCAGAGTCCTCCTCACCTCCACTAGGCTCAGAGACCTCAGTCCCACGCCAGGCTGCCCCTCCCCGAACCACGGGGACACTCGCCTCCCTCTGCTCCGGACTCCTATAGCTCTTCTCCTCCCTGACACCCATTCGCCCG
Organism: Propithecus coquereli; assembly: GCF_000956105.1. Taxonomy (NCBI): domain Eukaryota; kingdom Metazoa; phylum Chordata; class Mammalia; order Primates; family Indriidae; genus Propithecus; species Propithecus coquereli. The sequence continues at coordinate 692,567 of NW_012148174.1, read as the reverse complement.
GCCCTGCCTAATCGCTTTCGACCCGAATTGTTCAGTAAGGGAACGGAAGGGAAGAGAAAGAGCAGATGATGTTTGACACCTGGGACAGGGTGTCAGGGACATGGGGGTACACAGTGAGGTAAGACCCAAAGGGATAATTGTGTATAGGAGGGACACGGTGATTATCGTGGGTTCTCTGGAGCACCCAGGGAGGGGACCGGACTTGCTGGAGGTGAGGACACAGAGCTCAGCTGTGATGCTGTTCTGGAGGGTCTTTAGCTGTCAGGAAATGATGTCCCCCCGACAGTAATAAGGTGGGCGGTCAAGATGATGGGTTTTATACTTCAGCATATTAATTACATGGGAGTGTGGAGGAGAGGACGGAATACCCTTAGAGTAATTCCACCGGGAATTGAGAGGCTGACCTGGCCCAGGGCTACCTGCAACGGAGGGCAGGAGAGGAGGGACACAGTTACACGGCTTTGTCACTCCGGACGCCACTCGGAGCCTGTGCTGCTTTGTGAGGCCCTCACGTTGCTCGTTGTTCGTGAGACAGGACTGTCACTGAACGGCTGCGGGTATCTTGGCTTCTGTAGATGCTACAGCTGTAGATGCCGCTGGGGCGTCACCTGGATTCCTCTTCCAGGACAAACACGCTCATTTCCCTACAGCCGAGAGTTTGCTGCTGACAGCTCACAGCTGAGCAGCTCCTACCTGCCCCAAGCCAGAGGACACTGCCTTGCTCGAGGTTGTATCTTTACCCTGCAAAGGGGCAGCTCACATTTAAGGACAGGTCCATAAAGGGACACAGAATCCTGGTCCTGTTGCCTCATTTGATTCAGGACAGCCGTGACAGGCCACCCCAGCTCCAGAGCCACCCTTGGGGTTGGTTGCCACTGCACCATGGTTCAACTTCTCGTCTGACCATTCCTGCTTCCGTTATAGGTTTTGCTGCGTGCCCCGATAGACCTGCCGCGTGCAAACCTCAGAGCCTCAAGCCCGTTTCTTTTTTTTGGAGACAGAGTCTCACTGTGTTGCCCAGGCTAGAGTGCCGTGGCGTCAGCCTAGCTCACAGCAACCTCAAACTCCTGGGCTCAAGCGATCCTCCT
>NW_012148174.1:678295-679654 GCF_000956105.1 Propithecus coquereli | reverse complement strand
CTAGCCCAGGTGGTCTTCCTCTCATTCCTGGAACAGACTAAGCTTGTGTCCACACTCGGACCTTTGCTCTTTCTCTGCGCTAGTTCTGGCCCTGGGGCTAGTTGGTTCTCTGGCCAGATTGATCATCTCTTCTGAGAAGCCTGGCCTGGCCACCAAGTCTAAAGGAACCCTGTCCCCCACCACCGGCAATCTCTTATGCTGCTGTATTTGGTTATCACTTTTTGAAATTATTCTGTTAACTAGTCAATTAATTTAATCTCCGTGACCCTGATGTAACCATGCAGGCAGGGGGACCTCCTTGGTCTTGTTCACCCGTATATCCCAACACCCAGAACAGAGCCTGGCTCACAGTAGATGTTCAATAAATACTTGTTGAATGAATAACTGAGTTGGTCTGACTCCAGAACCTGGAGTTATTAACTGCTTCCATAGATTATCTTTCTTCGTAACTACACCACGCGATAGATGATGACTCACATTTACTGTTCTTGTTTTTACTCTTACAGATTAGCTCTAAATATTTACAACTCCCTTTTCGTTATACTTGCCCCCAAATTGATAAAGGTCATTTAATTGTTTGACCTGAGAACAAAAATCAATTACTTAGGAAAGAAAATCTTTCTTAGGCAAACTTGAAGGAAATTATAGAGAAGTCATTTAATTAAGTTTAGACAATATACACATTTCTATTATTTGAAAGAGTTTTTTTTTCCTAATTACTTAAAAGCTGAAATTAAAAATTTAGTTGGGGGAAAATGGTCCTTTATACATATTTGGTAACTTATAAATTGATTAAGTTTAGACAATATACACATTTCTATTATTTGAAAGAGTTTTTTTTTCTTAATTCCTTAAAAGCTGAAATTAAAAATTTAGTTGGGGGAAAATGGTCCTTTATACATATTTGGTAACTTATAAATTGATACGTCCATTTTGGAGGGAATTTGACATTATCTATAAAAATCTGGAAGGTTTCTATCAACAATTCTACTTTTTAGGACTATGTCTCACTGAAATTCTAGCCCTAGTATGTAAAGAGAGGTATATGTGCAAAATTAGATACTGTAGCAATGTTCATAAATAGTGAGAAACTGTATTCAATCTAAATACTTACCAATTGATGATACCATAAATTTAGTTGGGGGAAACTTATAAATTGATACGTCCATTTTGGAGGGAATTTGACATTATCTATAAAAATCTAGAAGGTTTCTATCGACAATTCTACTTTTTAGGACTATGTCTCACTGAAATTCTAGCCCTAGTATGTAAAGAGAGGTATATGTACAAAATTAGATACTGTAGCAATGTTCATAAATAGTGAGAAACTGTATTCAATCTAAATACTTACCAATTGAT
>NW_012148174.1:677667-678245 GCF_000956105.1 Propithecus coquereli | reverse complement strand
AAAGGAGGAAGTGGCACCTCCTATGACGTCAGTGCTGGTATACTAGTGACATTAAGTTCTAAAAGCCAGTTTTGGCAAAGGGTCACAGGTGTTGGTGGGGGGGCAGGAAAGAGGCGGGCGGGAGTGCAGGACAACCGGGAATTCGCGTGCACACTTCGGCTCCTGCACGGGTCGGACGAGGGCAGCCTCGCCTGCCTCAAGATGCAATTTTGATAGCTGGGGTTTGGGGTGAATGACAGATGGATGAGCTATTTTTGAGCTACAGTTTTCCACTTCTAAAGAGGCCCGAGCTCCCCTCCCACCCTCCCCTCCCACCTTTCCTTGGCTTGGTGGGACGAAGCTACAAAGTAGGTTTTGGTTTTGGTTTTAAAGGAGGAAGTTTATGAAAAGTGTGCTTGTGGTAGTGGGGTGGGGTGGAGGCCGCCTCCTCCCGCAGGTCGCCGGTCCTGGGTCTCTAGGCCACGCGCAGGGCTGGTTATCTGGGCAGCCTGCCCTGCAACGGGCCAGGCCTGCGGCATGGATGGGCGTGCTTAGTCTCCAGAGGACGTTTGTTTTTCCAAACTTGTCCCCTCTCCCAA
>NW_012148174.1:671760-673751 GCF_000956105.1 Propithecus coquereli | reverse complement strand
GGTAACTAGGAATTAGTGGCATCTCCTATATAAAAATAACCCCTGGATGCCAGGCTTCAGATGCTTTTATTTTCTCCTTTTTTTTTTTTTTTTTTAAAGGAAAAAAAACGTAACAAGCAAACACAAGTTTATCAAGATAATGGAAAGGACACGAATAGGAACTGTATCATTAAATATTGCTTCTTTCAGTCTTGTTAGCCCAAATGTTTTCTGTAAAACAGGCTTGGATGATCAAAACATTTTGAAAGTCATGTTACGAGTAACTTCAAACAATCTGTAGAGGCCTAGGCGATCCTTGCTTTCAGTTATTGGCAGCGGGAAAGTTATCCCTATAAAAATGTATGCCTGTCCGTGTTCAATCACCAGCCCCCTGCTTAAGAAGCCAAGTATGACACTCATTTCTGGACAGGGTCTGGGGTAAAACTAGCTAGAAGAGAAAAATAAGACCCTACATCCTTAAATGTCAAAGGCAGAACGGACAGCTTATAAATTTTCTCATTTTGATTTTAGAGTGTTCCAAGAGTGTCACGTAGATTTTGATCAAAAGCAATGGATCATTTCAATACAGCGTTTTAAAGAAGTAGGCTCTGATTCATTTGGTCTGCTTTTCAAGTTGGAATTCTGCAACACACAGTTTAGTTGCTTAGTAACTAACAATATATTGCAGGAAGTGAACACCACAGGGCGACTACTGGTGGGTGATTTGTCAAATACGGTTAAACCTTTGAGATAATTCTGACCGTCGGTTTATAGGTTCCAGTTTCATATCTTCAGGTTTGGATCTTAGTCATAGTTGCATAGAGCGTCGCAGAAACGAGAACCGTTCTGTGACATAAATGTCCAAAGCTTAAAAGATGTAGCGGACTGGGGCAGTTGGTATTGATTGGAGATAAGATGTTTGATACACAGAAAAGTAAAAATGCCTGATCGTTGAAAAGTGATTTGTTAGTTTCTTTCACATCCCCCCTGGCATTCTTTAAGGATTCTTGCTTCATGATGCCTTTTTATGGACTCATATAATAGTTGTGGTCAGTAAGTCAAACTAGCTGTTCTCCAGCCCTAAGTATCGGAGACCATAATGGCTCCGAAGGGTCTAGCCTCCTTAAAAAAAAAAATGATGGAGAACACCAAGGGAAGGAGCATTTTCTATGAAAGAATCTTACATCAGCCCAGAATTTCTTTCCAGTTAGTCTTTTTCTAAATGCAAGTCCTTATGGATCGTGGAGGAGTATTTGAGGGCTGGGAAACATCGACCAAACCCAAAATGATTTATGCAATAACGTTAAGCAGAGTTAGTCTACCTACCTGGGGAATTACATTTAAAAGAAGCCCGGACCAATCAGTGAGACCAATTTTAAATGAAACTCCCTAGCTTTACATCTGTATCGTATCAATATTTCTTTTAAAAATGTTTCAACTGCCTCTTCTCTTATTTTGCAGCCCTGAGATGAGATTATCTTTCATTGTGTTCTCTTCTCAAGCAACGATTATTTTGCCATTAACTGGAGACAGGTTAGTGCATTATTGTTTCACTGGAGGCTTTTAGTAAGAGATGAATCTTAACAGACGTGATTGATATTTCCAAGTGGTGATTCAGGCCTCTCAGTGGGACCAAGCAGATGCACAGACGATTCGGTTCTCTGCACTAATAGAAGGAAGAGGAGGTCTGAGTCATATAAAGAGCAGATAATCTGGAAATCGCTGTCATTTATGTTGCCTGTGGAATGTGCTATGAAATCTGGATCCTGCCTTAGTTTTATACTCACCACTTCCTACCTTTCTGTCCTGTCTGTTACTGTCAGTGGTTCTACGTTTTTCTTGTTTACATGTAATATGTGAATCCACCAGGAATTTGAATAATGTTGAAGAAGAGAAAAAAATGGATCTATTTGGATAATTGACTAGATTCAGCAGACATCCTGGGTTTCTAGTCTTTTTCTGAGGTCTGCCGATGCTGAATATGTTCATTTTTATAAAGGAACTTGATATAT
>NW_012148174.1:670149-671710 GCF_000956105.1 Propithecus coquereli | reverse complement strand
CAGCCTGCCCTGCAACGGGCCAGGCCTGCGGCATGGATGGGCGTGCTTAGTCTCCAGAGGACGTTTGTTTTTCCAAACTTGTCCCCTCTCCCAAGCCTGGCGGGCTTAGTCATCGCCAGCTAGGCCCGGCTGCGCTCAGCCCGGGGCAGCTCAGCCTCCTCCCCTAAAAGGGCGGCCCGGGCGCGGGGCCAGCGCCCAGCAGCTCCAGAAGAAAGTTTTGCAGCCGCAGGAGGGAGGAAGGAGCCGAGGAGGCCGGTCCCCACTGCCAGCTGGTGGCCGTCCCGCGTCCCCAGGGCGCCCCGTCCTGCAGCGCAGCCCTCCCGGGGGAACCGGCCTCCCCGTGCGGGTCTGAGGCTCCCGCCGGAGGCTCCCCGGGCCCGGAAGGAACTTCTGCCAGCTGTCGCGGCCGCGTTGTCCGCAGGAACCCCGCGCGGTCAGGCGGGGGAGGACGCAGCCGCTGCCGCTGGGATCGCCCAGAGTTCCGGCGCTTGCAGAGCCTCCCTTTGTCCTCGCGGGACCTCCCTCTCCCTCCTCTCCCTCCCTGTCGCTCGGTGGTGGCCCGCGCGCCCCAGCTGCTCGCCCGGGGTCCCCCGCAGCAGGGCGCGTCCCCACCGCGCAGAGCCCAGGGGCTGCGATCAGCAGCGAGGCGCAGGCCGCGGGCGCACGATGGTGGCGGGGCGGGCCCGGGCCCGAGACCCCTGGAGCTGGCGGCTCCCCGCGCTCTGGCTCCTGGTGCTCGGCGGTCCCGCGGGGCTGCTGCGCGCCCAGGAGCAGCCGTCCTGCAGGAGAGCCTTCGACCTCTACTTCGTCCTGGACAAGTGAGTGCCAAGGGCAGGTCCGGGGTGTCCCGGCCAGGGCGGCACGGGACCAGGGGGGCTGAGACGTGTGCGCGCGAGTCTGGGGGCGCAGAGGGCTGGAAACCCGCCCGGGGGGGGCCTGGGGCCCTCTGCTTCCAAGGGCGGGCTCTGACAATCGCCCCGGGCTCCCTGGAAAGGTGGGGTGTCCCCTGCTCGCCAGGAGTGGGGCGCTTGGGAGGTGGGAGCGCGGCCTCCTGGGGGTCGTTCTTCCTCCCAAGAACCGGGACAGGACCTTCTCTCTGCCCTCTGTCCCTTCCCACCTCCCTCAACTCCCAAAGTTTGCCTGGATGGGTCCTGATCAAAGCTTTCACTGGAGCGAGGAAAAGCCCGGAGTTGGGGTACCCGCTGCGGTTTGCTTTCCCCGCAAGGAAGGCTTTTGGGTCGTGCTCTGAACACTTAGCAGCCAGGCGCTCCCTGCAGATGCGCCACTGTCTCCACTCTGGGCAGCATCGAAGTTTCAGCTGCAGATAACAGTTACTTTGCTCCAAGAGGCCAGGTTCCTCCTCCCTCTTCGTGGTGTTGAAAAAGGAACCGGTTTAAAATGTTTACACGTCAGTGCTCTGTTTTGTTTCTCTGATCGGTTCAATATCATTTTTCAGGTCCGGCAGTGTGGCAAATAACTGGATCGAAATTTACAATTTTGTCCAGCAACTTGCAGAGAGATTTGTGAGGTATGTTTTCTGCTTTGCTTTTTCCTAGGCAGT
>NW_012148174.1:663705-666469 GCF_000956105.1 Propithecus coquereli | reverse complement strand
AATTTCACCATTTGTGGCATACATATATATAGAAAGGCGCTTAGCATGATGCCAGGCACATAGAAACTCAGTAACTGACAGCTGCAAACACCGTCCCAGGTTCTTTGCTAGGCACTTCGCATGTGGGTCCTACAGCACTTTGAAGATGAAGCGTAGGCTCTTGTTGGCCAGGTTGGTGTTGCTTAGACATGCGTGGAAGGGGTTTAAACTTTTAATTTAAGTTAAGAGATTTTTTTCTTTCTTAAGAGTTGATTCTAATAGGGGAGAAATAGAAATGGGTTAGAGAAGAGGTTTTGCTTTCAGGAGGCAGTAGAATGTTGCAGTTAGGGGTCACTGGACCAAGTCTTACTTGAGTTAAAATCCTGGCTCTCCAGTTTACTAGCCAAATGGTCAAGGACAAGTTGCTTAATCTCTTCATGCCTCAATTTTTTCAATCCATGTAATAACGACAATGATAATGATGATAGTAATATATACCTCATAAAGTTGTTGCAAGAATTGAAGTTGAGGAATGTGGGGTGTGTAGGACGGCGTCTGGTACCTAAGTATTCAAGAGATAAAAGCTTTATTAGCATTATCATCTGGAGCTAGGGAATATGCGGCATTTTAACGATCAGAGAAGAATTACATTTATATAAAGCGAATATTGTTCTGGTTCAAAGGATCTATAATATTCCAAGAAAAATTTCAATGATGCTACTTGCAACTTATTTGATGGATACCTGGCTCCTCTGTCTCTTTCTAAATAGAAATACGTTGAGTTTTAATGAATTTCACTCTGCGACCTGCTGAGTCCGTTTGAGGCAGCAGGAAAGACACTGAGTCAGAGCGAGGGCCGGAGTTCTAATGTTGCCACTTACCGATTTGGAAATTTGGGGCAAATCATGTACTTGTTGTGTCAGTTTTTACTCTCTAAAGTGCAGATGAAAAATCTGCCTTGTTTTCTCAGGGAGTTGTGAAGATCAAAATAAGATAATGCACAGAGAGGTACTTGGCGCATCGTAGAACAGTCTCCAGTAAAGGATACCATTTTCTTCTCTCGCTCTTCTACTGATTTTATCTGACGAAAGCAGTAACTTCTCAACTTTCTGAGGTTAAGTACAGCGGGTTTCACAACTGTGGTTCCCTCGCTCATAATTCTTCACAGCCTTGGTCGATATGAGAAGTAGCTCTTTCATGTTTCTCGGAGTGTTGCCAAAGCTTTTCAGTAAGAAATGAGGCAATGCTGGAAGGCAGAGAGTACTCACGGTAGGGCCCTGTCTTTTACAGTTTCAGCATGGTGCCCGGTGATATGCAAATGCAGGGATAAGGTAATAAACATATCAAGATATTATCAGTTACACATTTTGTGTACTCATCAATTTAAAAACTTTATTCTTTCAGATACTTCAATTTAAAGCCTTCCCTTCTTTTCTGTTGCTGTTATGATTTTTATCCTTCATGTGTCTGTTAGTCTATCCACCCACCTACCTACCTACCTACCCGCCTACCTTATATACAGTGTAGTGAGCACTTTGGGTCTGGGGGTGACACAAAGATAAATGACCCAGTGTGTGTGTAAGTAGAGGGTGCACATATATACATAAGTAGCCCAGGGTAGTATCACAGTGTAAGATAAGAGGACGGTACCAAGCGTTGATTTATGATGGAAGCACCAAGCCTTTCAAAGTCAGAGAATTTGGAATCAGGTCTGATTTTAAAGGATATTTTTAGTTACTATATTGTATCATTGGGGATAGTGAATTATGGTATGTTCTGTTCAATGTTATCTTAATGCTGTAACAGTGATTTAGTTGAAAACGTTTACTGAGCAATTATTATGTGCCAGGCAGTGTACAAAGCGCTTTCCATGCATTGCCTAATCTAATCCTCATATCAACTGCATGCAATAGATTCTGTTGTTATCTCAAGTTTACAAATGGGGAAACTAAAGCTAAGAAAGGCAATGTAGCTTGTCTAAGGACACATAGTTTACAAGCGGCAAGCAGTATATTAGCAAAAATGATCTTTTACATTTTTAAAGTAGATCATGCCATTCTCATGCTTAAAACAGTCGAATGGCTTAGAAGGGAAAGCCAATGCCTCTCAGAGGCCTGAAAGCCCCACCCAGTCCTCACCCAGTCTAGCCCAGGTGGTCTTCCTCTCATTCCTGGAACAGACTAAGCTTGTGTCCACACTCGGACCTTTGCTCTTTCTCTGCGCTAGTTCTGGCCCTGGGGCTAGTTGGTTCTCTGGCCAGATTGATCATCTCTTCTGAGAAGCCTGGCCTGGCCACCAAGTCTAAAGGAACCCTGTCCCCCACCACCGGCAATCTCCTATGCTGCTATATTTGGTTATCACTTTTTGAAATTATTCTGTTAACTAGTCAATTAATTTAATCTCTGTGACCCTGATGTAACCACGCAGGCAGGGGGACCTCCTTGGTCTTGTTCACCCGTATATCCCAACACCCAGAACAGAGCCTGGCTCACAGTAGATGTTCAATATATACTTGTTGAATGAATAACTGAGTTGGTCCGACTCCAGAACCTGGAGTTATTAACTGCTTCCATAGATTGTCTTTCTTCGTAATTACACCACGTGATAAATGATGACTCACATTTACTGTTCTTGTTTTTACTCTTACTGATTAGCTCTAAATATTTACAACTCCCTTTTCGTTATACTTGCCCCCAAATTGAAAAGGTCATTTAATTGTTTGACCTGAGCACAAAAATCAATTCCTTAAGAAAAAAAATCTTTCTTAAGCAAACTTGAAGGAAAT
>NW_012148174.1:657596-662755 GCF_000956105.1 Propithecus coquereli | reverse complement strand
AAATAGATACGGGAGCTACGTACTCGCTGTGTGATCGTGGACAAGCTACTTAACCTCTTGCTGCCAAATTCCTGGGCCAGTTAAAAGAGCTGATCATGCTCACTGTACAGCCGTCCCGGACAGTTAAATGCATAGGACGCACGGGAAGACCCTCACTGAGGGTCTGATACATGCAGAGTCCACAACAAATGTTGGTGACTTTATTAATTCTCTTTTCTTTCTTGCTTCTATCACCTACCTGCAACTAACTACCTTTCAGTATTTCTGATGCATAATCTTTTCTTTCTTTTTCTTTTTGTTGTTGTTTTGATGACTGGGTTTGAAGGAGGCTAAGGCTAACGTGGGGTTTGGAGGTTATCAGGGTTCACCGTCCTCCTCATCTCATCGCGACACCCCAGGGTTCTAAGAGAAGTTTAAAGGAGCCGTGTGACTTCGCTCGACGTGAGATGGGTGGGCGACTGGAGTTCACATCCAAGGCTCGTGCTGAGCCGGCGCTTGGCCGCCGCCCTGTCCCAACTCAGCCTCTCTGTGTTCCCCTTCTCCTGCCTTCACGGTAGCCAGAATTTGTCATACTTCATGGTAATTCTCCAAATTTATCCCATTCTTACAAACCAGTGAAGTGGTGACAGGAAGTGACAATACTTGGGTTAGTTTAAAAAAATTCCACTGGGGAAGTAATGACTCCCGTTCAGAAAAGTTAACACTTTGAGCTAACCCGGAGTGTTCTGGGCGTGGGAGCTCAGGTTCTAGCAATGGAGGTGCTAACAGTTACTTTCACCGAAGCCCCACGTCTGTTTTACGAGTATGTTCCCGAAAATTAGGTACCTGGCACACAGAAGTGGTAAAATGCAGGGGTCAGTTTCTCCTGGCTTAGTAAGAAAGTGAGCAGGAAAATGAAGTAAAACTATGCAAAGGGCAGCAGGCATGAACTTCGGGTGTGAGCTGAGCACTGCACGTTGGTAAATACAGATCACATTGGAGACGAGTTTTTACAAAACTCAGATTGTGCAGGGTACCTTGGTAGCAGGTATTTTTGGATCCAGGACAGCTTGGGTTTATTACCTTGGGTCCAATAAACCTTGGGTTTATTTGGACTCTGGACCACAGAGATAGGTTGGCATAGAGTGACATGCTAAATAAACAGTAAGCACTTTTTATATAAACTACAGTAAGATGTAGCTAAAACTTGTTAGTTCCTAAGATGATAGAATGTATTAGCAGTGCTTGTCTTTAAAAAATGATCCTTTACTGTTTTGAAACCTTAAAAAAAAAGTTGAGGAGCTGGGAGAGAACAAATTCCTTTTTTGCAGTTTATTCTTCCTGAAGTATGTAGTAGTACATAATGTTACATATTACATACATATGTGCATATGTATAATACATAATTTATGTTACATATGTATGTAATATATAATATAATTTAATAAAGTGTTCATTCATATTTGAACATATTCTCTTCATGCAGTTTTTTTTCTTTTTCTCACTCTAGTTAATATTCTGGTTTATTAAGGGAAGGAGACAATAAAAGGTGAAGTTCATTGAACACTTACTATGTATCAGACATTTTACTAAATGACTTGTGTATCGTAGCTCAGGTAAAGTACAATGCTGAGTGGATTATAAATCATTAGCATAGACATAAATAACATCTTGAGAACATTGCTTTATTTCATATTCTACTCAATCTAGTAAATTTTACCTTGTAAAAGAAACATTTTGGTACGTTATGTAACTGTCTAACCATTATGAAATTCTTGTGTATTGCTACATTTTTGTTTTGGAGTTTTACTGTTTATTTCAAAGACATTAAGTCCCTGGTTAATAATCTCTTGAGAATAAAGAACAGAATTTACCTGTGATATAAATATCTATAGCATTTATGCAGTTATGTAAATAGGCATGTGGCAGCACAGATGTGTGAGGCTTTTTGCTTTTGCGGTAAACTATTCTTTGGCGGCTTCCAATGAAGCGCAGACCATACACACATGCACACTTGTGCACACACCCATGCTTTTTAAAATCCGAGGCTGGCCTTCGGACTGACTTATTTCAATCAGTAGAATGCAGCAGACCTGAACATGCAACTGTGACAGTTTCAGTTCCAGGTCTAAGATGTAACAAGGCAAGGTAGCTTCCTCTGTCGTGCTCTTGGAAGCCATATGCCACATAAAAACTTTGGCTGTCCCGAGAACACCATCCTAGGAGGAAGCCCGACCTAGCCGTGCGGAAAAGGCACATGGGGGAGAATCAAGCTCCGGGTGACAGTCCTAGCTGAGCTCTTAGGTGACAGCCAGCGTCAGCAGTAGGACCAACTGCTAACCACGTGAGTGACGGCATCTTGGCCCTTCTGGCCATTCCAGTGTCCCAACTGGCAACATGTGAAGCATAAGAACTGTACATTCAATGCACGGTATCATGAGAAACACGTATGTTCACACCACTGGTTTTGTGGTACAGTAGCTCCCTCTTATGTTCCAAGAACCCCCGTGGATGCCTGAAACCGCATACGTGCTATGTTTTCTCTTATACAGACACAACTGTGATAAACTGCACTTTATCAATTAGGCATTGTAAGAGTTTAACAACAATCGCTACTAATAAAATAGAACCATTATAACAATGTAATTGTTGTAATTATAATAAATCCTCACAGTGTCCCCACAGGGAAGGTATTTTTATCCCTGTTTTATAAACGGAGAAACAAGGTCGGGCTTGGAACTTAATCCGTGTTATCTCTGTCTATAAGCCTGTTCTCACCTTGGTCTGTGCCATCCCAGAAATTGTAAATGCACAGTTTAAATGATGATCCAATTTCCCCAAACCCCTTCAGTCGGAGTGACCGGCAAAATCGCCAAGGCAAAGAGCGTTCCCACAACATGGGGAAGTTTTCAAATTAAGTGAGATCAGAGGTTGAGTTAGATCTTGGCCGCATGTCAGAACACTCTGGGGAGTTTTCAAGAAAGAGTGATAATCCATCACAAACTAAGTCGATTAGAATTTCTTCAAATAGAGCCCGGAAGAGCTTTTTTTATGAAGCTCCTCGGGGGATTCCAGTGTACCTTCCGCAATCCGGATGGAGAAAAGCCAGTCAAGTGGCACAATTCATGGCAATTATGTCTGTCTCTCTCCTTTGCTTTGCTTCTCTTCCCTTCCTTTACCCGCTCGGCGGAGAAATCTGAGAGACGCTATCAGAGCTGAAGTACGTGCCCTCCCTCTTCCTCTCCAGGTGATGATAGCGTTTGGCACCTGATTCTCAGTAAAAAAACAAAACAACAACAACAAAAAAACAAAACCCTAGAGGTTTAATATACCATTTTTGTTTGTTTAAATCTTACCTCTTTCCAAATAGTATTTGAGGATGCCTAGAACATAACAGAAGATTAATAAAATATAAAAAAAGAAAAGTGAAGGTTTTGGAAAGGAGCACGAGGCAACACGATAATCGTAGGAATTTCACAGACTTTTGCGAATGAGTGAAAAATCTGCCGTGGGCTTCCTGGTACTGGTAGTCAGGGCCAGAAGCCAGCTTACATAGATGCGATAGAAAACCAAAAGGAGGAAGGGACAAGGAAACTTCTGCGATGAGACCCGACAGGGGACAGTGCACGAGATGGCAGCAGCGTCCTTGACGACGGTGTCACAACAAACACCGAGGTCGTTTCAGTGTTGCTTTTCTGTGTGGTTGACAACGTGACATCAAAGCCAAACTCAGTGGCGCTGGTCTTCTAAAACGTTACTAGATTTGAGCTTGTCTTTATGAAACAGAACCATTTCTTCCTCCTCCTCCTCCTCTTTTTGTTTGAACCGTTTCCTCCTCCTCTTTTTTTTTTTCTTGAGAATTTTCTTCAATAGCACAGGTATGGATGAATGAGTTCTGTTTATAACCTACTGCATCATTTTGCCTTTCCCCGGTTAACTGTTTCTCAGTACTTGTTTCGAGTTGCTTGGGATCCCCCAAAGGCCCGAGATCGTCCCTGTCTTTTTCTTGGTTTTCATTTTCCCTCACCTTGTTGGTTGAGAGGCTGACAGGCCTTTTCTGTAGTTAGCCTGGAAGGGAGTCCGAAGCCAGACTCTGGTGTGTGTGGATGTGTTTGGTTCTTAGCAAGGAGCACTTTCTCTTGCGATCACACCGCTGCAAAAACAGTGATGGGATTCAGTGCAGCTTGGGGGAGTACGGTGACCAGTGTAGGTACGTACAGAAAAACCACACAGCGCTGTCTTTTCCAATGAAATAAGCTGAAAGAACTTGCCAAAAAACGTGGAATGCAGAGTCTCTTGGAAAGATACGTCTCTCCTAGCTTTAAGAATCTTCTGCTGGTATTGTCCGGGCCTTAGGAGGAGGGGTGAGCCGATCGAAACTGAGCAGAGAAGGCTATTTTTACTACGAGAAATCTGTTTGTGTAAACTTGCATTTCAGTTGTGTTTTTCATTTCCCTTTTGGCAGCAAACACTAAGGCTTGAGGTCACTCCGCCACTTGTTTCTGAGAAGCACCAAATATTTAGTTTTTATCTGCATTCAGAGAGACTCCGTTTTAAGTCGTTCCTGTAGATATCAAGCCTAAATATTTAGATCAAACAAGCATATAAATTATGTAATTTACTGCATCATCTATGGAATTATAAATTTTTTTCCATGGTAGCTTGAAAACTTTATTAAAGACTTACTTTGCAAAAGATATTATAATGAGTAATCAGTGCAGAGCAGGGAATACATTATAAATAAAAGGCATGATGATCATCCACGGTAAGCTTCCCGTCTAGTTGGAAACTGAAGGTATTTAATTAAATAAGTTCAATTACAGAGTAGAATGTTTTTAGGAGACAAAATGCTTTATTGTGGTAAAAGTCGAATATGGCAATGAATAGAAAGCTTGGGGTAACTTAGAAAAAAGAATGTAATGAAGTTAGAGAAAGGTTCAGAATAGGTAGATATTAAAGCAAGTATTAAAAGAGATAATGAACATAGGTTGGTAGAGATGACCGAATCAGGAAAGAGGAAGTTTGTCTTATTTTCTGGAAACTTCTTGAGATGGAGAGCTTGTCTGATGATAATTTTCATTACAATATAAAAACATCATGAAGTTACTTTTAAAACTTGTGGGAGGCTCTGGTGAATGGTTTATTTCAAGTATTTGAAACATAGTATTGCAACATAACAA
>NW_012148174.1:654558-657492 GCF_000956105.1 Propithecus coquereli | reverse complement strand
GGCATTTTTCTTTTGAAAAACTAAAATTCTGAAAGCAGTATCTTAAAATCTCTTCTGATCTTTTAAATTTAAAACTTTAAAAAGTTTCAGATTTAATTTGGATAGTTTTCCAATATTATTTACCTTTTAAGATTCCTTGTGATTTTATTTATTTTTAAAGAGGTTTGGAATCTGTATTTATAAAAACCTGAACATTGAGTCTTCCGGTACTCATACACACAAAATAGCTCTTAATAATATCGTAGTTATACTTCATGTAGACATAATCTATTGGGACTATGAATTATCATGATGAAAAGAATTATTCTATGGTTTTTCATCTTTTTCCATCATTTTGCCTCTTCTAAGAATCCATTACTCTCTCCTCCATCCATCCATCCCTCCATTTATTCTTTCATTTGTTCTTGAAATATGTATTGAGTGTCTACTGCATTCGTGAGCATGCGCAGGTGTTTCGAGGGGTGAGGTGTCACAAAAAGTGAATAATTCATAAGACTTATGACTCTGGAAGACAGAAATAGAAAATGTTATTTTCCATAAGTAAGGGTTAAGTAATGTGCTTTCAGAATTTGCAGATAACAAAGAAAATTTCCCACTCTTAGGAAGGTGAGGTGTGTGTTTCAGAAAAAAATACTTTTTCGTTGAAGCTGAGCTACTCAATCTTTGTATTTTTGTGGATAAGGGAAAGTATGTTTTACTCTTTAGCATTTAGTAAAACAAGTATAATCGAAGATATCTGTTCTCAGCTCAAAAGACCTAGACTATGCTTAGATTTTTCAAGGCATTGCTAGTACTTTTATTTTTTTGTAGTTAAAATACAGATATTATTAAATACTTGTTACGATGGCGAAAAGTATAAGGAGTTACCTGCCCTCAAAGCCCAGGTCCTTTCCTCTACTTCTTACTGAAGGAAACTTACTTGTAGTATTGCCATGTTTTTCAAGAAGCGTTTATTGTGATTTTTGCCCATTTTTCTTTTGTTTAATATTATAATATTAATACTTTATTTTCAGAGGCAAAATCAGTAAAGGCTTGGAGGATTTGAAAAGTGTTAGCCCAGTGGGAGAGACATATATCCACGAAGGACTAAAGCTAGTAAGTTCTTTTACATTTTTAAGTATGGGAGAGAATACTTTATTATTCTGTAATGAAATATAACTCTCTAGCAAAGCTCTGAAACTCCATTATATATTAAATTTTTTTTTATGCTTTTAGATGTTCTAGAGAGGAGCCTGGTAGAAAACATTATTTACTGTGGTGATAAGAAAAGTTAAGACGGCATTTTTGCCTTCTACCTAATTTTCCATTTTTCTCCGTGGTTATATTCAGATTAGGCAACCACAGCTAAAAATCTATATCATTTAAAAACCAATAGTTACTACTCTATAATGTGACTATATGCATGTTTCAAATAAATACGAAACAAAATAACCTGTTGTAAAAGTTATCTTTTGATTTTGTCAGACTTACAAATTCAGCTTGAATGGAACATACTGGTGAAAAGTTAAATTGTGAGTTGGATGAATATTCTTCATTTTCAGGCAAATGAACAAATTCAGAAAGCAGGAGGCTTAAAAACCTCCAGTATCATAATTGCACTGACAGATGGTAAGCTGGATGGCCTGGTGCCATCATATGCAGAGAAAGAGGTGAGTATTGAACTGAGACTGTTCCTTACACCCCACTGTACTTGGCTGTGTGTCTCTGCACGTATAGCTTTTGGTATTTGAATAATTCACTTCCTCCCTCTCTTTTTCTCTCTCTCACCTCCTCCTTCCCTTCCCCATTTCTCTCTCTCTCTCTCTCTGCACAGGCAAAGATATCCAGGTCCCTTGGAGCTAGTGTTTATTGCGTTGGTGTCCTTGATTTTGAACAAGCTCAGGTGAGTTACAAAAGATCTACACGCTTTAATGGAAATCACGTAACCGTCTTAAGGATAGTCGAATAAATTCTTTTCGCTGAGGACTTACGATGACGCTAATCAATTGTTGAATGATTTTCTATAAAAATATAAATGTCTTCTAGGAACATGGGTGTATGTCTTAAGCTCTACCTCAGTGATGTCAGAATTTTAGTAGGTTTTGTTACTGAAAATAAAACTCTAAATTTCTTCAACATTTAATTGGCTTGGGAAAGTAATATAAGATAAACAGTTGGGTTGACGTGATAGGAATACTCCTCTTTAACTCGGCTGACAAGATTATTATGACAGTCTCATTTAAACTTTCTATTTTGTTTAAAATTTGACTCTAGGTGTGTAGGAATTTGGGAAGTCCATTTAGGAGAGGTCTTTAGTATATCTCTTACAAAAACCAATTTTTTCATGAAGTTTTGAGGATTTATACATTGATTTTTTTTTTTCACTTCCAAATCATTTTACATGGGAGTTTTTGCTTGAGCATGACTTAGATTCCAGTCTCATGATGTTAACAGCTATTCGAGCTCTGCATTGTTTTGGAATTGCCACTGTAAAGGTGCTTTGACTGATTTCAGTTCATTTCATGGTGATACATTTCGAGAAACTCTAGTATCATCACCTGTAATTCCTGACCCTGAACACAGCCCACACTGCTAAACTAATCCTGTAATTTTTCAGATGAACATAACTGAAATGTAATGAAGTTTATAAAGTGTTCTATGTATCAACCACCCTGAACTTTTCTTCTTTTTTCTAAAGCTCGAAAGAATTGCAGACTCCAAAGAACAAGTCTTTCCTGTCAAAGGTGGATTTCAAGCTCTTAAAGGAATAATTAATTCTGTGAGTATTTCTCTGGGGGCGGAAGAGGCTTGTAATTTAACATATATTTTAAACTATAAGAATTAATCTCAATATCTGGGGCAGGTGGTCATTATCTAGAAGAAAGATTGAGAAAGAGGTTTGTTCAGTATTGCCAACAGTGTCATTCTAAAGATCCCAATTTTTTTTTTTTTTTT
>NW_012148174.1:637950-641043 GCF_000956105.1 Propithecus coquereli | reverse complement strand
GCCCTCTGCACTTACACCGTGAACGGAACGTACACAAAGAGTAGGTCCCCACCCACGTGGGTGTTGCTTTACTATCCGCACAGCACGTCAGCATTGAGTATTTTCCACTTTTCTCCAGCTAAAACCAGCCATGCTGTGTTTTTTAATCAGAGAAGGAAGAAACAAAGTATCAATGATAATACAAATAGTAATTATTTAATAGTTATTTAATAATGGCAACACTTTGTCATAACTTAATAAATGCTGGATCCTGTCCTAAGTAGCCTCATTACACAAGTGTTGGTTTGTGGCTGAAAGAATAAAGTGATTGGACTGTATCGACACAGCCAGTAGTGGACAGAGCTGATGTTTAAACCCAGCTTTCCTGACCGTGCTCTGTATGGACGGCATCCACTGCCTGGTTTCGTGGCCTCTTGCCACAGACTTATTTCTTCCCATTTTGGTCTTGAAATCTAATTATCTTGGACTTACTACTTGTTTCCTTATTTTTTGTCACTTGTCTTCTTTAATTTCCTGATAATTTGTTGGTTTCTTGAAGACGGTTTTTTTTTTTTGCGTTGTAGATTTTTTTTGTATCCGAATGACCACCTAGCACAGTGTTTGTTGATAATTATCATATTTATGGAACCGGGTTTTAATTTTCCCTAGACTCAACTTTTAAAGAGAAGTTTCGATGATGAATATGAGTATGTTTTGATTTCCATTCTGAAAAAATACCCCCCCTTATAAATGGATGTCAGTATTCTGAGCATTTTGGGTCTCTATTAAAACATTTTTCCTTATGAATGATTATACCACCCTCCAAGAATTTATATTATAAATCGGACTGTATAATACAGTTACTTTTT
The DNA here is from genome assembly GCF_000956105.1 of Propithecus coquereli. Classification (NCBI taxonomy): domain Eukaryota; kingdom Metazoa; phylum Chordata; class Mammalia; order Primates; family Indriidae; genus Propithecus; species Propithecus coquereli. The sequence goes on along the minus strand of NW_012148174.1, from coordinate 640,195 downwards.
GAGAGATTCATTTTCAATTTTGCTTTTTATCTGGTGGTGATAAATGGAGCAACTTGCATAGCTTTGGCCACATATGTTGATGGGGCTCTCAGCATGATAAATGTCATAATTTATTCCTGTCTTTCCTTTTGAGATTACCATTTTGGTAAGGCAAAACAATAACATTTGTTACAACAAACTGTCCTTGTAGTCAGTTCCACAACTGAGGATGACAAAACAAAATAATTTTATTTTTATTCAGTAGTCATTTGTACCCAAACATTAGCTTTACCTAACTCCCTTGGATTATATATTTGAGTTGATTATAATATAAACATATTTTATGCCTAGTTACATAAGATTAAGCTCATTAAATCGTCAAACAAATAAGTAAAGTCAGAATTGTATTTTCATCCTTTACATTCTAAGATGATTCATTTGATTATGTAACCTCTCTGAATATTTCTAGTCTAGATCATTTTTCTCATGTTACTAAAATTACAAGGTTACTGTAAGCACTCAGCTTTATACAACGTATTTATTTATTGTAGATACAACTATTTTATTAAACTCATAAGTTCATTTTCCTTTGGACATTCGTCTTTCTTCATCTTGTCTAAGTTCTGCTTTTAAAAAAATCTATTATTCTTAAAAGCCTGAGACATTTGAAAACTTTAGGAGAAAAAGATGATATTTTTACAGTATCTGCAACAGTATTTGAACTTAGTCTAAGTCTAAAACATCCTAATTTGTGACTTACCAACACTATATTTCAATGGAGTGTATAATCTCTTTTCATTTTTCATTCCTTTTTCTTTCTTCTCTTTCTTTAGATTTTTTTTATGTTAATATACGTAATACTCTACACTTGTACTCTGATTGTGCAATAGTTCTCATGTAAACTATGCGTGATACATAAAACCCTTTATTAATTCAATGGCATTTTATTTTCTAGGTGTAAAACCAGTAAGTGTACAGCTGAATTCTATGCTTTGTCCTGCACCTATCCTGAATACAGCTGGAGAGTAAGTACTCCAATTAAAACAATTTAAACACATTTTTAAAGACAAACGATTAGGAAATGGTGACTAATAACATGTTGGTGGTTTTATGATATCCTCTTTTCATGAACAGAGTCATTAAAGAGTAAGCCCCTGGGCAAGCCACTGTAGTTAGCAGTTCACTTATACCCTTAGTAGGTTGAAAATGCTAAAGTATATTTTATCTTCTTTTTCAAATAGTGATTAGTAGGCTCTATAAATGTTTATTTGGATGGGTTTGAAACCTGCTGGTAGACCCTGTAAATAATCAGAGCGGTAACCGTTATTTTGAGCTTAGGGTGTTGAATTTACATACACACACACACATATAACACACAAGAGCTCCAAAGGGAGATTTTAAGTAATTACTATAGCATTTAATAAATACTAAGATTAAATAACATGAAGAACATGACTCAATATGGTATACCTTGGACGATAAAAATATTTGTACATTTACGTTAATTTGTGTTCCTTTTCTGTTAAGGTCTATACTCTCATGTTCTTTCATGTGGCCAAAAAAACAAAAACAAAATACCATGATATCTGTTTAAAAGAAGGAATATTTAGTTTTGAAGAAGGGCTTTTATTAGAATTATCTATACACAAATAATTTTACTAGTAATTTCGTGTTTCCATTTGTGATCTTTTTCTCATCTCTCTACTGTGAAGCAAATGCTTTCCAATAGTTCAGATATTCCCCAGCCCAACAGCAGTGGATGTCTAGGATAATGAATAGGGGGCACCATTTTCTAGAATCACTTATATTAATCTTACACTGAGAGCAGGGAAAAATTCACCACACAAGGCCACAACCCAAAGTCAAGAATAGTATTCAGAGAGTGAAGGTTGTGTTTTCCTCCACGAAAACTATGAAAATCATTTTAGTATTTTCAAGTTGACTTGAACAACTTAAGTTTTGTGGATCCTTAAATATTCAAGATATCCTTTGCGCGTCATCTCTGGTTATGCAAGTAAATCGGAGTGGTATCAGCTTTCTATTTCAAATAGATCGAAAGGGACTACTTAATACAACTTGCAAGACTAAGACTATTATTTATGTTCTGTGTCATGTCATGATCTGGTGTTATTGACAGTGTGCCAATGGCTATGTTAGACTGGACGTAGAATTTGTGGCAGGTCCGTTTTACATGGTGCCATCTTTTTTTTTTTTTTTTGGACACAGAGTCTGGCTCTGTTGCCCGGGCTAGAGTGAGTGCCGTGGC
>NW_012148174.1:635199-637900 GCF_000956105.1 Propithecus coquereli | reverse complement strand
ATTAATTTCTTTCTATTTTTAGTAGAGACGGGGTCTCGCTCTTGCTCAGGCTGGTCTCGAACTCCTGACCTCAAACAATCCGCCTCGGCATCCCAGAGAGCTGGGATTACAGGCGTGAGCCACCGCGCCTGGCCAAGGCTACTAGACTTTGAGACAACACCTACTTTACTTGTGCGTGTCTGGATGTACTCTAATCAAATAAGGATCCTGCAGTATGCACTCACAGAAAATACCCTGAAACACACAGAAGTTTCCTACCTGCTTGGTGGCTGTATATGCTATAGTTAATAGGTTTTCTCTGTCATCTACTGAAATAAGGAGAGGACCTTAAAGTTATTAATAATTTTATAATTCCCTGCACATGTTATAATTTAATTCTGTACGTTGGTTTTCTTTTTCTCCTTTTTAGATCCTAGCTCAGTCATGTACCGAAATCCTGGAATTGCGGCCCTCCAGTGTCTGTGTGGGGGGTGAGTGTTTAGAATTTAAAAATATCATGTAAGAAATTGTATTTTTTTTTCCTAGCTAAAATATATGATTTGAAACTCATGTTGGAAAGAGAATAGCAGAATTAACTTTTTTGGCATCTTTTTTTGTGTAAGAATTTTTAAATAATTCCTTGAAATATTTCTATTTTAAATTCAAATTTTTAAGATTGGAGTGTTATTTTAAATAATGAGCATATTGTGTGACAGGCTTTTAGAATCTTCTGTATATTTAGTTCACATCTGAGACCTTTCCTATGGCAAATAAAATATGAAATCTTTTCTTTTATCTGGTTACACAAACAGCCCGGTATCTGTAGACTTTGAGCTCTACACTTCGATGACCTGGCCAAGGTACGGTGTCTGCCAGCTCAGGGCACACGAGGAAGTGACTTACGGGTGGATGGCAGGAAGGAAGCGGGTGGCTTCAAAGAATAGACTCAGGTTTTCACACCTCCTAGCCATCCTCGCCCGGAGAGAGTCTGATTCTCTCTGGCCTGTTTTATTTCTTCTTCCAGTCTGACCCGGAGTTCGTTTTAACCTGACTTAACTTTAAAAGGAAAACTACTGAGCATAGTGGGGCAGGAAACAACCTGTGTAATTTACCTGGGAGCCTCCCAACCTGTATGTGGTCTTACACTCTGCATCTTCCAGACTCCCCCAGTGAACGATTATTGAGACGTTTAAGAGAAATAGTGCATCCGAACATTCCGGGACAGGATTGTCTTTGCTACAAAGCATAGATTAATACATTTCTAGAGATAACAAAGAAAAAATAAATGGAAAAATAATATTATAATACTAGTTATTGTTCATCAAACTCCTATTTTGTGCTGAGCACATATTGGATCCTTTGTGTTTGTAATTTTACCTAAATCCTCTTAAAAACGCTGTTTGACAGTTTTATAAATCCCTGATTTTCAGGTGGGGAAACCGAGGCAGAGACAGGTTCAGCACTTGCTGTTAGTAATCGTCTGGCTCGATCGTTGTCTGCCTGACTCTAGTGCCCATGCTCTTCCTGAATCCCATTTTAAGTTTTACCTGCGCTTTATTTCAATTTATCAGTAAAATTCCTTTAGCAACACACTGAATGAAGGATGGCCTGGCGCAGGATTTTATTCCACAGTTAATGACTATATATGCCTTGGATGGTGTTGGGTAGCAGAAGCTGGGGAGGATTGATGATGTTAGAGTAAATCAGAGCGGAGACCAAGCCTGCAGGATCCCTGCGCAAAGGCGGTTGGTCCTCATGAGTGACCTTCAGCTTGCTTGATTTGCAAACATCATCGAAGCTTAACTTGATCTCTTTCTTATAAATGCCTATAGTAAGAAAAACAGAACTTAAGCTCAATCAATCAAAAACAACCAAGAAACTTGCATCACTCGGGACTTCCCAGCAAGATAGACGAAATCAGGCAACTGCATGACTGTAACCCATGAAATACTTCCTTCACTTTCCTTCCAAGCTCATCCTATTAAAAGCCCCCCGCCACATTGCATTTCCTCGGTGGAGCTCCTGAACCACTTCTGATTTGGAGCTTTCCAATCCAGAAATCGTTGTTTGCTTAAATAACTCCTCCCCCCCCCAAAAAAAACTATGGTGCCTCAGTTTACCCTTTTAACAAGAGTTAATCACTATTAAAATAATAAATCATATTTCAGCTAAGTAGCAAGCATTTATTGTCTATGAAGATATTTGATCAGTTATCTTTCCTACTAACATATTCTTTCACTCTCTAACATTTTTTAGTGCCTGTGTGTACTACAGAGAGAGGGTACAATAAGTTAGATCAACTTCCTTTAGTAACTATCTGTAGATGGTTAGCATCCAAAATACACGACTTCTGCTGGTATATACATTGTATGCAATAGAAAATGAAGCCAAGGTTAGTTAGGTGAAGAAGCTGTTAAGGAAGAACTCTGTCAGAGAGAGACATAAAGAAAATATTACACATGCCTTTTCTGAAAACCAAAGAACATGAATAATTAATTAGTTTTCTTTACATTCCCAGACCTCATGATATTTTCCTAAGGGTAGGATTTGGGGAAGTTTGTATGGTATCTGTCTGGGAATGACTCCTACGCTTCAATTCTAATACCTTGGTCACTGCTGGAAAATTAGAAAGCATAAGGGGTGCTTTCTTTTCTTTTCTAAAAAATAAAATGGTATCTTCAATACACTTACCTGGAGGGCTGAGAAAGTCAGCACGGTTGGA
>NW_012148174.1:629389-631684 GCF_000956105.1 Propithecus coquereli | reverse complement strand
TTGTTGTTCAGGTTAAAAACCTTTGAGTCAATTACTGACTTCTTTCTCTCTCTTACACCCAGTCCATTAGCAGACCTTCTCAGCTCTGATTTCCAAATATACCCAGAATCCAATCCCCGCTCACCGCCTCTACTAACTACCATCCTAGACCAAGCTACCGTCTTCTCTTGCTTGGATCATTAACCTCTCACCTGGTCTTTCTGTTTCTGTCTTTGGCAAGAGTGAACCTCTCATCACTTCATTTAAAATTCTCCGTGATGAGTTCCTCATCCCACCCAGAGTAAAAATCTAGTCATTGTAATGTTCTACAAGGTTCTGTAAGATCTGTCTCCTCATCACCTCTCAGACTCCATCTTCTCTTTGCACCTTCCGGGCTTGGTGATGGTCACACTGGCCTCTTTGCTGTTCCTTGACCGTATCTGCTCACTCCCACTCTGATGCTCTCGTGCTTGCTGTTCCCTCTGCTTAGAATGCTCTTCCCTTCACCGTTTACTTCCTCAGCTTCTTGAAGTCTATTCCAAATGTCATCTTCTCAGTGAGCCCTCTTGCGATCACCCTATTTAATCATGCAATCCATCCCTCCCTTGGGTCTGTAACTCCCTACTGCTGTTTTTTTTTTTCCCCCCTCCAAAGCATTTATTTCATTGTTATTGTGTGTCTCTTTCCAGCTAGGATCAGTTTTTGTTCTGTTCCTTGTTGTATCCCTAGCACTTAACACGATGTCTGACATACTGGAGTCACTAAGTGTTGGATGAAAATATGAATGAATTTTTCTCAAATGTTTTGGTGTACTAGTTAATATTAAAGAGCTAAAAGAGGTCATTTGATTGCTAGGGTCAGGGGCCTATATGAGGTAGGAGAAAAATGGTCAGAATTTTATTTTGGGGAGACATACCATTTAAAATAGCAGAAAACCATCTTGGCTTTTTAACAGTAGTGACCAGTTAAGGAAAGCAGCATACTTCTTGTCCAAAATAGTTATAAAATGCAACACACCCTATTCTATCCCAGGCACTAGTTTTTTTTTTTTTTTCCCCCCCTCTAGAATTTGCCTTTGGAACTCAGTCTCCTTTTGAATAGAATACCATAGAGGCTGCTGCTATTCTTTAATTATTTGTAGATAGACTAAATACTCAGGAGATAGGATTTTCTAAAATCACACGTAGCATAATAAAATATCAGACAGGAGACATCATCCTTCGTTTGGCTTTTGACGTTACTATTTCACCTACAAGCAAACTGAGAATGTTTTGGGACAAAGATCTGTCTGAAAGAATTACTTTTGCCTGCCTTTGTTTCGTGTCTGGTACATGCTACCACTAAGGCAAAGCTTTAGAAGATTTTATTTGTTCATGCATATTAGGTATTTGGGGACATCATTATTTGCTCTGCTTAGTATGTTGCAAGTGATTTGTACCTTTCCTCTGCCTTGAATTTTCTTCAGATACTTCTGTAGGGGATGGGCTCTCTTATGAGATTGGATTAAAATCAACACAATTGAAACAGTTTAGCCTTGTAAGGTGACTGATGCTTACTACGCTTGCCTAATTAGCTTTTGGCTAAGGATGCAAACCCATTAAGTAGCTAGTTAGTCTGTGTTTCAAATAAACACATCTGGCCCGGCAATGAATGAAGGTTTTTTTTTCCTGTGCGAGGGGAAAGATGTGGTCCTGGTCCCCCCTGTTCTCTCACTTAAATAATTAACAACATGCTGGTGAAGTCACCCTAGACAGACAGCCTCAGAGCCAGATGCACGGTCTCAGAGCTGGCTGCACGGGTATGGCCTCCTCTCATTAGCCTGCTCTGTGAGTGCCTTCCTCGTCTGTGCGTTATTTCACGATGGCTTTTTGTTTGAGCATTATTCTTTTTAAAGCTTAGGGCTGACGGATTTTGATTCAAAAGAGGATTAACATGAAGGTGTTTACCTGGAGATTGGGACCAAGAATGTAGCAGAGTAGCTAGGACGTCGATCTGTATTTGGAAATTGATATCATGGAGTAAACAAAAGTGAAAAGTATCTGGGCAAACCCTACCCAGGTCTATCATTGTTGAGCATTGTGAGAATGGGTCTTCGAAGAAATTTTTGGGGAGAAATCTACATTTATTAAATTTATTTATTCGATATAGAGGTTCAGGTTGGGATGAACAAATGCTTAGTATTTAAGCAGAAAGAATGTAAGGGTGGGAGTATCTATTGTATCTAGTTCTTTCGTTAGATACAATTTAAAATGCCATATGATTAAACACATTTTTTTTTTATTTCAGCATATTATGGGGGTACAGATGTTTAGGTTA
>NW_012148174.1:628198-629339 GCF_000956105.1 Propithecus coquereli | reverse complement strand
TAGATTTGGGGGTTTTATGTTTTCCTTTGACCTTGAATCCATAGGAGTGGACGTTTGTTGTTGTAGATAAAGTCGCAGGCCAAGAGGAGGTGTTTGGGTGCAGAGAGGTCTTCTAATGCCTGTGGAATCTCTTTGGTCCTTTCTGAATTTGAATGGGTCTCATCTGCATTTTCTCAGCTAGAAAATATAACTAGATTTATTTCCTAATCACTAAAGCCTCAATCACCATGTGAAAAGTTGGATTCACTGAGAAATAATCTAAAAAAGTACAAATGATGCCCCCCTTTCAGAGATCCCTATCCAGCATCAAAAATCCCATGCTTAGACACCGTTGATTTTAGGGGCTGAGAATTTATGCTTCCACTGTTACTGAAGAAAGCACAGAAAGCATTTCTATTTCCTGCTCTAGTTCTTACTTCCTGTTCTAGTGATGAACAGGAGATGTTGGAAACTGCTGTACATCATCCGTCTTCAACTTCCGTCAAGAAAAGAACGTCTTTCAAAGAGCAGCTGGAATTCGTCTTTGATGATGCAGTGCAGAGCTGTTCTAAAAATAAAGACACGATTGTTGTGTCCATTAGGAACAGCTTATTTCATCACTGTTGTTTTTCAGTTGTAGCCTCATGCCTTGTATGGTGGTTTCTGTTTCTCAGAACACGCTGAGAAGAGCCATTCTGTTCCTGGGTGCCGGGAATGCTTGAGGACAGAGTCTGTGTTTTGGGGGAATAATTTTGGCTCATACAAGGAGTCTGTGTTCTGCACTTGCAATGTTTGATGCATATAAGGGGATCTGCATCTGCAGGAATTCAGCCTGAGAAATAGAAATTCCACTGTCGAATAAAGAAATGCTTATGTATTAATATTACATTGAAGTTCTTAATAGAGAACATAGCAACTTAGCATTAAGGTCTGATTTGCTAGCTTGTTTTTGCCTGACGGAGAAACTCAGCATAGACCTTATGGTATCAGGAAATTTTGCTTATCTAGTCATACTCAAGGGTGTACCAGACCTTTTTTTTTTTTTTTTTTTGAGACAGAGTCTCACTGTGTTGCCCTGGCTAGAGTGAGTGCCGTGGCGTCAGCCTAGCTCACAGCAACCTCAGACTCCTGGGCTCAAGCGATCCTCCTGCCTCAGCCTCCC
>NW_012148174.1:614861-615683 GCF_000956105.1 Propithecus coquereli | reverse complement strand
AATATCTAAATCAGATGAAACTGATAGTATTAGTTCTCTTAAAAGGCAGCGTGGGAAGACACTCGACAGAGTGTTTTGAGTAAAAAGTGACGGGACGTGAGCGTATGTGGAAAATTCCGAGCAAAACCGAAGGATCGTTGAGACAAACCGTGCGGCGGACTCGATATTAGAACCTGACTCGGTAGTAGAATCTTTTAATGGTCCCCGACATTGTTATTTTTTCAATATTAGGCTTAATCTAGTTTGCCCAGAATAAAACTGATTAATTGCAGTTCTCTTTCTTGGTTGGAAATTCTACCTTCATCACGGTGTTGCCTCTTTCCAAGAACACACCTATATCTGAATGCGTGTGTGTGTGTATCCACACCTTCCCTCATTCCCTCATGTTCGTAGCAGGCGATGCAACCACAACTTTATTCTTTCTTCTGTTTCTTGTGAGGAATCAGAGTTGATTTTATTTTTTAAATCATGGATACAAAGACACTAGTTATATCTTTATTTTGAATATAAACATTGGAGTCTTGGTGAGCTATGGGTTAAGGCTGAGGACCTGCTTTGCATCTCTGTTTCTTTATCTCCTCTCCCTGCAAATGATGGACCATTTATCTTTTCTTTCACGTGGCGTATTGCTTTCTGATTATAGATGTGATAAATTCACCTAATCTGTGTTGCATGTCCATCCTTAGTCTTATATGCAGTTCTGGACAATGTCTTTTTTTTTGAGATGGAGTCTCACTGTGTTGCCCTGGCTAGAGTGCCATGGCGTCAGCCTAGCTCACAGCAACCTCAAACTCCTGGGCTCAAGCGATCCTCCTGCCTCAG
>NW_012148174.1:614117-614811 GCF_000956105.1 Propithecus coquereli | reverse complement strand
TTTAACTATAATATTTTTTAGACAGGGACAGAAATGACCCTCTCTTTCTTCTACCTTTGTTGGGCTACCTTTAGTATTATGGGGCCATCTACAACAAATGCCTGCAAATAAATTTTTTCTTTTTTTCATTACTTTGTCTCATTCTTTTATTTTCATTTTCTCTATATTTTACCCTTGAATAGTTTATTACTTCCCGTTTTATATTTTTAAACAATGAACTTGTGACGATAATAATATACTAAATGGGATCTATGGATTTTTCCTTTTTTTAGGTTTTTGTGAATTTGAAACAATCTCAGCATTTCTCTGGATTAAGAAATGTCTTAATGTCCCTGTTTATAGTAATACTTTTAAAAGGAACAATTAGATCTCTTAAGAAGTTTGCCTCTGGCTTAACAAATAAGGACTAGAACTAAGAAAGAAAAAATCTGGGATAATTTGCCAAAAGCTGTGATCCTAAATCTTTATATTTTTCCTGCCGGTTTTGCATTATATAAGAAAATAAACACCTCCTATAATCCTCTAGTTTTTAATTTATTTGTGATTTTTGTTTCTTTCTTTCGCCAGGACTCTTGATGTTTCTGTGAGCTTTAATGGAGGAAAATCTGTCATCTCAAGCTCATTAATCATCACAGCCACAGAATGTGTAAGTAAAAAGTTTGCATAGAGTTACCTTTTAAAAGTAATTCCATTC
>NW_012148174.1:609645-614052 GCF_000956105.1 Propithecus coquereli | reverse complement strand
TTTCTCACTGATGAGCTCCCACTCTCCAGGCTGTAGCTTTTCCATAGGTCTAAATCCACCATCCAAATGGCTACCATCCAGATGTCTACTAAATTATCTGAAATTCCCATAGGCACCTAACATTCGGAGGTTTCAACCTAAACTCGCGTCCTCTGTTCAAACCTGCTCCTTCTCTGGTGTTCCCTACGCAAGATGACCCACTTACTTGTGTAAGACAGAAACTTTGAAGTTGTTGCTACTCCTCCTTCCTCACCATCTCCATCCGACAAACATCCATGTCCTTTTCATGCTGACTCCTAATATCTCTCAGTCTTCATTTTCACACTGTCCTCGTTGCCACTGTTTTAGTTCGATTCTACTTTGGTTCTTGTTTGAAATACATGAGACTTTCTTCACTGGTCTCTCTACTCTAGAAATTGATTCTCCAGACCCAGGTCTTACACATCAACAGGAGTGATATTTGTCAAACACAATTCTAACCATATTTCTACCAAGCTTAATAGCTCTTAGAACGAATTCCAGATGTCTAACGGTGACATCCTGTGTACTTCATGAGTTCTCCCTACTCACCTTTTCAGTATGAAGCCTGTTTTTTCTTACTCTCACACTCGCTGTTGCTGAATGGCTTCTAGATCTTTGTTCTGTGCCTCTCTTGCCTTCCAGCCCGTCAGAGTATTCCATCTTCTTGAATCTCTTTCTAATCTCTTTTCCTAATTCCTAATCATTCTTTAGAATTAATCCTATAGGTGACTTCCTGCAGGAAATCTTTGCTAATACTCCCAGGGCGAGGCTAAGTTGGTTGTCTCTCCCATATGGTCTTCTGGTATCCTGTGCTTGTAACTATTTTACTTAATATCCCATGCTATTGTGACTGCTCATGTGGCTTCCCTTCAGTTACATTGTAATCTATTTGTTATTTCAGCCCTATTCCCAAGCTCAGCGCAAAGGCCATGCTATTTTTACGATAGTGATTATTGCTATTGTAGGCAATGAATAAATATTTGTTTAATTAACTAGTAATACAATGAGTGATCGATTGAATGAATTTACTGGCAAACATTCATATACCAATTTCGAGTGTAGTTTTAAGCTTGAGGTTTAAGCCCAGAGCTCACCATAGCTAAAATGTTGGTTTTAATCAAGATAATGTTTCATAACAGGAAGGAAGTAGCACTAAAAACTTTCTTTATACGACACTGCATGACACTGGGTGGTAGGCATGTTTTGAACAGTTTAGCTCTCTGTATTTTCGTATGGCAGTAAATAGAATAGAAATTTCTTAAATAAAACGAAAAAGTTGCATGATTATTTCATTGCTGCTGGATGTTCTTCTGCATTATCTATGTTGTTTTCTGGCTTGGTTTCTAAAAAATTATCCTGGTATTTTAAACAATTCATTATGCAAATAGGTATTACAGTAATTTATAGAGTACCTGCTATGTTCCAGGCACTGTGTTAGACATTTTATATATATTATTTATCAAGCTCTTCTCACCCCAAAACCCCCACAAAAGTGTACCATTAACCCCATTTTACAGGGTGAGGAACGGACGATTAAGAGTGATGAGGATTCAAACTCAAGACTCCAGATTCAACATGTGGGCTGAACCCATCCCTTTTAAAATTTTATCTGATGTTTGGGACAAACACATATGAACTCTCTTTCCTCTTATTTACGTCTGGAGTTAAGTAAACACAAAGTTGTTTTAATACATTTTTTTTCCATAATAAAATCTCTATAACTGAGAGTACGGTTTCCAACGTCAGAAATAGACTAACCAGAAGCAGAAGTTACGTAGGCATAGGAACGAACAATCCATAGTTACTCACAGAAATGAAATAAAATATACAGAGAACATCAAAAATGTATATGGCAACCTTCGTGCAAAGAAAGGTCCTGGTTTTGAGTTTGGGTTGGAGGAAGAGATGACTTTGTTAATCTGTGTGCCAGCAAAGACTAGCACAGCTTTTGGCAAAGGCACCAGCTTCATGATAGTGCTGATGTGACAGCAATAATTTCAGAAACGTTTTTCTACAGAAACAACAAAATTTGAAAGAAGTACCTGTATTTTTCATGTTCTCAACACTTCTGAAAAAATTTTCCGGAAAAAACGTATATGTATATATACACATATATTTGCAAATGTATATATTCACAAAGGAATACTTTGTTTTAGCATATAGCGAATCCCATTCTAGTTAAGCAGGAGAAATATATGAATACAGTAAAAAACTGGGAGAGTGATACTAAGCTCATGCCAGTGATATAAAAGACTAAAATGAGTGTGGAGGATTGAGGTAGTTTGGAAAACGGAGCGAATGCTAGTACCGTCTCAGTGGGCTGCTGTGAGGATTAAATGAGATGAATTGAAGTGTCTGGGTTATATATAGGAAGGAATCAATACACGCCTGTGATTATTAGCGGTGGTGTTGATGGTGAGGTTTTGATCATGCTTCTCCTACTCTGAGGAAGGTGAGGATTACATTGTTCCAATGAAGTCCATATGTCAAAAGATCGTCACGTGGATTTCCACATCTGTGGAGACTTAATTCAGTTTTATTCGACACCAGCCACGTGGTACTAGACTGAGACTTGGGGATAACGTAGTTATTTTGGTTGGCTACGAGATCTCATCAGCACGCATTCTACTGTAGGAAAGGGTGAACTTTGTTTTCAAATGATACCTTCTGTTCTCATTCCATTTTGTTACACATGGAAAGTTTTGAATATTTTTCCTTCATTAATTAGAGAACTAATTCATTTCTGGTGAATTTAAAGTGTCAGATTATAAACAACTTCAGTCGATATCTATTGATCTTTTGACGTCGAATCAGTAAGATTACCTGCAAGAATCATGTATTATCATGAACCAAAATAATTTTTCCACAAAGAATCTTCCCAAAAAGAACCATGCCTACCCTTTCATGTAATTCCTGGTACATGCTTTAAAGTAGAGGAATTAGGAGCTAGGAAAGATTATTTTTTGATTCAATTATGCTTAGTCATTAAAAAAAAAAAAAAAAGAAAACAAGGCACTCAGTTCTGCAGAACAAGCAATGAGGTGTAAGCTTGCTTCCCTAAATAGGCTACTTGGCACGCTGCGTTGGAATAGTTCAGGAGTTCAGTTAATTCCAACATCCAAATTTCTCATTCTTTTCTGGATTTAGTTAAACTATCTTCTTCAACAACGTGTTTTGAAATGAATATTTTACAAGAAATATTTTTAATAGAAGTATTTCTGAATTTTGCATCCGACCTACCTTATTGGACTATAGGTCATGAGACCCCCATTCCGGAGAGGGCCCTGCCCCACACCCAGAAGGGAAGAATACAGCTCAGAGAAGCCAAGAGGAATCTGGACAGATAGGCCTTGTTGGGTTTCACCATTCAGTCTATTATCATTAGATCATACCCTTTTTGTCCAATCATATTTCTACACAGCTGTCTATGCTTTGTTGAACCTAAGCATAAAAATGGACAATCTCCCCTGTGTCTTTGGGTCTTCATTCTAGAGGCTCCTGTATACACATTAATAAATATTGTATGCCTTTTCTCTTTCTTAAAAAAAAAAAAAAAGAGTATTTTTGAATTTTGGACGAGAGTTTAGCTTGAACTTTGCTAGTAGTAGCTTTCCTGGTGGCTTTATTCCATTGTGAATCCAAACTGAATATCCCACGGAGAAAAGAAACACATTAAGGACTTTGATTTCATCGTTTTGTCAAGCCTCTGTGATGTGATGGAAAGAGTTTAACATTAGTTAGAATCTGAGCTTTTCTACTTTGGGCGAGGTAATTAGCATGTTCTGGGCCTCCTGCACCCCATCTGTAAAACTGTGAAACTATTACTTACTCCAAGGGCTATTGTGAAGGGTTAAATGAGGACAGCATCTGGCAAATAGCAAGGTCTAAATAATATTTCTCATCTTCCCCCTCTGCCGCCATTATTGAAAATTTTGCCAACAGCTTGAGATTGCTTCTGTTGTATCCCGTCCGTAACTAGTAGCATTTGACTCTCCGTTAAAGGCATAGAGAAGAAGTCTTTTCTGTATAGCAAAATTCTAGTAATTCAGAGTTACTAGGCAAAGTTTCTGGCTATTAATTGTTAGAATTTAGAATGTTTTGTGAGTATTTGATGCTTTAAAAGGCATAGTATTGTATAGAAACCATATTAGCGTCACCAACTGCTCTCTGCTTTAATGAATGGATAGCTTCGATTTGTTGGCATACCGATTATTATATGATAATATACTTTGTAAACTATTTTGGAAAAATGCCATTTCTTTACATATTTTAACCCCCCTTGTCATTATTTTCTCTTTGATATCTTGTTATAGCTGTTAAAAGATGAAAAGCGTTGCCAACTTTAGGCTAACTGATCTGAAATAACGAATTTGAATTAATGAAATT
>NW_012148174.1:607049-608635 GCF_000956105.1 Propithecus coquereli | reverse complement strand
TGTTTTGATACCATTACTGCATCTTAATGTGTGACTTCATTATTTTGTTCATTTTAAACATGGAAACCTCCTGAGTAAGAAATTTGATTTTGGTGGTTTGATAGATAATATCTTAGTTTGAACCTACATTGGAACTATATTTTCGCATTGCCCAAAATGCAATGCTTTGAAATGTAAACTCCATTTATTAGACAGTTTTTTCCTTGTATTTCATTTTGTGGATTTATAAAAAGTTTTGCTATTAGATTGTCGTACATGAAAACAGGAAGCACTAAAAGGGACTGACTACATGGCTATTATTTTTAAAAGTATAATTTCTGTGTGAAAAATATATAAATCAAAACAAGAAGGAAAAATTCCTGCCCTCCAGAAAACCAAAATCCCAAACCTAAGCACTTCCTCCCATCTCATGGTTTTACATTTTTGATCTATGAATTCAGAAGACATCCTTCCTCCAGAAAACAAAACAAAACAGTTCAATGTTATCTGTGCAGAGGCAGTTGTGTTTGTTATTGTAAGACAGTGTTGCAGGGAAAAGGAACATCCACATGGACCCTTGGGTCACTTTTGGACACTCTGGGTAAGTTTTTATGAACACCTGCTTCTATTTTGAAAATAGCTAGGTTTTCTGTTTTTGAGTTTGTGTTCTTTGTGTGGCGTTTTTTTCATCTGTAACATGTGTTGCAATTTGCAGTTTTTGTGGATGTTGCAGTTTTTACGTTTTGCCGTCTCTCCGGATGTGGTCGAGGTTACAAATATTTGTGGTTTGCAGTTTGTCAGTGTTTAGCTCACTGAAATGGCATTCTTTTTCTGTCCTCCTCTCTATTCTACACCTCCAGCTGTCTTCCCCCCTCTCTTCCCTCAACCAGGAAAACAGGTCCTTGTTCCTGTTCTGCAAACCAAGCGTGAGTTCCATGTGCAGGGTGCTGAGGTGAAATGACTCATCTGGAATTTATAGCTTGTGTGCTTTAAGGAAGTCTTCCTAGCTCTTGCTGGTTCTCGGGACAGGGTAATGTGACTTGAGGTGGTTTTAGAATAAGGTGATTTCTTTCTTTCCTTTTTTTAGTTTCAAAATATTACGGGGGTACACATGTTTTTGGTTATGTGGATCATTTTGTAATGCTTGAGTCAGGGTTATAAGTGTGCCCATCGCCCAGATGGTGTTTATCGTACCCGTTAGGTAGGTTTTTGCCCCTCCCCTCCTCTCCCCTTCCCCTTGCTTGATTCCCACTGAGTTTTACTTCCCTCTGTGCACATGTGTGCTCATCCGTTAGTTTTAATATAATAGCGAGTACATGTGGTGTTTGTTTTTCATTTAGATACTTCGGATAATGGTCTCCAGTTCCATCCAAATTGTTGCAAAAGGCCTCAGTTTAGAAGGTGCTGCTTTTATCATGCAGACCCAACCCTCCAAGGGGTGCATGGCTTGATGAGTAGAACCCCAGCTGATTTCAGGTTTTACTGTCCCTGGGAGCGGGATTACTTGGAGCCTGAGGCTCTGAAAGGTTAATTTTCTTGCCTGGTGTTACAGACTAGTAAATGCTAGAACTCAGAATTGAACCCGATTCTGTCTTCCCCTCCTACAC
>NW_012148174.1:575531-605734 GCF_000956105.1 Propithecus coquereli | reverse complement strand
AAGGTCATCTAACAAATGGCCATTAATCCAACAAATGGCCCATTCTCTTTGTAATACATTACAGCTTTTCAGAAATGTGTGTTTGATTTCCTTTTTTATCCTCTTCAGCTGTCACTCGGTCCCCTCAAACTCTATGCTCCTGTGGCTGTGGTCATTTTCTTATTCTTGCAGGAAACCACTAGTTCTGCCTACATACCACCCCCAGACCAGCCCCCCAGTCTCCTTTAGACATCCTCTAGGAGGTCCTCCCAGAACCCCAGACTGGGTCAGCTTCCACTTGTACATGTTTCTATTGTATGTTCTTTCCACACTCCTCATGCTTGCAATCATGTGTTTAAGGCTTGTCTCTCTAAGTAACCCGTGGGCTTCATGAAGAGTTGCCCAACATTTTAATGTTGGTACCTATTGAACTGCCTAGTATGTAGTAGGTGCTCATCAAATATTTTTTGATGAATAAAAAATATTTTTAGCTTCCAGTCATATGGATTTATGTATTCCACTTAGTTCAAGAAAAATGACATCTGAGTGTTAAACATTAATTAGGCTTTTTTGACCTAAAGGAGAGGCAAGCCTAAGTAAAAGTGAGAAGCATCTATTTGCTGCCCGTGAAATAGGTCTAGGTGGAATCATGTCTAGCTTCTTACTCTTCATCTGACTCTTAAGTCTGTAGTTTGCAACGTGGTATCTGATTGCAGGACTGAAGTCTATGGGTTTGACCTTTCCTTTATTTGTTTATAAAGTTTTGTGAACAATGAAATTATTTTTCTTTTATGACTGATGTCTTCCATGCTCTAATGCCCCTGGCAGTCAAAACAAAGGCAATGGGAGAGCCTGAATTTGTATCCAGTTAACTGAGCTAATGTCCGGGGTTGGCGTGTTCATTGGCTGTGTCTCATACATGCATGCCAAGGTCAGGCTGTGTTCTTTGCCTTCTCTGACCTTTTTTCCCATAATGCTCGCTTTAGATATGATGAAGGTTAGATCTATCGGTCTTTAGAAAGTGTGTATTTTAGTTTTAATTTTTCGAGACAAGTCTGGAATCAATCGAGATAATGATATTGTCACAATAAATATATATTTGTACCTGGAAATGCATAATGTTGTGTCAGTGCTACTAATAGAGGCATTTTTTGAGGGAAAAATCAAAAATTTTCACTACCTATCAGCACTAGCCCATCTACTTTATATTCTGTCAGCGTGAGTTTCTGATTTTCCTGTTCTTGGCACATGCATAGAAGGAACAAACGAACCACTAAATTTTTAGAAGATTCATGGCCTCTAGTTGCATGTCCTTATTTCTGAACACAGGGTGTGAATTCTAAGAAAAGGGGAGACCAAATGTTCATAGAACCCTTTTGAAAGTTGTATAGCACAGCCAAATGGTGAGCCATTTCCGTGAGTGCTGTGGCTGGGTGCCCTTGTGGGAGAGGTCTGGTGGCGAGTATTATATTCATTCCGTACGTGGACAGTCGCAGATTGGGGGTGTCTTACATAAGACCTTATTTTGGAAGGTGAGATCAAGAATTTATACATTTGACAGCCTTTCTCTTATAGGATACCGCCGTTTTCCATGTAGTTCTATGACATTCTTTTCCTGTTATATTCCTGTTTGCCTAGAATTTAGAGCTTAATGTCATTAAGCCTGTGGAGAGGATTGTGATTTGTTCATGCATATTTAGAATGCTGTGTAGAAAGAGGCACTTTGTGTATTTTCCTAAGTAGCCTCATGTATGCTTTGACTTGTTTTCTTTGGCTTTAAGAACAGAGCACTTAGATAATTTTCCTGGAAATTTCTATAAAGTATTTATCCCCATCCCACCTTCTTTTTCTCCCCTGAATTCTTTCCTTTTAAAAAACAAAACAAAAACACAACAAAACATTATTACTGGGGATCCTGGAGAGTAGGGCTTTGAGAGAGACACTGTGTTCCCTTGGAAACTATCTCTACACTGAAAGGTCAGTAAACACTCTTTGTGTCTGTGTCTTTTGCAATCTCATTTCTTTGGTGTTCATTCTCTCAGTGAATAGTTTTTAAATGCCAGGCATGGAGTATACAGTGGTAAGTAGGTTGGACTTAGCCCCGGACTTCCTAGAGCTCACAATAAATCATGGCAGAAAAGAGGAATTAAAAAAAAATAATCACAAAACTCATAATTAATTAATTGCATTGTGACAAGTGCCGAAGATTAAAGTACAGAGAATTATGAGTTGTTTAATCAAGAGGGGCATTTTCTAGCCAGAGGGTCTGAGAAATTGAAAGAACCCCGGTGTGGATCTTGCGCAGGTCATACTTGAACTTCAATGAGTAATCTTACGATACGTGAACGCATGCAACCTCATTCTTGCATTGATGTTTATATACCACTTGCCAACAAGAACCATTGTGGGTTTGTAATCTACTTGGGGACGTTTTGTATTCATCTTCTTATTTAAATATATAAAATAAATAATGTTCCATCATAAGAAAGTCTAGGGGAATTCTGCCTAAATTCTGCCTAAGGGTAATTATGCTTGGAACACAAAATATAGGCACCCATCTAATCCCAAGGAGTGAGTTTTCCTGTATTACTTTCAGACACATTGGAAAATGATCTGTAGCACTTTAGAAGATTTTGTGTTTATTATTGTCTGTCTTAACATAACATAACATATATTAAGTAGAATAAAGGAATTTATAGAATTTAAAGAATTTAAAAGACTATATCTAGTATAACATAACATATACTAAGTAGAATAAAGGAATTCATAGAATTTACAGAATTTAAAAGACTATATCTAGTTTGACATTAATGCTTTCTGTATTATTTGCTGGTGTTCCCTTAAAAAACACACATTTGGAATTTGACCATAAATTTTGCTGACTATGTTGTTTTTGTCTTTGCCTGCTTTAGTCCAGTGGGATTGCAGCCCTCATTGTTATTCTGGTGTTACTGCTACTGGTGGGCATCGCTTTGATGTGGTGGTTTTGGCCTCTTTGCTGCAAAGTGGTAAGTAAAGGATTTGCAACTCTATTCTATTTTTTTTTTTAAATCAGTAAGATGTAAAGTAAGGTCTGAAATATGAATGAATGCCACATTGTTCAAAAAAAAACCAAAGTTTCAGTTAGCAAATTGAATTTTAATTGTTCTTATCACTATAATAAATTCTAGAAAACATGCATGTCAATAAATTTATTAAAAAACTTCATCTAAAAAACACATTAAAATCAGGTTTATGAGAAGAAGGGGAGAGAAAGGTAGGGGAGGTAGTTGAAGTAAAGGATGTTTCCGCTCAAGTGCAAGAGAAATTCAAGCAAATTGAATATTTTCTGTTGGATTTATTGAGAGAAGCTGATAATTTGTCCGGGTTTTTTTTTTTTTTTTTTTTTTTTTAAATGCTTATTGAATCTCTTATTTCCTCTTTGAAGGATCTACTATTTCAGGACCTTTTTTGATTGCTTCTGAAAAATATTTTAGAAATAAGTCGTGTGCAATCGTTAGGGTAATGACAGGTGGTTGCAGTTTATGTAATGTGTGTGAAGGGACGTGGCTGTGTATTAGTTCTCTACTGCTGCTGTAACAAATTGCCACACACTTGATGGCTTAAAGCAATAGGAATGTAAATTGTCCAACAGTTGTGATCACAGCTCTGACGCAGGTCTCACTGGGCTTCCGTGGGCTAAAAGGTGTTGGCACGGAATATTCTAGGGGAGAATCCATTCCTTTGCCTTTACCAGCTTCTCAAGGCCACTCACATTCCTTGCCTCAGTGGTCTCCTTTCTTCATCTTCAAAGTCAGAAATGTTACCTCTCTTTGACCACCCTTCTGTAATTACATCTCTCTCCGACTCCGAACCCAGCTGGGAAAAGTCCTCCAGTTTTAAGGACCCATGTGACTAGGTTGGACCCACCTGGATAATCCAGGCTAACCTCTCATCTCAGTCTCAAGGTCCTTAACCTTAATCAGATCCGCAAAATCCCTTTCGTCGTGTAAGATAATTTATTCACAGTATCAGGGAATTAAGTTATAGACATTTTGGTGGGAGTGTTATTCTACTTACCGCAGGGTGGAATACTGAGTAATAAATTTCAGCACTTTGCACGCAACCCAATTTAGATTGTTCAGGTTTCATAGAAAAGATGATCCCAAGAAAGTCTTCTTTCAAAGCATGTCTACTACTAATTTTGAGAGTATTCCTTTTATTATAAGCACATCACATGGAACTTTCTATCATGTAGAAAGGTCATTGTCGTATTTTGCTAGACTCTCTTTTAACCTTCACTCACTGATTCGAGCTTCTTTGTAATTTGAAGCAGTGCTCTCTATTGTCCCAGCATTTATTATTAATCGTACTTCAGCTTGCTTTCAAGACGCAACTTTACAATCCTTTATCTCAGAGCAGTTGGCCCACGGAGGAGGCGTAGAATTAACTCAGACAACGGCAGCGACAAGAAGCATCCTGTCTCCTTGCTGAACTAATCAGTTTCCTGCCATAGCAATTTACGATCAAACCGTTTCCTGTTGTAATCTTTATTATCTCAGATATGGCTATTTTAAAGTGGCCAGCATTCTTGAGTCTCAAATTAAGAAGCATAAAGGTGCCCTGACACGATTTGTGTTCCTTGATTTTTTAATTTAAACCTCGCAGGGGTGGATTTTCCTTCCTTCATTACTTTCCAATTTCATTTAGTATTGACCAGAGGGATCAAAAATATCAAAGTGTGTGATTTCTAAAAAGACACATGCAAAAGCTGAAACGGGCTTCCTTGAGAGGTTGCTAGATATGCTCAAATAGGAGTTTTGACCATCATTTTGGATACTATAGAGGGATCCAATCAGGTGTTGAGATTAGCTCCATTACAACCCTGGGGCTGTGCAGATCTCAAATCCTGGAGTTATCTTTCTATAAGCTATAGAGGAGCCCCTTTAATGGTGTGATATCAAAATGTCAGAAAGGCTTTGTATCCTCTGAAACATCCTGAATGCTTATTAATTTCCTGAATCTATCAGTAGAGGAGACCACCTTTCTTTTACACTTAAAAATATAGATTAAAAGCAGCTCAGCCTGAGTGTGAATTTATGTTTATACCTATGTGTAACTGAATCATAACAAAAGTTTTCTAAAGTAGGTTTTAAAGCAGGGAGAAGGTAGAGATGAAATTCTGGATTCAGTCCTTGGCAAGTGTTTATTGATTATCTAGTAGGTGTCAGTGCTGTGCTGGGAACAGAGGACACAAAAATGCCTATGGCGTGATATGGAAATTCACACGTTAATGTGGAAACACAGAAATGTGGGCAAATCAGTGTAAATGCAGGGTCATGGATGCCCCCGTAGCGGTCTGTGTGAAGACCTGCAGGAACATAAAGGAGGAAGGATTTGCTAGAGACTAAAGAGGACGTTTTGGAGAAACCTAACGGAGTCGTTGCCCCCCAACTGAATTTTGAGTGGCGAATAAGATGCTGGCAGTTGATGAGGGCTATTTCAGATGAGGTACACGTGGAATTATGAGTTATTCGGGCACGCTTTGGGAAGTGCGAGGCTGAGACCCAGCGTGCCGGGAAGGGAATGGTGAAAGGTAGTTCGGGTTTCAGCATGAACCCCACTAGGGAGGGCCTCCTACCTCTTGTAGGAGGTCTGAACTCATCCCAGGGATGATCAGAAGCCACTGGAGAGATTTGATCAATCTAATCACACGGAAGAAGCTTTGCTGAGGTCTGGTCCCGGCGGGGATTATTCGAGACTGAATCCAGTTGAGTTCTGTCAACAATTGAAATGAAAAGCCAGTGACAGACGATGCACCCTAGATATGGCCAGAGCAGAGTTCTTCTCACAAAGTGTAGAGAGTTGGAATCTTGAACTGGAAGCTAAGTGGGCTAGAGCAGCGGTCCCCAACCTTTTTGTCACCAGGGACCGGTTTCATGGAAGACAATTTTTCCATGGACTGGGGGTGGGGGGATGGTTTAGGGATGATTCAAGGACATTATATTTATTTATTATGCACTTTATTTCTATTATGATGACGTTGTAATATATAATGAAATAATTACACAACTCACCATAGTGCAGAATCTGATGCTCCTGCTGATCCGACAGGAGGCGGAGCTCAGGCGGTGATGTGAGTGATGGGAAGCTGCTGTAAACACAGATGAAGCTTCGCTCACTCACCTGCTGCTGTGTGGCCTGTTCCTAACAGGCCATGGACTGGTACCAGTCTGCAGCCTGAGGATTGGGATCCACAGGGGCTAGAGAAAAATGAAGAGATAATATGGAAAGGAAGGGGAAGTAGGACCATAACCCTGTGAAAAAGGACCTTGAGTATTTCAGAAGGTGTGGTAGTGCAGCTACAGGGTATTTTATTTTATTTTGTTCCTTTTACAGAAATATTTGTTCAATGCAGAAAGTAGAATGTGACCAGTTAAATAATTCTTAGCGGTATCACGAGGGATGAGTTTGACTATCTGTCATTGCCAGGAATGTAACTATTTAATGGAAAATGAAATGCATCTATTTCAGCTCGGTGTTGTACAAATTTCCTTTTGCTTGAATGTGTTTTAAGAACTACTGGCAAATATTTAAATCTAATCTTTCAGCCGAGACATGACTAAACAGCTTAAGATGTCTATTCTCAGCACATTTAGATTGTGTCAGCTGTTCACCTCCGTGGGTATCACACGCTCAGGAGCTCTTATCAAAATAGAAAGCACGAAAAAAATAAAACTCTGAACAGAGGCCTCAATATCTGCCACATATTCTTCATTCAGTCACTTTATATTTTATTAAATATTGAAATATGAAAGCTTAAATCCTGCTTTATGAAATGATTGAATGTTTCATTTTCAGAGATTAAAATTTCACAGGCATCTAATCAATGACACAGTGATGACAATGTGACTTATATTTTAGGCAGCGATCCTCAAGTTGTATTTTTTTCTGCTTCACATAGCAGAAAAACTCTCAGAGCAGCAGCTGTCAGGACGGCAATATCGGCGATTCTCCGCGAGAGAGAAGGGTTGGGCGGAGTGAGACGTCTCCAGGGGCCAGCGCAGTCTGGAAAGGCCCCCTGTGGTTGTTAAAGATCCGGGTCCTAGACCCTGGAACCTGTGAATGTTACTTGATAGAGTAAAAGGGAATTCATGGGTGTGATTAAATTAAGGATTTTCAGACTGGGAGATTATCCAAGATGATCTAGGCGGGTTCTCAATGCAATCCTTGTCTTAATAAGAAGGAAACGGGGAGAAATTAGAGTATAGAAGAGGAGAAGGCAGGTACCATAGAGGCAGATAGTGGTGGGATGCAGCCACAAGCAAACGGATGCTGGCAGACACCAGAGCTGCAAAAGGGATATTTACCCCTGGAGTCTGCCGAAGGAACCAGCTTTGCTAACACGTGACTCTTAACCCTGCGAAACTCACTTTAGACTCCTGACCTCCAAAAGTATTAAAAAAAAAAAAAAAAAAAAAGTTTCTGTCGTTCTAAGCCACCAAGTATTGTGTTAATAATTCGTTATAGCAGCAATAAGAAACTGATACATCTCCTGAATAGTTTCGATATTCCCCAGAATTGGGAATCACTGCTTAAGGCTATTGATTTTGGGAATTCTTGATATGTTTCCAGATCAACTCATTACAAAACACAAAACAACAACAACAGCAAAACCCCTTCAACTTTTCATGAAATAGGAGAGGTTGTAAGATTGGGAGACAGTAAAATATTAATATTCTTTAAAATGTTTGCAGTGGTACCAAGGCTGTTAAAACCAATATGCGTTCTTTAAAATTAGAATAGCCCTTCTGTTTTGTTTTGGGTAATTGTAAAGTGAGTATGCATAATGCTTTATATACTGAGTAGAATTTACTTACTCTCCTGAAGCGACAAGGAATTTTTGGAAAGAACAGTTTTATGCTTTTCAGAATGTCGAAGGCATCAATGTTATTAGCACCATTTAACAATGAGACCTATGGACAGCTTTCTCGGGGGGATGTTACTTGCTAGAAGGAGCCAGTACAATTTCATTCATATTTAGATATTGAACCACTGAATCCACTGAAAGCTAGAAATTGACCTTTTTACTCTGCAGAGAAAAGCAGATAATTTGACCATTTAACTAATTTCTTTGTAAAACTAGGACATATACCGAATTAGCTGTACCAGTTTTGTACTAGGAAAAAAGAAGCATATCAGAGTCAGAAACATCTTCTCCAGCATGTTTTATATTAAAATTGTAGCCGAAGTTCTTAAAAAGTTACCCTGTCAGATGAGAAAATAGTACCATTTTGGTGATACTTAGGTAAAATTATAATTAAAAATTATTTGTTAAAAATGCTTCTTTCCTTATAGACTAATAATTTCAAGAAGGCAGGTATGGTGTGTATTCTGCCCATCATTGTAAACCTGGCGTGTTGCATAGTAAATACTTGTTAACGAATGGTTATAGTGTTACCTTCTTGACCTATTCCAATTCTTAAAATTAAGAAACTTGGTAGCTCTTTAAGGGCAAATCAATTTCAAAACAGGAAACCTTGTTGCGAGTTATAATAAAATATTCTGTCGACTATGGAGTAGTATTATGCTTGAGGGAATTTATGGTGCTATCATCATTCTTTGTATGATTTTCATTGACTTCATTTAAAGTTTTTTTTAATATATAATAGGAAATATGGCCTTTGTAATCCTACATAATGAGAGATAAGATACAACTACTAAAAATTTCTTAGTTGTAATAAAACTCTGAAGTAGAAGCAATTTAACTTTTGTCTAGTTGCTGCTACGTATACCCCATAGGGGTTTCTAACCTGAGGATTGGGAATTTGCATGGAGAAAAAAATACACCTTTATTTTTACTTCTAATTGAAATTTATCATTTCCATCATGGATGAATGTAGGTCCCTGCCCACAAGAGCATTAGCAGTTCTGGAGACTTTGTTACCAATGGTAATCACAGATATCCTCTATCACATTTATAGTTCAGATACTTTTGAAATATCTTTTACAAGCATCACTGCTTCAAAATTATGATAATTACTAGACCTATTGCAGCATCTTATTTAGTGAATAAAGAAACATTTATTTGTCAGGTTTTTTTGCAGATTTGACAATTATATTTCAGTATAATTGGGGTCCTTTAAATCCCATGTATTTTAATTTAGCATAATTATTACGGGAAGTGATCCATCAGTTCGCCAGACTGCCAAAGAGGGGCATAGAATAAAAAAGGTTAAGGGAAGAAGAAAAAAAACCTGCCATAAAATATCTGGCTACCCAAGATGCTTTTAATATGAGACTGTTTTATAATTTTAAATCTTTCAGTTCATTTTAATGAGCATTTTCAAGGATGAAATAAAGAGATGATATAATTTAAAATGTTGAACTTAGTGTCCTCTCTATGCCCAGGATTTCCATGCAAAAGTAGAAATCCGAACCGATGACATACAGAGAACTTTATCTTGTAATAAAAGAGCCCTCGTGTAAAGTTGAATTTTTAGGCACTACCATTAGCGAATGCCGAGCTGCGTTTGCAAACTGTTCCATAAGGGGAAAAGTTCTCACTTTTATGTGAAGTCATTTCTTACCATCTGTTTAAGAGTCTGTATCCTGTTCATCGAGTATCCTCACATCCATCCTCTACAACTGCTTTCCTTTAACAAACACATCAGCAGCATCCTTCCTTTTTCCTTAGATTAAAAAAGGCTGGGGGTGGGGTGGGTAGAACAACTTATCCTGTGTTGAATTATGAGTGAGATATCAGAAAATACGGATGTTTTCATCATTGTTTAGCCTAGAGCAACAGTTCCCATCCTTTTCGGTGCCAGGGACCAGTTTCATGGAAGAAAGTTTTTCCAGGGACCGGGGTGTAGGGCGGGGCTGGGGTGGAAATGGATGGTTTCAGGATGATTCAAGCACATCGCATTTGTTGTGCACTTTATTTCTATTATTATTACGTTGCAATGTATGGTGAAATAATGATACAACTCACCATAATGCAGAATGTAATGCCATTGCTGATCCGATAGGAGGCGGAGCTCAGGCGGTGATACGAGCAATGGGGAGTGGCCGTAAATACAGATGGAGCTGCCCTGGCTTGTTGGCTGCTCATGTCCTGCTATGTGGCCCGGTTCCTAGCAGGCTACGGTCAGTGGCCCGGGCATTAGGGAGCACAGTCTTAGGGGATATGTTGAGTGTATAGCAGATTTGTTTTACCCATCAGAATAGCAGAAATGACAGTCCTATAGTGGCACCATTTGGGATAACCAGACCATAGAATTGTAGATGTAAGGCTAACAAGCTAGTAGACAAAGGCTTTCTGAAGTGTTGTCCATCGGAGCGCGTTATACAGATGCAAATAAATGCATGAATATGTTGGAAATGACAAGTGTTCACTTGCTTTAGTGTCCTTGGCCAAAGTTCTCCCTCCTCAAGGAAAATTGTAGGTTCATTTTTCCTTAATGCATTTAAGATATTACATAAATATTTCATAAATCTTAATTTAAAAAAAGAAAACCATTTAAAAAGTTATCTTTTTAAAGCCCAATTTGCTAAGGAAGTTGAGCTTTTGTGATGAGGGTAGATCTAACTGGAGCTCTCTGGAATCATTTTCTCAGCCAGCGACAGCTGTGCTGTTCTTTTCTAAACAGTAATAATGCTTCTGCATTACACTTGTTTTTTATTGTCGAGGAGGGCTCCTGGTGCCTTTATTGAGTTACTCTGAGAGCAGACTGATTTTTTTTGGGAGGGGGGAATGCACAATAAAACAGAAGTAATTTAAATTTTAATATGCCTTCCTTGCACCATTAATTAAAATGATTTATGTTTGGTTGCCTCCTTGAAATAGAGTGCGATGCTAGGTCTTACTGCTTTCATGGTGATGTTTTCCAACAGAGCATCATTTATGAAACAGGGTATCAAAGTCTTCTTGGTCTTGGTTTATTGGCTCTGACAGCAGCACCTTTTCTTAACTACTAGCCGAATCCATTCTCACAGTTTTTTCCAGTCCACATCTGACATTTGAAATTATATTTATGGTCTAGATTTCAGGCCATTTATTTATTTGTTTGAAGTAGGATTCTTTGATCGTTGAGTTTGTAAAGGAGGAAAAAAAGGCAGAATGAGATAACCTGGACCCTATTTTGGTCTGGATGTTGAAAGCATCTAACTTTGCAGGATTCAGAAAAGAAGGACTTCCCAGGTACTAAGGTATTAATAAGAGAACTTCGTATTTACGTACTTCAGAAGAAAGGCACTATACTTATTCTCTGATCTTATTGAAAAGGGAGATTGAAAGGAAGACCCACATATATTTTAAGCAAATTTTTATAAGCCCTAAGAATGATTTCTCTATTGTCTGTGGGCTCTTAGGCACTTAGACGACTTTGCTGATAAATTGGGCATTTCTTTTTGTCGCTGGCAAGAATCAGTTCTGAAATACTACTCGGTCTACAGTCACTGTACAGTATGTTTTTTTTTAATCCAAGGCAGTGCAATGTTGACAGTTCTTTTCACTCTTTTCTGAATATCGGAACATATGATTGCATCAAGCTGGCTGCAGGCTCCAGTGCTGACATTTTTTAGCGCAAAGAATGCCCACATCACTTGAACATTTGAAAAGTGTTAATGAGCAGATCAAAAGGACTGTTGCCTGAAGCAGCTAACTTTTTTTTTCAAAAAAGAAATCGGCTCTCCTCCAAACTGAAATTTTCATTCTAGCAGCTAAGTAGATGAGATGTAATCCTCCCTGATGATGATAATAACAAATGAAAAAAAAAAACTGGAGAAGAATCAAACTCTGCATATGGTTCATAAAGTGGTGAAAGTGTTTTCCAGAATCTTCAATACAGAGCTTGAAGGATGCTAAGTGGAAAAAATCCTGGCAACTAGGCAATATTATGCCTTTTAAAATCTGCAAATTCTCATAAAATATGGAGCATATGAATACATCCCTTTCTGAAATGAATGTGTTCTTGCACTATTTAATGTAAGAATGGAATCCTCATGACTGTTATTTTTAATGCATTTGTACTAACAGTACATTTTTCTTTTCTTCTGAACTAGTTTTACTGAAATGTAGGGATGTCAGCTGAACACAGATTTTTGCCATTTTTGGCTTTTGGGCCAAATGGCTTTAGATTATTTTCACCTTCCTTTGTCACTTACGAGGTTGTGTGGTGGAGGGCAGAGAGGGAGCATTTGGGAACATACATCACAAGAAAACCATTTCATTCCCTGTCCCAAAATTTCTAGGTGGGTGATGTCGGGCATGTTAATTAACATGTTATATCTCGATAAAATGGTAATAAACTCTACCTTGCTTTATTAGCTTTTATATATTGCAGTTATAAGCTTTAAATATAACTCTATGTAATTATCATCCATGTATTTATTCATTCTCCCATCCATTCTAGTAAGTAATATCTACTCAGCAAATCTTGGGTCTTTTGCACCCTTTCCTTCGCTGTTCAAAGCTTATTTTAAAAAGATGTCATATGGCAGACACTGAACTCAGAGTTTGAAGGTAGATGGACCTGGGTCCTGGGTTTGAATCCTAATTCTGTGTTTTCTCTTTGTATGTACTTGGGCAAGTTACTGAAGTGAGAGCTTGCCTCTTCGTACGCTTAAAATCAGGAAACGCATAGTAACTGCACAGGGTTAATTATGAAAATAAAGAGAAATATAGCATGTGTGGCATATGAAAATATCAATAAGGGATGGTTTTTGTGAATAGTGATAACGACACATAGGCTTAGCTCTCGTCCAGTTTCTGAAAGTGCTGTTATTTGTTGTGATGGTGGTTGTGTCTTTTAATTTACTAGGTCAAAATTTGATTTAGATCTTTAAGATCTTTGTTTTAATGGTTAACAATGTAGAAAATGTGCTTGCCCGGACTTCAAAATCACTTTAAATTTATATATAAGTCATGCATTCAATCATACATAAAAATAATGACACATCATCAGAAAAACAAGTCCTAATGTTCTTTACTGGAGTACGGTGAATACAAATGCATATAGATATATGGCCGTACTTAATTATGAAAAGGCATAGAAGCAAAAGATTTGGTGGAAATATTGTCACATGTATTATTTTTGTTATTTTTTTTAGAATATTCATATTGGAAAGGACCTACAATTAATCCAATTTATTTCTGCGATAAAGAGACTTAGTATGATTTTATGTCTTTCCTTCTGCCATGGAGTTCATTGGTTCTCTGTCTTCATTGGTTGAGAGAAAAATTTGGTGCTTCATTTTCCTTGGAACCAGCAATGTTTTAGTTTCATAGACATCTATCTTTATTTATCATTTGTGTATATTTTTTCCCCAATATTTTACTTATAAATTTGGAGCTTGACTATGATTCTTTGCAAACATTCTCAGTTAGTTCCTTCAGCTGCTCTTTTAACCATATTTTTCTGGTTTGATGGTATCTGCTGTTTGCAGGGTACTTTATCAGGCACTGACAATATTTGAAAAGAAGGGGAAATGATTATTGCCCTTGAGACATTTACACTTATCAGGACAAATTCCAAAATGAATATATAAACCCAAGTTAAATGAAGCATGATGTATATAATGAAGCAACACATATTTTTAAAAGTTTTAAGGCTTCTAGATGAAGCCATAGGAAGTTGGTGGTCTGGTCTCTGAAGGCTGGACGGGACCTAACGTGGAAATGGTTGTCATATTTGGGGGGAGCGTAGCATCGTCAGTCTGGCTGGAGTAGAGGTGCGTGTTGGTGGATACTTGTAGATAGATGTTAGGGTGAAACTGAGGAGGGACTGGCACCATGCTGAGGCCCTTGAGCCATGAGAATAGAAGAGTTCGCTCACGTGGATGTACTGAAAATGAGATTTTAGGTTTTTTTTTTTAGCTTGTAGCTTTACTGCATAAAGGATCTCCAGTGAAGAGAAAGAATGCAAGGATGCCTTTCACGAAACTACGTGAGTTTGACAGTAGTGGTCGTAGGCGGTTTTTAAATTGAAACTCAATTTCCCCATATCAATGCTAAACTAGATGCTATACAGGATAATGAACATGACATACAAAAAAGGAAGAGTTTCGGAGGAAGATGTTCAGTAATTCTCAAGAGGATATAATATAGAACAGGGTTGGGGATACTATTTATGTCCTCAGAAATTTATATACCAGTGCAAGATGTACAGGTAACAAGAATAAATTTGAAATACTTTGAATAAAATGAAAACGAGTTCAGATATATTATGCTCAGACTTAGTGGAATGGAAGGATGTAGCTCGATCTTTTTCTAGTGAGAGAACTCCAGAGACCACTTTACGGGAATTCACGAAACTGAAGAATGGAAGCATGATTTGTAAGGTCTTTCCAATAAAATTTGGTAATTCATTGATTTGAATTGTGGACATTGTAATCAGTTATCGATTTTGACTGGGGAGAAATGATAGATTAATCCCCTATTAGAAGAGTATTGGTGTATAAGTTAGAATGAGGGCTAGCTTAGAGAAAGAGAAATAAGCTAGAAGTCTAATTTATCTACAAGTAGAACATACAGCCATTGATGTAAAAAAAAAAAAAAAAGGGCTATGGCAATTACAGACTATCAGCCAATTTTGTCAATATATTATTAAACAAAATTTTTAGAATGGGGGGGTGAGAAATGGGAGGGTGCATCTGTTTTGTCTGAGCACCATTCATTGAGTTATAGTGGCTCCGCCATACTTAAAATGCTATCATCAGCTCTGGAAACCACACTTTGAGATACTGACCAAAGGAATATTTGCTAAAGAAACTGACCAAAATGACCAAATAACTCAAAACCACCTCATGAAAATAGTTGATATATTTAACTTCCGGATACGTAGAGTCCACAGATAGATGGTGGTTATCCCAGTGTTCAAAAACAGGAACTTCTCTCTTCTGGAAGAAAAATTGGTTGTGTGTCTGTGTGTTTTCAGACTCTAGGATTAGAACTAAAGAGTGGAAACTACAGAAAGGGAAGCTTTGGCTTCATTTGGGGGAAAAACTTTCAAGTAATGTGGGTTCCTTGCCAATGGAATGAATTGCTTTGTGAGGTAGTGGATTTATTTTTATGGCAGCGGTTCAAACATAGTTGGACGACAACTCGGTGGGAGTTTTTCGGAGTATTGAGGTTTCGATTGTGTATGCATTGGAGAAGTGGAAAAACGTCGTATTAGATAATTTTAATATCCAAAGAATCCCAAGTTCATGATTTTAGGTAGTGAGAAAGGAATGGAATGAAAAGAATTCTTCCTCCCTTGTCCTTCCTCCCGTAGTCTACCTCCTTAGTTCCTCCCTTCCTCTCTTCCTTCCTTCCTCCCTCCCTATCTACCTTTGCCCTTCCTCCATCCTTTTTCCCTCTTTCTTCCTTACTTCCTT
Source organism: Propithecus coquereli (assembly GCF_000956105.1). NCBI lineage: Eukaryota > Metazoa > Chordata > Mammalia > Primates > Indriidae > Propithecus > Propithecus coquereli. Next base: position 590,395 of record NW_012148174.1, on the reverse strand, counting down.
GAAAGTCTAATTGTGCCAGACTCTCCCCTAAGAACTAGGACTGCCGTGAAGAGCAAAGCAGGCATGAAACCTGTTCTCATAGAACTTACCGTTTGGGGGAGCTAGATAAAATTATCAACTCTGATAAACGCTGGGAGAGAACAAGGAGGCATCTGTTCACATCAAGGGAATCTTACCTGCCTTGGGAAGGTTGGGAAAATTCATCAGGGAGAGAGAGGGAGGAGAGAGAGAGGGAGAAGTATTTCAAAGAATCTATTGGACGTGGAAATGATTTTGGTGGCATCATTTAGAATTGAGAAGGAGATTATGGATCATCCCAACATTTTGAGGCTGCAGCTGAAAAGAGTGATTTACTGGAGATAAACAGGGACAATAGGAAGCAGAGTTGGCTTTTAAGCAAAGATATTTGAGTTGGTTTTGACCTTGTCGAGTGTGAAATGCTAACAGATATTGTTGTCATTGGTTGATGATGACATGAGATGCTTTCTTTTTCTTAATAAAAGAAATGTGCCTATGGTTTGATAACCTTAACTTTATTTTGTTTTACTAAAGTATTATTTTAAACCTTAATCCTCCACTGGCATTTATTTCTGGGCTAACTGCAAAAAACATCATAAATATTTATCTTTAAAAATTACTAAAAAGAACTGGAATTTTATGTTTAGTAATAAAATGGAATTGAGTAAGAGGATTAAATATAAATAACAGCATTTCTTGTGCCATTCAGAAGAGATTTCACCAAATCAAGTTACTCTCCAGTTATACCTATAGAATTGTTTGTGTATTTTTCCTGAGGTTTAGATCTAAGCTAAAACTTGAGTGATGAAAATATCATACATAGAGAAAACTACAGGTCATTTCTCTAAACATTGTCAGTGACATCAAAATTTTAAAACCCTTTCATTATGGGAAATTTTAAACATTTGCAAAGAGAAAGACTAATGTAATGAATCTTCCATGTCCTCATTATTCAACTTCAATGATTCTTAACTTATTCTCAATCTTATTTCCTCTATACTCCTGTTTCCCCATCCCAAATTATTTTAATGAAAATATCAGAATCATATCATTTCACTTGGAAACATTTGTGTATACTTTCAAAAGATAAGCAGTCTTTAAACAATACACCCATGGTAATAGTAATATACTACACATGAAAAATTATTCACTGATAAGGTGGCAACTCATTTTCCAAGTCAATATTGTTTCAAACCTTTGAAAATTTAATAACATAATGGAAACATTTGATATTAGATGAAGTGAAGCAGTTACATTTCCAAACGGTTTTTCCTCCTAGTATAGAGACTTCGATGTGTTACCTAAATTATCAGAAGCCGTTGATAGTTGGTGGAAGATATTCTATCATGATGGGGTGAAAATCCAGATACCCCAGTTCCAATAAAGGCCATTCCAAATTAGGCCTTAGGCTGTATTCCTCTCACATGAAGAATCAACCATGTAAGATTTCATGAGTAGTGATTCCCCAGAAAGAAACCTTGGTTAAAAAGTTGATTTGTGTGCCATTAGTCCCAGCTACTCGGGAGGCTGAGACACGAGGATCGCTTGAGCCCAGGAGTTGGAGGCTGCAGTGAGCAATGATGGCGCCACTGCACTCCAGCCTGGGAGACAGAGTGAGACCCTGTCTCTAAAAAATAAATAAATAAATAAGTTGCTTTATTACCAAGAGCTTCAAACAACAATTTGTGTCCTCACGGTTCTGTGGACAGACCGACTTAGCTGGGTCATTTTCACCTGGGCTCTCACGTGATTGCAGTCAGGTGTCAGTTGGGCTGGAGTCGTCCGAAGGCTCAGCGCACCTGGAAGTTCAGGATGGACTCTTCTCTCACATGTCTGGCACCTGAGCTGGGCGCTCAGCCGTGAAATAGCTGGCGACTGCCAGGGCCCCTCTCTCGCCACCCACCCTAGGATCATGCTGGGCTCCCTTGCAGCTCGATGGTGTCAGGGTAGACGTCTGACACGACAGGATTGCCCCAGAGTGAGCGTTCAGGGGTGTCAGGGGAAGCTCAGAAGCTTCTTTTGGTCCAGCCTTGGAAGTCGTGTGATGCTCCTTCCACCTCATTCTGCCGGTGAAAAGCTAGTTTTTAGGCAAGCCCAGATTCAAAGGGAGGAGCATAAATATCGGGAGACAAGGTTCATTGGGGAACATCTTTGGGGCTATCACAGTATTTTTCCAATCTAATTATTTTTACACATCCGTCTCCTCCCTAATGGAAGTTTTTATATTTGATTTTTTTTTTTTGAACAGGTTATCAAGGATCCTCCTCCACCACCTCCTCCTGCACCAAAAGAGGTAAATGAATGTTTTTTTTTTTCCTGTATGTTCATATCATCTCCAACTTTGATCAGTTCCATTTATTGCTAGATGACTATGATACCTATGTATTCACTTTTTAATTTGTAAAAATCAATTGTTATTTTTTGTCGTCTTATGATTCTTTTCATGTGCTAAAGGCATGGGACCTTCTTACATTGGTAGACATAGACTGGCCGTTGGAATCAATAGTACACAGAGATTTAATATGCTTTTTATACTAATATCTCAGTAGTTCTGATATCACTAATTTTATTTACAAAAAGTTAGAAGATTTAAGCTGGCAGTTTAAAAATGTTACTACTTTCTTCAAACCGATTATTGCTTGTATATTATTGTATGTGTTAGCCAAATTCATGTTAGCAACCAGAAATGAGGAATGTACATGTGTTGTATATTTTCAAAACTTCTCAAATGCTTATCTTTTTAGTTCAGTTTTCTCAGTGTTCACCCATTCTTTAAATGGTTGTTAAAATATTGTCCTAATTTTAATGTTTTACCTGTAAGTATAAAGTGATGAAAAAATACGGAATAAACAAATAATACTCAAAGAGAACTTTTGGTCACCTAGGAATGATATAAGAGAGATTCCTAAAATCTGAGGAAGGGAAGGAGTTCTCATATCTGTAGAACTCGACTTGAAATTTATGCATGTAAGCATAAATGCATCCACATGTCCTATATACTATTTTTTCATAACGATATCATTCAGAAAAAAGTTTAACTGTGAGCCAGTTCTGACTAAACAATATTTTAAGAAATAATTAAATCCATTTAAAAAACATATTTCCATAGGAGGAAGAAGAACCTCTGCCTACTAAGAAATGGCCGACTGTAGACGCTTCATATTACGGTGGTCGAGGGGTTGGAGGAATTAAAAGAATGGAGGTTGGTATCCTAAAAAAAATAGAAGATGCTAATCTGGAATATGCATTTCTAGTACTGATTAAACCATGGAAACGGTCCTTTTTACAATTCAATATTATAATATCATCATTTTTACTTAACACTGGGTCTTTTCTGGATACATTTTTTTCCTGTGGGATCATCCTTGCCATTTCAAAACTGTTCAAGAACTGGTTTCATTAGTCAAAGGATTGCATTGATAAAATCTTCATATTATGAAGGACAAAACAAGACAAAGGGCTTTTCTCATTACTTTGGAAAGAAATTACTGCACAGAGCATCTCCTCTGAAGAAACCAGCCACTTACAGTCGCAACAATGCCCTTCTTTGAAAACATCTAATAGTTACGTACTATTTGAGGGGAAAATGTCAATAGTGTGGATGTGACCTTATAACAAATATGGAGGAAGCACATTTATTTCTTTATTTTAGCTTTTAGTTACCATTTATGAGCTATCATAATTAACATTACATATCATTTATAGAATGCATTGAACTTTCAGACTGTCTCAAAATGTGGATTAAATTGGATCTTAATATTATATCTCAAAAATCAATAAGGTTTTTTTTAATCACCGTGAACTGTTTTTCAAAGTGATGGATTAATTAATAATAAGCGATCATTGTCAGCACTGAGCCCTTAACACTATAGCCAGGCCAACATCCCATTCCAAGAAGCAATTCAAAGAATTTTCTCATTAACACATTGACGTTGTTATTAAACACACATCCTGGCATTTCCTCCTTATTAGTTACCCTTCAGTTTTACTTCTTGATAAGAAGGTGTTTTGCCATCACTGCACGTTGCGTATTGTGCTATCTGTTTTGTCCCATTACTGCTAGCAAAAATCAGTAAGCTAATTAACAACTCCACAGTTGTTGCAATTTTCTCTTTTTATACATTTCAATAAAATTCAGATGCCCAAGGGGAGTTTCCCCTTTTCAGGATAAATTTCCATATTCTTCAAAAGAAGACCAGACATATTTAACATGGTTGTCACTACCGAAGTGTTTATACAAGTCATCTGACAGTGATTTCTCCTTTTCTTGACCACATTGGATCTTAAAACAATGCACGTTTTTCCTAAGAGCTTGCCACTGTATTGCTGAAATATCCTCTGAGGCAGGTACCTCGTTGCCAATAAGCTGTGGTAAAAGGCAGGTGCTAGCAGTTATTAAGTTTGTCTTTGGAGAGGATAGTGCATATGTTTTTGCACGGAGGTAATTGCGAATCTCAAACAATGCAAGAAAAAAACATGGCTAGCTAGTTCTTGTTGTTTGACACAAAAGGAAGTTTATTTTGCTTCTCTTGCCTTTGTTGTGTCATTCTAGGCTTGGAAGGGTAGGGAAAGATTGGATTGGATGTTCCTATGTGTATAAAAATACAATTGCAAATAAAATTTTTACATGCAAATATTCAAATATGATCTGTCACAACTTATCTTTATTTAGCCTCATTCCAAAATGTGTGTGTAAAAAGATATAAGTAAGTGGAAAAAAAGTTTGATAGGATATACCAAAAAATGTGAGTAGGTTTCTCTGGATGGAGAATTTTCAATGTGTGCTATATATTTCCCAACTTTTTCCTATTAATAATTTATTTGACAGTAAGAATGTACTGCTTTATATTCAGAAAAATACATTTAATTTCATTTTGAAATACACACATGTAAGATACCACATGATGAGATATATTTTAGTATGTGAGCCTTAATTGAATAAATAATAGTCTTGCTGCAAAAACTAGGAATAATGTCTCATTTTTGTTAGCCCAATATTCTAGTGTTCCAAAGATTGAGATCTTTCTTTGAAGAAAAGAATATGCATGAACCCCTAAATGGGTCCTAAGTTAAAAGGAACATTAGTGGTTTATGCTCAAGAGAGCCAAGAGTACATGCACGTCCCTAAGCAACATATAATTCGAGTTTCAGGAGTTATTGACTATTAATACAATTGCCCACCCATCCTTTTCAGTTGAAAAAAATTTGTGAGAACTCAGCCACATTTTAATAAATCTAGGTCCATTTTAGCTTTGGATAATTTGGCTACAAGATAGCCAAACAAGATGGAAATGGGAATGAGAATGAGGAAAAGGTGGCAAAGAAAATGAGCATTACACAGGGGAAACCAATACAGGTTGTGTGTGCCTTTTCCAAAACGATTGGGACTAGAAGTGTTTTAGATTTTGAATTTTTTTTTGGTTTTTGAATATTTGCATGTACAAAATGAGATATCTTGGGGATGGGAACATAATGTTTAAACACAAAATTTATTTGTGTTTTATACATACCTTATACACATACCCTGAAGGCAATTCATGCAATATTGTTAATGATTTTGTGCATGATACAGAGTTTTAACTGCAGCTTATAACATGAGGTTGGGTGTGGAATTTTCCACCTGTGGCATCATGTTGGCACTCAGAAGTTTTCAGATTTTGGAGCATTTTGGATTTCAAATTTTTAGATTAGAGATGTTCAGTCTGCATGTAAAAATACACAATAAAAATTGAACTGAGAATTAACTTTCTGAAACATGAACTTTATTTAAACTTGGAGAAGGAAAATAGAAAACATAATCTGTTTTAAAAGCATTCCTACTCAAACCTGGAAAGTAGTTCTCTTTTAAAAAGTACCTTAAACACTGGAAAGTAAAAGGAATTATAGAAATTATGACCTCATCTGAATTACAGAACAAATCTTCATAACTAAGGTTATTTTAAGCCAATGTAGGGATTTTACCTAGAATTTTTTTTCTTACTCCTCTTTTAAATTAAATATTTAAACATTATGGTAATGGGAATTTGCAGAAAGCTGGGACTGAGCTGATGTTAATAACAGCTGTTAGCACAACTGATCCTCGATACCTAATGACTTCAAATGTGTGTTTCTGCCAATTCAGCGTGAAACCGTTTTTGTTTCTTTTCTCAATTCTGAAATTGCTCCTCTATGATATAACCTTCTAGTCATCCAAATATGCTCTGGAAATTATGGAATTTTTATCGTTTATAATAAAAGCCAAGTGGAGTTGGAAGAATTTAGCGATCAAGCTTGCACTTATTTTTTTCATAATAAAAAAGCTAGATTATATTATTTCTGCTGAGGCTCCCTTTAGCAATTGATTCTTGTCATTCTTTTGTCCTTTTTAATTATCCCAATATGGCCAAACTAAAACAGTAAAATTTATGCACAGATTCATGCCATATGTATGTAAATATATATATGTTTACATTGTTTGATTGTTTTTAAGAGTTTTAGGAATACTGTACAAAGTATTTTCTAGTTTTAGACTTTGAGATTAAGTAAGAATTGTTTGTGGTGATGATGAAATAAGTCCTCCATGAACTAACATTAATGAATTTATTTAATGAATCTCCTTTAGACCTCAGCAACTACCTATCACAGGTATTTTGATAGTTGAGTCCCTAGAAGTGACATATTGGGTCAGAATTCTAGTTTAACCAGCTTCATATTCTTTATCTGAGAATAGTAAAAGAAGAATGTGATTACCATTACCTCTATGACATCACCTGTGAAGGACAGGCTAGGGAGGTGTATATATTGAAATCTTATCATTTCTTTTTTTTTTTTTTTTATCATTTGAGTGGATCTAAATTTTATCTACTTATATTTCTACCCTGAATTACTTCTCTAAATTATGACATTTATATGTTTACTTAACTGTGTATGTCCCTTTTTTTTTCCCTTACAATTGAGACTGTATGCTTGCAAGGATATGTGTCCTGATTTTAGAGTTTTTTAATTCAATTTAGTTATATCTAAAGATTTTATAAGTGTGTGTTTATCTAGGTGAAGACACTGCGATTTGAAAGAGAAGGTCATTTCTCTGGAAAGAAAGCCAACTATCTAGCTCTGAAGGTTTAATGGTGTTTAAAACAATTTTAACAACCTCATAAAGAACATTCTAGTACCATTGATCACACTGAAAGATACAGGTACATTTTAATGACTCAACAGGGTCCACTTGAAATTGAAAGCCCATTCTAAAATTGTAGTAAAGAAAAGGTAAAAACATCTAAGTAAGCCTTATCAAAAATCTGTGAATAGTTCTATGAACAGTTATCATCTGTATCCCTACCCACTAATTCAGGTCATTAAAATGCTTTAAAAGGTCTTTTTTTTTTTTTTCCTTTGTAAAAATCACTTAACTGTGGTGTGTGTCATAGTGTGCCCTGGATAGGTCTCCATATTTCTTTTTAGAGCTTCACTAGTCTGATCTTTGTTGTCTCTGGTAATGTCTTTGGTTTCTGAAGAACTTCCCACTGCTCCTTGTTGGACAAAGCCCTTCTCCAGGGGCCACGCCTTATTCAAATGACCACTTTCACCCAAATCTGGCCTTTAATTCTCGTTCATTGAAAAATAAAGAAAATAATTTGATCCTGTGGTTTTTCAATGCCAAGAGTTTTCAGAGAAGGAAATTCCCTAAAATTTGTGGAATTCCCTATCGTCCCCAAATTTTTCTTTTCAAAACAGAGTCTTTTCAGATTCGTCTTTCTCACTGAAAAATTCATATGTTAAATAACCATACTCAGATGAGCACGGGAACTAAAGACTGAAAGCCACTTTACAAAGTAAAGCTTTATAAAAGTAAAGAAAACTCATATGTAATTATTTTACTTTCAAAGTATGTTTAAATCATACTTTTCACATTACTCAAACTCGATGGAAAGTTTGGAAGGAGCAGCTCCTTTGTGTAAAATACATTTGTAAAATTCAAACCAATTCGAAACTTAATTAACCCATTTCAGATCGCCAGTGTTCAAATCTCTGCCCTGCCATTTACTAGCTTTTCAGCTTTGGGCACACCACTTAACCTCTTTAGTGCTTCATCTGGAAAGAAAAATAGTATTTATCTCTTTGCGTTTTTGTATGGGTTAAATGCAGGCTGATACTCAGTAATTACTCAATAAACGCTAATTTTCACGTATTTCTCCCGGTGTCGTCAGTACCTATGTGTGTGTTTAGCTAGCAGAGGATCACACCTAATCAGAAAATAGAATTATGCACTGTCATGCATTTCCTATGTCAGCCACAAACTGACTCCTTATTTGAAACCATGGAGAAATGACTGCTTCAAATTTGACTCCAGATTTTCACAAAGAGTCTTTTTTTTTTTTTCTAGGATCTTAATATTAGATATATTAAGTGGTGATGAGAAACCTATTAAACCTCAGAATAAGAGGTTTAATAGGTTAATCTACTTTTTTGCTTCGAGATGGTGAACCAAAGGACCATGGCTCGATAAGCGCCTGTTCCTCTAGAACGGCGGTCCCCAACCTTGTTGGCACCAGGGACTAGTTTCATGGAAGACAATTTTTCCATGGACAGGAGGAGGAGGTGGAGGAGAGGATGGTTTTGGGATGATTCACGTGCATCACATTTATTGTGCAGTCAGACCTCTCTGCTAATGACATTCTGTATTTGCAGCCGCTCCCCAGCACTAGCATCACCGCCTCAGCTCCACCTCCATCATCAGGCGTTAGATTCCCTAGGAGCCGCAACCTAGATCCCGCGCATGCGCAGTGCTCCTGCGAGAATCTAACGCCCTCTGACCTGGCAGGAGGCGGAGCTTTGCTCACTCCCCACCTGCTGCGGTGCAGCCTGGGAGCTAACAAGGCCACAGCCCGGGGTGCTGGGGACGGCAGTTCTAGAGCACTTCCTGTCTGGCAGAGAGCACTTCCTGTCTGTCTGACAGTGGTGTTTTCCGTTTGTTTTCAAGGTCCGCTGGGGTGATAAGGGGTCTACGGAGGAAGGCGCGAGGCTGGAGAAAGCCAAAAACGCCGTGGTGAAGATTCCAGAAGAAGCGGAGGAGCCGGCCAGGCCCAGACCTCCGCGGCCCAGGCCCGCACACCAGCCCCCGCAGACGAAGTGGTACACGCCGATTAAGGTGCGTGTCCATATTTGGCGTCCTTGACTCAAACCTCCTGAAGGAACTGCGGTTTTTTTGGTCCGCCTTCCTTTCCACTATTTAAAAGACGACAGGAGCAGATCAGATAGCAGATATTCATCTTAGGGTTTGACGACTGAATCCTTTCTCGGCAATAAGAACCTCCAGATTTTTGTCATGTATTTATTTAGACGATAGGGGATGAGCATTTACCTTCTTCATTTTATCTTTCTTCGTTTTTCCGGTAAATAGAGGCTGAGGACATTGCCTGGGAATTTAAAAATGCCGTTTTCCTTCAGGGTCGTCTGGATGCGCTCTGGGCTCTGTTGCGGCGACAGTACGACCGGGTTTCCTTGATGCGACCTCAGGAAGGAGATGAGGTTTGTGTAGGGGAAGGGGAACCATGTTGGGGAAGAGCTGACTGCTCGGCTCAGTATCATGAAGGGAGGGAAATAATAATCAAAAATAACGCTAAAGCCTTTATTATACTCAAGGAAGGAAATAGTATTGTCTGGTGCAAATTCACATTGCACGGAGTGCCTAATAAATTATTAGCTATTGTTAGGATGTATCTTCGAGCTACAGTTTCACAGAAGTCCCTTTACAAGCGATTCATAAAAATTAGTCATTTGAAAACGTACTTTAATAAGCACACTCATTGCTTCGGCCTTTGACTTTGAAGACATCATGTTCTGAGGTTTTATCTGGTGGGAATGAGAGACTGGGAATTAGTTGCCGAAATCTTACTCTAGCATTTAGTAGCAATGAGGACTAGAGAGAATGCCCCAGAACCTCAATTTCTTTAGGTATAAATGTGTTTCCTGCCTTCAACGGTTGGTGTAATCTAATTTCTTGAATGTATAAAAGTGTCTTTAAAGTTATAAAAAATTATAAAAATCCGTGACAGTGATATATATATATGCATACACATATATACATACACACATATGTATACGTATGTATTATTACTCCACCAAAGAAGCCTATTTGAGGCTTTTTTGTTTTGCAAATTTGGCCAGAATTACTCAAGTTCTATAATTTTTTAATATATTAGTACTATTTCCTCTTGTGTCAATGTAAGAAAAATTGTTTAAGACCTTTTTCATGTGTAACAGTGGGTGGATTTGGTTCAGAGACAATACTATTCATTTCATTGTATGTCAACGTGATGATTATTCTGTTTTAACAAGGAAGTGAACATGCATTTCAGCTTTGGAGGACTTTAGGTTCATTTGGGTATGGTATGCTGTTTTTTTAAGGATGAAATAATTGATGAAACTAGTATTTATCTTACAATGCCAAGCGAAGTTATATTTAGTGTTAAATGGTTTTAACTTGATGTTTAAAATACAAAATGGTCTCAGTCTTAAATTTTTACTTCTATGAAATGGGGGTAATTTAAAAAACATTTTGGTTCAATCATTTAGAAAATCCAATGTGAGAAAATATTCCTGGAATTTTTCCAACAGATGATCATCGTTTACCCTTTGCTAGGACCATAGGTAGAGAGAACTTCATTGGTTTATGAAGTAGCCTCTTTGATTATGAGGTCACTGTGGTTCTTAATAGAAACTTTTCATATAATGAAATTTGCGTCTCTGTTTAAATTCGATTGTCTTTGGTGTTCTGCTTCTGGAACAACATGTAACAACTCTTCTTTCTCTTCAACATGCTAGACTTTCACTTCAAGTGTTTCAAAATTGTTTTCACACATCATCTTAGTTTTCTGTGCCTCAGGTTAGACACTAGTTTGTTCAATAATTTTCACCTTATTAAGTACTGGGAATTGAACTAGCACCAAAGATGTATTAACCAGCAGAAACAGACAGTGGTCTCAACTTTCTTGCTAATTCTTTATATATTCCTTTCACTATCATGATTAAAGTCTGGCACAGCTAATTTTGATGCATGATGATAAAATAGGATGATCCGCTTTGGCGGTGCTTAATGTATGCATGGAGAGACTACCATGGCTCGTTTACCTCCTAGTTATTGTGGCTAGTTAGTCAAAAATTCAACCGACTAAGCCTTATGGGGTTTTAACCAATTTTGTTTGTATAGACACGGTTTACCTCATAGAATCACATGGAGTAAAGAAAATTTTACGGGACTAAGATGCCTGCCTGGAAGTATCCTCTGCTTCTCTGGCTGTTGTTTAAACGTAGACCAGACGGTTGGTCTAGCTGTCTCTCTATCACCCTTGATACTCATTGAAGAAGGGGGAAAATGGACCTCAAAGCGCGGTGTGTTTGTGTGTGTGTGTGATTATAAAGCAATTGGCTCATTGTAGAAATCAGGAAGAGTTTTGGACAGTTTTTCTAGTTAATAACAAATGTAGTTTATTTTATATTGTCAGGAAATAAGAATGCTTTCTCATATCCGAATCTCGAAGAAAGTAATAATGACTCTTTCCGGAAAGAAAAGGCTAAAACAAACTTCATGCCACTTGAGAGACAATCAACCGCACTTGTTTTCAGGTTGCGCCTAATGGTTCCAAGTCAACACCACCTCTGCCTGGTCGGCAGTGCGTTTTCTGCCTAGGAAAACAGTCTTGTCATTTATTTATGAACTGCTTACACAGAGCCTCCCTCTCCAGAGTTGAGTTTAGTAAACGCATGAGCATGCAGGGCACTCAACCCGAAGTCACGCGCCTGTCACTCTGCAAGTCCCGTCAGGGCGAGTTTCCAGCCAGATGTTCTTCCGTGGCTCCGAGGCCGCACGGGCCGGCTGGGGAGGACTCGCCGCCGAGCCTCGATGGAGTGATTGACGTTCAGGCACGGAGCACCGCCGCGGCGCGGGAAGGGCCCCTGCCCAGGGCGCCGGTCCCGGGGCGCGCGCAGCCCGGGCACCGCTTCGATGGCGCAGCGCGCGCAGGTGTGTCCAGGTGAGGCGGCGCGCGCAGGTGTGTCCAGGTGATGGCGCGGTGCGCAGGTGTGTCCAGGTGATGACGTGGCGCGCAGGTGTATCCAGGTGATGGCGCGGTGCGCAGGTGTGTCCAGGTGATGACGTGGCGCGCAGGTGTGTCCAGGTGATGGCGCGGTGCGCAGGTGTGTCCAGGTGATGACGTGGCGCGCAGATGTATCCAGGTGATGGCGCGGTGCGCAGGTGTGCCCAGGTGAGGCGGCGCGCAGGTGTGTCCAGGTGAGGCGGTGCGCAGGTGTGCCCAGGTGAGGCGGCGCGCGCAGGTGTGTCCAGGTGATGGCGTGGCGCGCAGGTGTGTCCAGGTGAGGCGGCGCGCGCAGGTGTGTCCAGGTGATGGCGCCGCGCGCAGGTGTGCCCAGGTGAGGCGGCGCGCGCAGGTGCGGCCCGGCAGGTCGTCGCCGGCATCTGCTCGCAGCGGCCTCCCCAGCCCGCGGTTGGCGGCGGCGCAGAGCCGTCCCGGTGCCGCAGGCAGCGCGGGGCGGGCCCAGCTGCGCTCCCGGCCCGCCGCAGGCGCCGACGCGACATCTGACGCGGGGACACGGCGCGGGAGGGCGCTTCAGAGACGGCCCCGCGCCGCGACATCTGCCGCCCGCGTCCCGGGGGCGCCGGGGAACAGCAGGCGCGCACGCGGCCTCCACCGCCGCCGGCCCTTTGAAGGGCCTCCATCGGCGCGCGGGAGGCCGCGGCAGGAGTTTGCTTGGCTTTCAAAGCAGCGTTTTGTTTTCCCCGCAACGACAAGGCGATTTATAAATGATGCATCGCCACGCGCGCTCCTTTCCGCTTTGAAAAGAGGGAGAGAGGGAGGCAGAGAGGCAGAGGAAGAAGAAAGCGCAGCTCTGGTTTTGGAGCGGGGCCGCGAGCCGGTGAGCTCTCCGAGGAGCCGCGTGGCCGTGTTCGAGGTCACAGGTCACGTTAGCCTTCGCACGACAGGCCTCCCCCGCAGCCAGAAACTCGTGCGCCGCGGTGGAAGACGCCTGGTAGCACCCGCGAAGTACACCTGACGTTTGTTTGTTTTTACACTTGCAGGACAGGCCTTCTTAGGACACGGAGGTGAAATCGAATTAGGTTTTCTACAGATGTAATGTTTTAGTAAAACAAAATTTAGATAATTGCATTGACTTTGTTTCCTATTCATAAAGCCTTCATAGTTAGAGCTGTGTATTAAAAATAACACGTTAAGTCAAAAATAAGCATTTTCTTTTTGGGGGGGGGTTTCCCCCTCTACTACCTACATTCTGACACAAAAAATTCAAGAATTTGTTTCCACTGTGAATATTGCAAAGACTCCTAATTGTGTACACGTATGTGTGACAATAGAATTGGTTAGAATATTTATTGGCTGGATAGGGAAGAGCACCAGGGGTTGGTAAGATAGTGAAGATTCTATGGTCATGTAAGTTATTGTCATTCATAAAGTTTAGGCCCCCTAATCGGGTGAAATAGCTGCATGACTTCCGCTCACCAAAGGCGTCCTTTGGAGTAGGAAGTAGCCAGGGAGCGATGGTCTGGGGACAGCCGCTCTAGGGTGTGGCTAAGTTTCCAACTAGTGGTGAAGTGAGCAACATTAAGTACTTAGTTTTTAATATGTCAAGAAAACTTCTGTTAATTGTGCAGATGTAATTTCATTGTTTGAAATGATTGGCGGCTGCTTTTTTTTTTTAATGTCCTTTCTGACAGAACACAATGCCAGTCCTCCAATTTTTAAAAGTCTACAGCAAAACGGAACAAAAATATCTGCGACCACAGGTAACCAACTTCGTTTAAAAGGCAGAGAAGCCTGGTAACCTCAATGGCAAATGATTTGCGCTCTACTTTATATCTCTAGTTCTAAATTTATGTCCATGCCGCTGCCAGTCCTGCTTCTGAATTCTCAGGCTCAAAACACGCTGGCCTCGCCGCTTGTAATGGCAGCTTCTTGAGTGATTCCCACCCTCCCAGAGATCACACTGAATTCCATGATGCTCACAAACCGCCCAGTGCTTAGCCCTGCTAAACCACTAAACCACTTCGTCTTCAAGCTGAATAGTGTCTTCGCTAGCAGAGGGTTTGCACCACACTGCTGCCTCTCACATTTGCCAGGTGTCAACCACTTGTGGGTCTTTAGGGCCGATTGAAACTTTCGCTCATTTGATTTGCTGCTTCAGATCCCTTCAGTGGCTGGAATTACACTGGTAATGCACTCTTTTCTCAAATGATTTTTTTTAAACATTATTTTCATTGATAGCCTGCATTACTCGGTATCATTATTCCAAAAGTCATTATTTTAAAAGAGTGCATTCTTAAATGTAGGTTTTAGGTCCCATCTAAATATTCTGTGCCATGTAGCGAAACTTTGTAATAGGTGTTAGGGGCTGTAAGAAAACCTTTTATTTTAGCTTCAGTCCTATTGCATAAAAAATGTCCGTGGTCCTTTCATATATTTCCTTTTTTATATTAAAGCGAAAGAGGAGAGAAAAGTATCAAACTGTTTGAAAACTGCAGACTGATTATTTACCTTTTATTTCGGTCAGATCTGAGACTTACTATACTTTCTTAGGCCAATTTTGATGTCACAACATTGGAAAAGAATACCACAAAACTTTTGTGCCCTTTATGTTACCACTAACATTCTTTCATTTTTATTATCTCCTTCCTTTACATTTCAGGCTGTCTTTCAAATACCATTATATCCTGTTTCAATTAATAGAAGTAATTAACTTCGGTTTATACATACTGGAAAGATACATTTTTACTGGACACATTTTACTGCAGTAACCCATGTCATGAACGTGCCATTATTACGACAGTCTCACTGACT